>NW_025814459.1:2997500-3325041 GCF_018902025.1 Drosophila willistoni | reverse complement strand
CCGCTCCTCTGCCTGCATGACTAGCAGCGCAGCTACGCGGTCTTAGCTATAGTCGACAATTGTTATAGAATTCAGAATTATTCAATAAACTGAGCTCAAACCATAAAGAACTATTTGTGTCTCTTAATATATCTTCGAACCTACTACATGGCGGCCGTGACAGTGGTCACTAACTTATAAAAAGTGACCGGAAGGCAAAGCGGACCTAGAACATAAAAGGCAACAACGTGTGGAGGTGCTGAGCAGAATATAATTTACGTGTGGTAGGCAATCCGCCCACTACACCAACGTTGGGCAGCATCATGAGGATGAATGAAGAAAAACAAAATACATATAAAGAAAAGTAAGTAGAGTTATGGAAAAAAAATCCGGTGTGGTAAAGAAGTTAAAAGCCAGAAAGGCTGAAATTTTGAGGCTATTAAACAGCCCAAATATAATAAGCTGGAATACCTCGGTGAGATTACACGCCGAGGTAGAATTCATAAAAAGCCAATTGAGCGAAAAGAAAAGTACAACCACAACCGAAATCCCATACTCTACGATACACAACGTGGCAAAGACGAAATCAAAAATAACGCCACAACCGGAGAAAGAATTACCAAAAGTGAAGATAGTCTGCCCAAACGACTGCGAGGGACCACTATATTCGCCGTATTGCGAATATACCTGTAGCCACTGCTACGCGACCCCAAAATCTGGTGCGAAGACCGGCACCGGTACCGCCTTTGGACTCGTGCTCATGCACGTCTTTACTACTCACGCACGATTAAAATTCACTCAAAAGTGCTTTTTCGAGAGAGTTCCACGAATTTATTCCTCTCTCACTCAAGACAAAAAGTTTCGCGATACCTTTTAACGCCTTCTTCGCGAACAGAAACTTCTGGAAATCGTTCTAACACATCAACGTTGCTTGCTCATTGAATTCGTTAACCCAAACTTCTACTGCAATAGTATTAGTGCCGTCAAAAATACGAATGTTCTCTTCCACGTCGCGAAAACTAATGGCAAAACGCGGCGTCATCATTCTGTCTCTTTCTCCGTTTATTTGTCTGTATTCGTCTTTGTTGTTGTTCTCGCTTGCTCTCTCTTTCATATGCCGCAAATTATTCTCTGTTGCTACGTTCCTCGCTGTAGCTACCGACTAATGATCTGTCTCGTCGCCTATTTCATCATCGCTTTCGTCTTCTGCTTCGTTTTCTACTTCGTTTTCTTCTTGTAACGCCAACAAATTGTTCAGCTTCAAAAAAGCTTTCTGCTCTCTGACGTGACGGTCGTGTTTTTGCATAGCTCCTGAGTTTTTATTAATATTTATTGTTTTTTCTCAATTTTTAATTGTGCTTAATTTGTTTACACTTCCGCTGGTGTTGTTCGCTTGACTCCCTTGTGTTTTATTTCCATAATTCGCCAAATTAATCAGTTTAAACAGTTTTTTCTTTTTCGTGATTAGTGTTTGGTGCAATTACATATTTTTTTTTTTTTCTTTTTTTTCTCTTTCGTCATTGCTTCTGCAGTTGCTCCCCTCATCGCCCCCATCATACCATCAGTGCTAGTGGCTTTGTTGTTCTCTCTGCTTTGTGCTTGTGCTTAGCTTCTCTCCCGCGTAATCACTTTTGTAAGGCCGCCTCTCAAAGCTCGGCTTATAACTGTTCTTGCACTCTCTGTTGTGCTGTGCACTCTAGCTGTCTCTTTGTTTTATTTGTAATTGTTGATTATTTATCAATAATTATCTTTGTGCTGTGAATTTAATTTTTCTATATATTCTTATATATATATAATTTTTTTTGCCTTTCTTTCGGCTTTTCAATGGCTTGTTGTCTACCTAATTGCAAACATTCTGATCGTTTTGATGATCAGTATAGAGCAATATCTTGTTGGCTCTGCGATAATCTTATTCACTTAAAATGTGCTGGCCTCAATGGCCGCGACTACGACAAATTTTCTGGTTTGTCTGTGTCTAAGCCTGAGCTTGGCTTAATGCGATGGACTTGCCCATCTTGTGCCAGCCAGCAGCTTGATTTTAGCCGTATGTATAGGGATCTTCGTTTAAGGTTTCTTTCTTTAAACAAACTGGCCAAACAGCTGTCAAACGAGTGTGACTCTAGCGTTCAATTATTGTCGCAATTCAAATTTGTTCCACCTTCTGAGAAATTGCACAAGATATGTACCCTTGAGTTGCCTCGTAAGCAGTCGCCTGCTCTCTCTATTACTTCTTCTCCGATTTTACTTTCGCCTACACCATCTTCTTGTCCCTCTTTATGCTCTTCTTTTCAGATTGAAGTACCCATTACAAGCCCTGGTGTACCTCAATCTATCCCTCACGGGAACTCTGATCAATCACAGGATCATGCCGGCTCTCAATCACTTGCGGATCCCAATGCTCCTCCTCCTCCACTAACTGTAGTGCCCCATCGCAAACAATTATTTATTTCTAGGCTTGCTCCAGATACTTCTGAGTCGTCTGTGGCAGCTTACATTGGTAATATTTGCCCTGCTAAGGTTTTAATTCAAAAGTTTAAGTTTTCTAGGCCTCGCGAAATCTCCTCTTTTAAAATTACAGTACCAAATGAGTACTTCTCAGCTATGGTTGACCCTAATTTTTGGCCAGAGGGCCTAGTTGTACACGAGTTTGCGCCCAATAAGCGCTCTCGTCCGTTGCCTGTCCACCTTCCTACTTTATCTTCTGCTTCAAAAAACTAATAACATCTAGTCTTTGCATTCATTATCAAAATGTAAGAGGACTTCTTACCAAGCTGTCGAACCTTTTCTGTGATAGCCAAACCTTTTCAGCTGACATATTAGCTTTCTCTGAAACTTGGCTTAACTCCTCTGTTCTAGATAATGAAATTCTTTCTAATAATTTTATTTCTTATAGGCTTGATCGTGTTGGTCGTCGTGGCGGTGGAGTACTCATTGCTGTAAACTCGAATCTGTCTTCAAGTGTTGTGCCGATTGATCTGCCCTTAGGTGTTGAGTTTATTTGCGTCGAAATTACATGTTCTAACTTTAGCCTATATATCTCTTGTTCTTATATTCCTCCAGCTTCTGATACCATGATCTACGTGCACCATGCTGATGCTTTACGAACTATTTTTGGTCGTCTTAAAGATCGGGATGTTCTTATAGTTTTAGGTGATTTTAACTTGCCTAATATTTCTTGGCTTGTTGATGATAATCTATCTTTCTTAATTCCTTCATCTCAACATGTTTTTCTTGATAGCCTACTTGAATGTCCACTATATCAGTTGAATTCTTTCCTTAACTGTTCTAAAAGAATCCTTGATCTTGTTTTTGTCTCTGATCCCACTGTTAGTGCTGTATCGCAAACACAGCCACTAGTGAAACCTGAAGATCCTTATCATCCTACCATTGAAGTTACTATTTCTTACAATTCCGTTACTAATTTATTTAAAAACATCTCAAATTCTCGTCGTAGATGTTTTCGTAAAACAAATTTCAATCTTCTTAACAGCCTTATTTTCTCTTTTGATTGGTCGTTTCTATTTGAGTGCTGCGATATAGATTGTGCAGTGAAGTTTTTCTATTCTGCTCTTAATTCTCTAATTGATAAATGCGTTCCTTATGTGAATGTCTCTACCGTCTCCAGCTCGCCAGTCTGGTTCACACGTAGGCTCTCTAATCTTCGTAACATTAAATCGAGATATTTTAAAAGATTTAAAAAAACTGGTTCGCGACTTGACTATGCAAATTATTGTATAGCCAAATCTCAATTTTGTCTCTTAAATACTCAATGCTACAACAATTATCTCGTTCGCTGTAAGGCTGAATTTTATAATAACCCCAAAAGATTTTACAACTTTGTCAATTCCAAAAGACGCTCTAATGTCCTACCTTCCACCTTCAGACTTAACGACCAGTCTGCTAATAATGATTTAGATATTGCAGATCTGTTTGCTAAATTTTTTCAGTCGACATATTCTACTACTGTTTCGGATCCTACACCCTATCCCTTTTCAATCCCACATTTAAATTGTATGTTTTTTCCCAGTATTACTGAAGACTGTATTCTCTCTAGCTTGTCATCTATGAAGTCTTCCTTCGTTCCCGGGCCTGATGATATACCTAGTTGCATCCTTAAAATGTGTTCTATTTCCCTATCTAAGCCTTTAGCTCGGTTATTCTTTATATCGAGTGAGACTTGTAGATTTCCTGATATTTGGAAGGAGTCATTTATTATTCCGCTTTTTAAAAAGGGTAGCAAATCGGATGTTTCCAACTACCGTGGCATTGCCAAACTTTCGGCAATACCTAAACTGTTTGAGAAAATTATTACGTCTTCTCTTCAACATCTATCCAGATCCACTATTTCTCCTTGTCAGCATGGTTTCATGAAAGGTCGTTCGTCGCTTACCAACCTTTTAGAATTGACTACCCTTGTACACCATGGCTTCCGTAAAAAGTGTCAAACTGATGTTATTTATACTGACTTCAGTAAGGCTTTTGATACGGTTGATCATTCTTTGCTTCTCGCGAAACTTAACATCATGGGTTTTTCACCAAAATTATTGGGTTGGTTAAAGTCGTATCTTATTGGCAGAACCCAAAAGGTGTCTTTTCGTTCCTCGATATCTAAAACTGTTCGAGTTACGTCAGGTGTACCCCAAGGCAGTCATCTGGGCCCACTATTATTTACATTGTTTATAAATGATTTGCCTTTGGCCTTGGCGCATTCACGCGTGCTCATGTTTGCGGATGACGTCAAGATTTGTTATTCCTATAATGATCCTTCTTTCCAACAGTACTTGCAATCAGATCTCGATGCGTTCTGTGATTGGTGCCACGTTAATAAATTACACCTTAATGCCTCTAAGTGTTCTTTTATGACTTTCAGTCGTTTGTCTCCGCTCCTAGCTCATTACTCTATTAAGTCTGTTCTGTTAGATTGTGTTCCATCATTCAAAGACTTAGGCGTTATGTTTGACCCTAAACTTTCATTTAATGTTCATATTTCTTCAATTGTCAACAGAGCAAGCTGCCTTCTCGGCTTCATTAAACGTTGGGCCAAAGAATTTGATGATCCCTATGTAACAAAGGTTTTATACACTTCGTTAGTTCGCCCTACTCTAGAATATTGCTCGCCAGTGTGGAACCCGCAATATGATGTTCACCAGCGTAGTATTGAATCGGTACAGAAGCAATTCCTAAAGTTTGCGCTACGCGGTCTAAATTGGGACCCGGGTCTTCGCCTACCTTCTTATTCTGATAGACTTCTTCTTATTAATCTTCCTTCACTTTATAACCGTAGGCTTGTTTTTGGCATTCTCTTTCTCCATAAACTAGTCAACGGCGAAGTCATTTCTACCAATTTACTAGATACGCTGTATTTTTGTGTTCCCTCACGTCGGACCAGAAACTTTTTTCCTATTCACCTTAGTAGATGTCTGACTAACTACTCTCTTCACGAACCTCTTCGTGTTCTTTGCCAATCTTTTAACAACCTTTCTCACCTTATCTCTCCTCATCTTTCTGTCACTTCTCTTCGCGCTATACTTTTTAATCATCTACAGCGAAACCAATGAAAATATTCTGGACTTGGATTGGCTGCAACTCATCCCTGGCCACATTGGCTGTGAATCGGGGCATAGCTGGCACCTTGTGCAAATAAAACACCTCCACCGGGCCGGGGATGTTTAGTTGTGTATAAAGCTAAGCTACCTTCTTTATTTAATTACTATCTGTCTTTAGCTTAAGCTTTTTCGTCGACTGCTGTGTTAGTTGACGTAAATAAATAAATAAATAAATAAATTCATGAAAATATGCAATACATTGCAAATCGAAACAAAGAAATTTCATGGTACATATTCCTCTTTTGCTTCGTACTTTGCGTTTGTTTCAATGTAATCGAAGCCAGCCAATTCTCGAATTCTTTTGCGGTTATTTCTATCTCTCTCGCTCTCATAGATAAACTTATGCAATGCTCTGATAGTGTCTGCTTTACCCGTTTTCAGACTACCACTTATTAAATCATTTAGACACGTCATAGTTAATGTTTTAATTTCACCACTAGCAGAGCAGGACCGACTTATTATTGTTTGGGAAAAAAATCACACTTTTTTTTTGTTTTTTTTATTACTCTATCTATCCCTGTTGAGCCCCCGAAATATGTGGGGTTTTATTTACGAGTTAATTATAGTCTAGGGAGTTTATATGAAAATACGACTTAATTGATATTACAAGATATGGAATGATAATCGACGTTTGGCTCGGTTCGACTTAGGCGTCCGTCTATGACGCTTCGACTTCTCGCGCCCGACTTTAGCGCTCGACTTTCAGTTTCCGACTTTGACACACGACTTTTAGCACCCGTCTATGGTACTCGACTTCACTTTGCATCCGACTGTGACGCAAGACCTCAAAACACGTCCGTCTTGTTTGACGCGCAAAAACCAACTCTCCGTCGTCATCTCTCTTTCGTTCGTCATCCCTCTTTGATCGTCGCTTCTCACACGCTCACGTCTTCTCTTTGATCGTTGTCTCGTCTTCTTCTTCGTGTATAGTGGGATTGATGCACAACGCAAATGCACATCCCACATTCCGCCATTCTGATTTAGCATTCGGTTTAGGCTCCAGGGCTTCATGTACTCTGCACATGCGGACGTCACTTTAGGCCCTTCGCACGTGTCAATACTTCTGGTGTACGTCGAATTGATAGCCTGCTGAACTTTGGTAACATGTCGATACTACTTCGTCGGATCATCAACGCTCAACTTCGACAGAACAGGAATAATGATCGCATTTAAACGTTCGACTTGGCCGTTTACTCTCGGAAGTGCTGTGGTCGTCTTAACGTGTTTGATACCTTCGTTGTCGCAGTACTTCAGAAAATCTTGGGATGTAAAGGCGGAACCCCGATCCGAGATAATGAACGCAGGGTTGCCAAAAATCGTGCTTTGCATCTTAAGCTTCGTAATAACTTCATTGCTAGTCGTCGATTTGGTTGGGTATAACCAGCAGAACTTCGTAAATGCATCTATGACTGCCAGAATATGCTTATAGTCTTTGTGAGTGGACTCGAGAGGACCTAGAAAATCAATATGGTAAGTTAAAAGTGGAACATCATCTTTCTGAAGCGGATGCAACAAGCCTTCTTGCTTGCCAACTTTACGGCTACTGATAATACAAGGAATACAGCATTCGATATTTTTTGGATTTTTCCCTGGAGATGCGATATAAAGTAGTCTTTGCAAATCAAGTCTTTCGTATTTTTTTCCCCGAAATGTCCTTTGTCATGGGCCTGACAATTAACTCAACGTTATTGACCAATTTGTACAGGACATCGGCTTTCAGAAAATAATCATCATAAGTTTTCGAATTGTCTTTCAGAACTTCTATAATGGCTTTTTTTTTCTTATCTTGTGACTTCTTCATGCCAATAATTCCATAGTCTTGTATAATTGGATATCTGCTGAGGGCGTCGACATGTCTCTTGCGGGTACCTAAGCGGTGTAAAACGTCAAAATCGTATTCTTGAAGGAAAAGTACCCAACGAGCTACCCTGGTACAAAGGCTCCTCTTCTCCAGCGGCTTTGTAAATGCGTAACAATCCGTTATTAGCTTGAAATGCATGCCCAAAAGATAAACTCTAAACTTTTTTAACTCTGTTATGACTGCGAGAATCTCTAATTCATAGCTGCTATACTTTCGCTGCGCGTCTGTTGTTTTTCGACTCATGTAATATACGGGATGAAGTTCACCGTCATCTGGACATCTTTGCAGTAAAACTGCCCCAAAGCCTTCGATGGATGCATCAGTATGGACTTCAGATTCGTACGACTGGTTGTAGATACTTAAAACTGGATTCTCAGTTAGCAAGTTCTTCAAGATCAGAACTGCATTTTCTTCTTTAGGACCACAAACAAATTTTGATGCATTCTATACACGCATAGTTTGGAATAAACTTTCTAAAATATCCCGTCAAACCTAAGAAACTTTGGACCTGCTTTACGGTTTGTGGCATTTCAAACTTCGCTACAGCCTCAATTTTATCTGAAGATGGATATATCTTCTTATTCTCGACAATGTGCGCCAAAAATTGTATTCTATTCTTTAAAAAATTACACTTCTTCAGATTTAAATCTAAACCGTACCCTTAGCAAGTTACGATCACCTCTTTTAGATTCTTAACAGCTTCATCTTCATCTCTGGCTAAGACGATAACATCAACAACGTATGGCAGCGCAATGCCTCTCTACGCCAGGCGAATTAGTAAATCCAAACAGAACCCTCTTGAACTGGTACTGACCACAGTGGGTCGCATATGACGTATACTTTCGACTGGATTCTGCGACTGCCACATTAAAGAATCCGTTCTTCAAATCAATGGTACTAAAAATCGTAGCGTCTTGTAAGCGATCCAACTGATCCTCGATGAGCGGCAATGGATAATGGTCACGAACACATACCTTGTTTATTTTGCGAAAATCGACACAGAGCCTGTAGGAATCGTCATTCTTCTTTACAAGTACCACCGGACTTGTGTACTCGGACGTTGACTCTTTAACTATGCCTTCAGCCAACCATTCTTCGACTTTCTCGTTCACGAACTACATTGGTCGTTTTTATTGCTATCGGTTGATAATTAGATATCCAATCGAATACCTCTTTTTTAGCACTTGTGCTTGCACTTTTGACTATATCAAGTTCATCTTTATTATTCGGGACATCAATTTTTAGAATTTTTATTTCATCACTTTCCTTTTCGGACTTTTCTACTCTTAGATCATTTCGACCACATACAATGTCAGGTTGCAAACATAATTCCTCGCCTATGATCATTTCAACATCTAACAATCTAATCGGAACTACATGAAAATCTAACACGCACGATTGCTCGTCAATCAAAACGCTATTCAAAAAGTGTCCAATTGGTTTTATATTATTTGATTCGCCTCCACCGAATCCAATTAGAACCCCGTCAAAGCTACTCAACTCGGGTTGTTTCAAACGTTTATACAAATCTTGGCGAATGATACAAAATTTACTTCCGGTGTCGAACAATGCTTTACACTCGATATTGTCAATTTTAATAACTTTACAGGTTATTTCTTCTTTCGACTTCAAACTTCTTGTGTTTGGTTCAAATTTACCGTTCATTTCTCTTTTATTACAATTTTTAGCTAAATGACCAAATTCATTACATTTGTAGCACTTTCTACCTTTATCTTTATCATCACAATCTTTTGAGTAATGTCCTTTATCTCCACAGTTGTAACAACATCGTCTTTATTATTAGTTTTCATCATTTTGTTTTTCACTCTTGCACTGTTCTCATCGTTTTTGTATTTACTATTGCCTTTCTTACTTTCTTTTTCACTCTTTATTTTATACTGCTTTAATTTCTCTTTAAACTCAATTAAATTTTTCGCACCATATAAAATTAACTTATTTTCCTTTTTTCATCAATGCCGTCAATTAAATATTCTGTTAATGAATCGTCTTTTATTTGTCCACGTGCTACATCTTTCATTCTGTAAAAATACTGAAAAACACACTCACTGTTTTTACGCTTCATTTTCATTACTTGCTCATGCACGTCTTTACTACTCACGCACGATTTAAATTCACTCAAAAGTGCTTTTTCGAGAGAGTTCCACGAATTTATTCCTCTCTCACTCAAGACAAAAAGTTTCGCGATACCTTTTAACGCCTTCTTCGCGAACAGAAACTTCTGGAAATCGTTCTAACACATCAACGTTGCTTGCTCATTGAATTCGTTAATCCAAACTTCTACTGCAATAGAATTAGTGCCGTCAAAAATACGAATGTTCTCTTCCACGTCGCGAAAACTAATGGCAAAACGCGGCGTCATCATTCTGTCTCTTTCTCCGTTTATTTGTCTGTATTCGTCTTTGTTGTTGTTCTCGCTTGCTCTCTCTTTCATATGCCGCAAATTATTCTCTGTTGCTACGTTCCCCGCTGTAGCTACCGACTAATGATCTGTCTCGTCGCCTATTTCATCATCGCTTTCGTCTTCTGCTTCGTTTTCTACTTCGTTTTCTTCTTGTAACGCCAACAAATTGTTCAGCTTCAAATTCATGAAAATATGCAATACATTGCAAATCGAAACAAAGAAATTTCATGGTACATATTCCTCTTTTGCTTCGTACTTTGCGTTTGTTTCAATGTAATCGAAGCCAGCCAATTCTCGAATTCTTTTGCGGTTATTTCTATCTCTCTCGCTCTCATAGATAAACTTATGCAATGCTCTGATAGTGTCTGCTTTACCCGTTTTCAGACCACCACTTATTAAATCATTTAGACACGACATAGTTAATGTTTTAATTTCACCACTAGCAGAGCAGGACCGACTTATTATTGTTTGGGAAAAAAATCACACTTTTTTTTTGTTTTTTTTATTACTCTATCTATCCCTGTTGAGCCCCCGAAATATGTGGGGTTTTATTTACGAGTTAATTATAGTCTAGGGAGTTTATATGAAAATACGACTTAATTGATATTACAAGATATGGAATGATAATCGACGTTTGGCTCGGTTCGACTTAGGCGTCCGTCTATGACGCTTCGACTTCTCGCGCCCGACTTTAGCGCTCGACTTTCAGTTTCCGACTTTGACACACGACTTTTAGCACCCGTCTATGGTACTCGACTTCACTTTGCATCCGACTGTGACGCAAGACCTCAAAACACGTCCGTCTTGTTTGACGCGCAAAAACCAACTCTCCGTCGTCATCTCTCTTTCGTTCGTCATCCCTCATTGATCGTCGCTTCTCACACGCTCACGTCTTCTCTTTGATCGTTGTCTCGTCTTCTTCTTCGTGTATAGTGGGATTGATGCACAACGCAAATGCACATCCCACATTCCGCCATTCTGATTTAGCATTCGGTTTAGGCTCCAGGGCTTCATGTGCTCTGCACATGCGGACGTCACTTTAGGCCCTTCGCACGTGTCAATACTTCTGGTGTACGTCGAATTGATAGCCTGCTGAACTTTGGTAACATGTCGATACTACTTCGTCGGATCATCAACGCTCAACTTCGACAGAACAGGAATAATGATCGCATTTAAACGTTCGACTTGGCCGTTTACTCTCGGAAGTGCTGTGGTCGTCTTAACGTGTTTGATACCTTCGTTGTCGCAGTACTTCAGAAAATCTTGGGATGTAAAGGCGGAACCCCGATCCGAGATAATGAACGCAGGGTTGCCAAAAATCGTGCTTTGCATCTTAAGCTTCGTAATAACTTCATTGCTAGTCGTCGATTTGGTTGGGTATAACCAGCAGAACTTCGTAAATGCATCTATGACTGCCAGAATATGCTTATAGTCTTTGTGAGTGGACTCGAGAGGACCTAGAAAATCAATATGGTAAGTTAAAAGTGGAACATCATCTTTCTGAAGCGGATGCAACAAGCCTTCTTGCTTGCCAACTTTACGGCTACTGATAATACAAGGAATACAGCATTCGATATTTTTTGGATTTTTCCCTGGAGATGCGATATAAAGTAGTCTTTGCAAATCAAGTCTTTCGTATTTTTTTCCCCGAAATGTCCTTTGTCATGGGCCTGACAATTAACTCAACGTTATTGACCAATTTGTACAGGACATCGGCTTTCAGAAAATAATCATCATAAGTTTTCGAATTGTCTTTCAGAACTTCTATAATGGCTTTTTTTTCTTATCTTGTGACTTCTTCATGCCAATAATTCCATAGTCTTGTATAATTGGATATCTGCTGAGGATCGTCGACATGTCTCTTGCGGGTACCTAAGCGGTGTAAAACGTCAAAATCGTATTCTTGAAGGAAAAGTACCCAACGAGCTACCCTGGTACAAAGGCTCCTCTTCTCCAGCGGCTTTGTAAATGCGTAACAATCCGTTATTAGCTTGAAATGCATGCCCAAAAGATAAACTCTAAACTTTTTTAACTCTGTTATGACTGCGAGAATCTCTAATTCATAGCTGCTATACTTTCGCTGCGCGTCTGTTGTTTTTCGACTCATGTAATATACGGGATGAAGTTCACCGTCATCTGGACATCTTTGCAGTAAAACTGCCCCAAAGCCTTCGATGGATGCATCAGTATGGACTTCAGATTCGTACGACTGGTTGTAGATACTTAAAACTGGATTCTCAGTTAGCAAGTTCTTCAAGATCAGAACTGCATTTTCTTCTTTAGGACCACAAACAAATTTTGATGCATTCTATACACGCATAGTTTGGAATAAACTTTCTAAAATATCCCGTCAAACCTAAGAAACTTTGGACCTGCTTTACGGTTTGTGGCATTTCAAACTTCGCTACAGCCTCAATTTTATCTGAAGATGGATATATCTTCTTATTCTCGACAATGTGCGCCAAAAATTGTATTCTATTTAAAAAATTACACTTCTTCAGATTTAAATCTAAACCGTACCCTTAGCAAGTTACGATCACCTCTTTTAGATTCTTAACAGCTTCATCTTCATCTCTGGCTAAGACGATAACATCAACAACGTATGGCAGCGCAATGCCTCTCTACGCCAGGCGAATTAGTAAATCCAAACAGAACCCTCTTGAACTGGTACTGACCACAGTGGGTCGCATATGACGTATACTTTCGACTGGATTCTGCGACTGCCACATTAAAGAATCCGTTCTTCAAATCAATGGTACTAAAAATCGTAGCGTCTTGTAAGCGATCCAACTGATCCTCGATGAGCGGCAATGGATAATGGTCACGAACACATACCTTGTTTATTTTGCGAAAATCGACACAGAGCCTGTAGGAATCGTCATTCTTCTTTACAAGTACCACCGGACTTGTGTACTCGGACGTTGACTCTTTAACTATGCCTTCAGCCAACCATTCTTCGACTTTCTCGTTCACGAACTACATTGGTCGTTTTTATTGCTATCGGTTGATAATTAGATATCCAATCGAATACCTCTTTTTTAGCACTTGTGCTTGCACTTTTGACTATATCAAGTTCATCTTTATTATTCGGGACATCAATTTTTAGAATTTTTATTTCATCACTTTCCTTTTCGGACTTTTCTACTCTTAGATCATTTCGACCACATACAATGTCAGGTTGCAAACATAAGTCCTCGCCTATGATCATTTCAACATCTAACAATCTAATCGGAACTACATGAAAATCTAACACGCACGATTGCTCGTCAATCAAAACGCTATTCAAAAAGTGTCCAATTGGTTTTATATTATTTGATTCGCCTCCACCGAATCCAATTAGAACCCCGTCAAAGCTACTCAACTCGGGTTGTTTCAAACGTTTATACAAATCTTCGCGAATGATACAAAATTTACTTCCGGTGTCGAACAATGCTTTACACTCGATATTGTCAATTTTAATAACTTTACAGGTTATTTCTTCTTTCGACTTCAAACTTCTTGTGTTTGGTTCAAATTTACCGTTCATTTCTCTTTTATTACAATTTTTAGCTAAATGACCAAATTCATTACATTTGTAGCACTTTCTACCTTTATCTTTATCATCACAATCTTTTGAGTAATGTCCTTTATCTCCACAGTTGTAACACACAACATCGTCTTTATTATTAGTTTTCATCATTTTGTTTTTCACTCTTGCACTGTTCTCATCGTTTTTGTATTTACTATTGCCTTTCTTACTTTCTTTTTCACTCTTTATTTTATACTGCTTTAATTTCTCTTTAAACTCAATTAAATTTTTCGCACCATATAAAATTAACTTATTTTCCTTTTTTCATCAATGCCGTCAATTAAATATTCTGTTAATGAATCGTCTTTTATTTGTCCACGTGAAGCTACATCTTTCATTCTGTAAAAATACTGAAAAACACACTCACTGTTTTTACGCTTCATTTTCATTACTTGCTCATGCACGTCTTTACTACTCACGCACGATTTAAATTCACTCAAAAGTGCTTTTTCGAGAGAGTTCCACGAATTTATTCCTCTCTCACTCAAGACAAAAAGTTTCGCGATACCTTTTAACGCCTTCTTCGCGAACAGAAACTTCTGGAAATCGTTCTAACACATCAACGTTGCTTGCTCATTGAATTCGTTAATCCAAACTTCTACTGCAATAGAATTAGTGCCGTCAAAAATACGAATGTTCTCTTCCACGTCGCGAAAACTAATGGCAAAACGCGGCGTCATCATTCTGTCTCTTTCTCCGTTTATTTGTCTGTATTCGTCTTTGTTGTTGTTCTCGCTTGCTCTCTCTTTCATATGCCGCAAATTATTCTCTGTTGCTACGTTCCCCGCTGTAGCTACCGACTAATGATCTGTCTCGTCGCCTATTTCATCATCGCTTTCGTCTTCTGCTTCGTTTTCTACTTCGTTTTCTTCTTGTAACGCCAACAAATTGTTCAGCTTCAAATTCATGAAAATATGCAATACATTGCAAATCGAAACAAAGAAATTTCATGGTACATATTCCTCTTTTGCTTCGTACTTTGCGTTTGTTTCAATGTAATCGAAGCCAGCCAATTCTCGAATTCTTTTGCGGTTATTTCTATCTCTCTCGCTCTCATAGATAAACTTATGCAATGCTCTGATAGTGTCTGCTTTACCCGTTTTCAGACCACCACTTATTAAATCATTTAGACACGACATAGTTAATGTTTTAATTTCACCACTAGCAGAGCAGGACCGACTTATTATTGTTTGGGAAAAAAATCACACTTTTTTTTGTTTTTTTTATTACTCTATCTATCCCTGTTGAGCCCCCGAAATATGTGGGGTTTTATTTACGAGTTAATTATAGTCTATGGAGTTTATATGAAAATACGACTTAATTGATATTACAAGATATGGAATGATAATCGACGTTTGGCTCGGTTCGACTTAGGCGTCCGTCTATGACGCTTCGACTTCTCGCGCCCGACTTTAGCGCTCGACTTTCAGTTTCCGACTTTGACACACGACTTTTAGCACCCGTCTATGGTACTCGACTTCACTTTGCATCCGACTGTGGCGCAAGACCTCAAAACACGTCCGTCTTGTTTGACGCGCAAAAACCAACTCTCCGTCGTCATCTCTCTTTCGTTCGTCATCCCTCTTTGATCGTCGCTTCTCACACGCTCACGTCTTCTCTTTGATCGTTGTCTCGTCTTCTTCTTCGTGTATAGTGGGATTGATGCACAACGCAAATGCACATCCCACATTCCGCCATTCTGATTTAGCATTCGGTTTAGGCTCCAGGGCTTCATGTGCTCTGCACATGCGGACGTCACTTTAGGCCCTTCGCACGTGTCAATACTTCTGGTGTACGTCGAATTGATAGCCTGCTGAACTTTGGTAACATGTCGATACTACTTCGTCGGATCATCAACGCTCAACTTCGACAGAACAGGAATAATGATCGCATTTAAACGTTCGACTTGGCCGTTTACTCTCGGAAGTGCTGTGGTCGTCTTAACGTGTTTGATACCTTCGTTGTCGCAGTACTTCAGAAAATCTTGGGATGTAAAGGCGGAACCCCGATCCGAGATAATGAACGCAGGGTTGCCAAAAATCGTGCTTTGCATCTTAAGCTTCGTAATAACTTCATTGCTAGTCGTCGATTTGGTTGGGTATAACCAGCAGAACTTCGTAAATGCATCTATGACTGCCAGAATATGCTTATAGTCTTTGTGAGTGGACTCGAGAGGACCTAGAAAATCAATATGGTAAGTTAAAAGTGGAACATCATCTTTCTGAAGCGGATGCAACAAGCCTTCTTGCTTGCCAACTTTACGGCTACTGATAATACAAGGAATACAGCATTCGATATTTTTTGGATTTTTCCCTGGAGATGCGATATAAAGTAGTCTTTGCAAATCAAGTCTTTCGTATTTTTTTCCCCGAAATGTCCTTTGTCATGGGCCTGACAATTAACTCAACGTTATTGACCAATTTGTACAGGACATCGGCTTTCAGAAAATAATCATCATAAGTTTTCGAATTGTCTTTCAGAACTTCTATAATGGCTTTTTTTTTCTTATCTTGTGACTTCTTCATGCCAATAATTCCATAGTCTTGTATAATTGGATATCTGCTGAGGATCGTCGACATGTCTCTTGCGGGTACCTAAGCGGTGTAAAACGTCAAAATCGTATTCTTGAAGGAAAAGTACCCAACGAGCTACCCTGGTACAAAGGCTCCTCTTCTCCAGCGGCTTTGTAAATGCGTAACAATCCGTTATTAGCTTGAAATGCATGCCCAAAAGATAAACTCTAAACTTTTTAAACTCTGTTATGACTGCGAGAATCTCTAATTCATAGCTGCTATACTTTCGCTGCGCGTCTGTTGTTTTTCGACTCATGTAATATACGGGATGAAGTTCACCGTCATCTGGACATCTTTGCAGTAAAACTGCCCCAAAGCCTTCGATGGATGCATCAGTATGGACTTCAGATTCGTACGACTGGTTGTAGATACTTAAAACTGGATTCTCAGTTAGCAAGTTCTTCAAGATCAGAACTGCATTTTCTTCTTTAGGACCACAAACAAATTTTGATGCATTCTATACACGCATAGTTTGGAATAAACTTTCTAAAATATCCCGTCAAACCTAAGAAACTTTGGACCTGCTTTACGGTTTGTGGCATTTCAAACTTCGCTACAGCCTCAATTTTATCTGAAGATGGATATATCTTCTTATTCTCGACAATGTGCGCCAAAAATTGTATTCTATTCTTTAAAAAATTACACTTCTTCAGATTTAAATCTAAACCGTACCCTTAGCAAGTTACGATCACCTCTTTTAGATTCTTAACAGCTTCATCTTCATCTCTGGCTAAGACGATAACATCAACAACGTATGGCAGCGCAATGCCTCTCTACGCCAGGCGAATTAGTAAATCCAAACAGAACCCTCTTGAACTGGTACTGACCACAGTGGGTCGCATATGACGTATACTTTCGACTGGATTCTGCGACTGCCACATTAAAGAATCCGTTCTTCAAATCAATGGTACTAAAAATCGTAGCGTCTTGTAAGCGATCCAACTGATCCTCGATGAGCGGCAATGGATAATGGTCACGAACACATACCTTGTTTATTTTGCGAAAATCGACACAGAGCCTGTAGGAATCGTCATTCTTCTTTACAAGTACCACCGGACTTGTGTACTCGGACGTTGACTCTTTAACTATGCCTTCAGCCAACCATTCTTCGACTTTCTCGTTCACGAACTACATTGGTCGTTTTTATTGCTATCGGTTGATAATTAGATATACAATCGAATACCTCTTTTTTAGCACTTGTGCTTGCACTTTCGTCTATATCAAGTTGATCTTTATTATTCGGGACATCAATTTTTAGAATTTTTATTTCATCACTTTCCTTTTCGGACTTTTCTACTCTTAGATCATTTCGACCACATACAATGTCAGGTTGCAAACATAAGTCCTCGCCTATGATCATTTCAACATCTAACAATCTAATCGGAACTACATGAAAATCTAACACGCACGATTGCTCGTCAATCAAAACGCTATTCAAAAAGTGTCCAATTGGTTTTATATTATTTGATTCGCCTCCACCGAATCCAATTAGAACCCCGTCAAAGCTACTCAACTCGGGTTGTTTCAAACGTTTATACAAATCTTCGCGAATGATACAAAATTTACTTCCGGTGTCGAACAATGCTTTACACTCGATATTGTCAATTTTAATAACTTTACAGGTTATTTCTTCTTTCGACTTCAAACTTCTTGTGTTTGGTTCAAATTTACCGTTCATTTCTCTTTTATTACAATTTTTAGCTAAATGACCAAATTCATTACATTTGTAGCACTTTCTACCTTTATCTTTATCATCACAATCTTTTGAGTAATGTCCTTTATCTCCACAGTTGTAACACACAACATCGTCTTTATTATTAGTTTTCATCATTTTGTTTTTCACTCTTGCACTGTTCTCATCGTTTTTGTATTTACTATTGCCTTTCTTACTTTCTTTTTCACTCTTTATTTTATACTGCTTTAATTTCTCTTTAAACTCAATTAAATTTTTCGCACCATATAAAATTAACTTATTTTCCTTTTTTCATCAATGCCGTCAATTAAATATTCTGTTAATGAATCGTCTTTTATTTGTCCACGTGCTACATCTTTCATTCTGTAAAAATACTGAAAAACACACTCACTGTTTTTACGCTTCATTTTCATTACTTGCTCATGCACGTCTTTACTACTCACGCACGATTTAAATTCACTCAAAAGTGCTTTTTCGAGAGAGTTCCACGAATTTATTCCTCTCTCACTCAAGACAAAAAGTTTCGCGATACCTTTTAACGCCTTCTTCGCGAACAGAAACTTCTGGAAATCGTTCTAACACATCAACGTTGCTTGCTCATTGAATTCGTTAATCCAAACTTCTACTGCAATAGAATTAGTGCCGTCAAAAATACGAATGTTCTCTTCCACGTCGCGAAAACTAATGGCAAAACGCGGCGTCATCATTCTGTCTCTTTCTCCGTTTATTTGTCTGTATTCGTCTTTGTTGTTGTTCTCGCTTGCTCTCTCTTTCATATGCCGCAAATTATTCTCTGTTGCTACGTTCCTCGCTGTAGCTACCGACTAATGATCTGTCTCGTCGCCTATTTCATCATCGCTTTCGTCTTCTGCTTCGTGTTCTACTTCGTTTTCTTCTTGTAACGCCAACAAATTGTTCAGCTTCAAATTCATGAAAATATGCAATACATTGCAAATCGAAACAAAGATCACCGTTCGTAAAATTTCATGGTACATATTCCTCTTTTGCTTCGTACTTTGCGTTTGTTTCAATGTAATCGAAGCCAGCAAATTCTTGAATTCTTTTGCGGTTATTTCTATCTCTCTCGCTCTCATAGATAAACTTATGCAATGCTCTGATAGTGTCTGCTTTACCCGTTTTCAGACCACCACTTATTAAATCATTTAGACACGACATAGTTAATGTTTTAATTTCACCACAAGCAGAGCAGGACCGACTTATTATTGTTTGGGAAAAAAATCACACTTTTTTTTTTTTTTTTTATTACTCTACCTATCCCTGTTGAGCCCTCAAAATATGTGGGGTTTTATTTACGAGTTAATTATAGTCTAGGGAGTTTATATGAAAATACGACTTAATTGATATTACAAGATATGGAATGATAATCGACGTTTGGCTCGGTTCGACTTAGGCGTCCGTCTATGACGCTTCGACTTCTCGCGCCCAACTTTAGCGCTCGACTTTCAGTTTCCGACTTTGACACACGACTTTTAGCACCCGTCTATGGTACTCGACTTCACCTTGCATCCGACTGTGACGCAAGACCTCAAAACACGTCCGTCTTGTTTGACGCGCAAAAACCAACTCTCCGTCGTCATCTCTCTTTCGTTCGTCATCCCTCTTTGATCGTCGCTTCTCACACGCTCACGTCTTCTCTTTGATCGTTGTCTCGTCTTCTTCTTCGTGTATAGTGGGATTGATGCACAACGCAAATGCACATCCCACATTCCGCCATTCTGATTTAGCATTCGGTTTAGGCTCCAGGGCTTCATGTACTCTGCACATGCGGACGTCACTTTAGGCCCTTCGCACGTGTCAATACTTCTGGTGTACGTCGAATTGATAGCCTGCTGAACTTTGGTAACATGTCGATACTACTTCGTCGGATCATCAACGCTCAACTTCGACAGAACAGGAATAATGATCGCATTTAAACGTTCGACTTGGCCGTTTACTCTCGGAAGTGCTGTGGTCGTCTTAACGTGTTTGATACCTTCGTTGTCGCAGTACTTCAGAAAATCTTGGGATGTAAAGGCGGAACCCCGATCCGAGATAATGAACGCAGGGTTGCCAAAAATCGTGCTTTGCATCTTAAGCTTCGTAATAACTTCATTGCTAGTCGTCGATTTGGTTGGGTATAACCAGCAGAACTTCGTAAATGCATCTATGACTGCCAGAATATGCTTATAGTCTTTGTGAGTGGACTCGAGATTTTTTGGATTTTTCCCTGGAGATGCGATATAAAGTAGTCTTTGCAAATCAAGTCTTTCGTATTTTTTTCCCCGAAATGTCCTTTGTCATGGGCCTGACAATTAACTCAACGTTATTGACCAATTTGTACAGGACATCGGCTTTCAGAAAATAATCATCATAAGTTTTCGAATTGTCTTTCAGAACTTCTATAATGGCTTTTTTTTTCTTATCTTGTGACTTCTTCATGCCAATAATTCCATAGTCTTGTATAATTGGATATCTGCTGAGGGCGTCGACATGTCTCTTGCGGGTACCTAAGCGGTGTAAAACGTCAAAATCGTATTCTTGAAGGAAAAGTACCCAACGAGCTACCCTGGTACAAAGGCTCCTCTTCTCCAGCGGCTTTGTAAATGCGTAACAATCCGTTATTAGCTTGAAATGCATGCCCAAAAGATAAACTCTAAACTTTTTTAACTCTGTTATGACTGCGAGAATCTCTAATTCGTAGCTGCTATACTTTCGCTGCGCGTCTGTTGTTTTTCGACTCATGTAATATACGGGATGAAGTTCACCGTCATCTGGACATCTTTGCAGTAAAACTGCCCCAAAGCCTTCGATGGATGCAACAGTATGGACTTCAGATTCGTACGACTGGTTGTAGATGCTCAAAACTGGATTCTCAGTTAGCAACTTCTTTTCTTTAAAAAATTACACTTCTTCAGATTTAAATCTAAACCGTACCCTTAGCAAGTTACGATCACCTCTTCTGGCTAAGACGATAACATCAACAACGTATGGCAGCGCAATGCCTCTCTACTCCAGGCGAATTAGTAAATCCAAACAGAACCCTCTTGAACTGGTACTGACCACAGTGAAACCACACATTAAAGAATCCGTTCTTCAAATCAATGGTACTAAAAATCGTAGCGTCTTGTAAGCGATCCAACTGATGCTCGATGAGCGGCAATGGATAATGGTCACGAACACATACCTTGTTTATTTTGCGAAAATCGACACAGAGCCTGTAGGAATCGTCATTCTTCTTTACAAGTACCACCGGACTTGTGTACTCGGACGTTGACTCTTTAACTATGCCTTCAGCCAACCATTCTTCGACTTTCTCGTTCACGAACTACATTGGTCGTTGTTATTGCTATCGGTTGATAATTAGATATACAATCGAATACCTCTTTTTTAGCACTTGTGCTTGCACTTTCGTCTATATCAAGTTCATCTTTATTATTCGGGACATCAATTTTTAGAATTTTTATTTCATCACTTTCCTTTTCGGACTTTTCTACTCTTAGATCATTTCGACCACATACAATGTCAGGTTGCAAACATAAGTCCTCGCCTATGATCATTTCAACATCTAACAATCTAATCGGAACTACATGAAAATCTAACACGCACGATTGCTCGTCAATCAAAACGCTATTCAAAAAGTGTCCAATTGGTTTTATATTATTTGATTCGCCTCCACCGAATCCAATTAGAACCCCGTCAAAGCTACTCAACTCGGGTTGTTTCAAACGTTTATACAAATCTTCGCGAATGATACAAAATTTACTTCCGGTGTCGAACAATGCTTTACACTCGATATTGTCAATTTTAATAACTTTACAGGTTATTTCTTCTTTCGACTTCAAACTTCTTGTGTTTGGTTCAAATTTACCGTTCATTTCTCTTTTATTACAATTTTTAGCTAAATGACCAAATTCATTACATTTGTAGCACTTTCTACCTTTATCTTTATCATCACAATCTTTTGAGTAATGTCCTTTATCTCCACAGTTGTAACACACAACATCGTCTTTATTATTAGTTTTCATCATTTTGTTTTTCACTCTTGCACTGTTCTCATCGTTTTTGTATTTACTATTGCCTTTCTTACTTTCTTTTTCACTCTTTATTTTATACTGCTTTAATTTCTCTTTAAACTCAATTAAATTTTTCGCACCATATAAAATTAACTTATTTTCCTTTTTTCATCAATGCCGTCAATTAAATATTCTGTTAATGAATCGTCTTTTATTTGTCCACGTGAAGCTACATCTTTCATTCTGTAAAAATACTGAAAAACACACTCACTGTTTTTACGCTTCATTTTCATTACTTGCTCATGCACGTCTTTACTACTCACGCACGATTTAAATTCACTCAAAAGTGCTTTTTCGAGAGAGTTCCACGAATTTATTCCTCTCTCACTCAAGACAAAAAGTTTCGCGATACCTTTTAACGCCTTCTTCGCGAACAGAAACTTCTGGAAATCGTTCTAACACATCAACGTTGCTTGCTCATTGAATTCGTTAATCCAAACTTCTACTGCAATAGAATTAGTGCCGTCAAAAATACGAATGTTCTCTTCCACGTCGCGAAAACTAATGGCAAAACGCGGCGTCATCATTCTGTCTCTTTCTCCGTTTATTTGTCTGTATTCGTCTTTGTTGTTGTTCTCGCTTGCTCTCTCTTTCATATGCCGCAAATTATTCTCTGTTGCTACGTTCCTCGCTGTAGCTACCGACTAATGATCTGTCTCGTCGCCTATTTCATCATCGCTTTCGTCTTCTGCTTCGTGTTCTACTTCGTTTTCTTCTTGTAACGCCAACAAATTGTTCAGCTTCAAATTCATGAAAATATGCAATACATTGCAAATCGAAACAAAGATCACCGTTCGTAAAATTTCATGGTACATATTCCTCTTTTGCTTCGTACTTTGCGTTTGTTTCAATGTAATCGAAGCCAGCAAATTCTTGAATTCTTTTGCGGTTATTTCTATCTCTCTCGCTCTCATAGATAAACTTATGCAATGCTCTGATAGTGTCTGCTTTACCCGTTTTCAGACCACCACTTATTAAATCATTTAGACACGACATAGTTAATGTTTTAATTTCACCACAAGCAGAGCAGGACCGACTTATTATTGTTTGGGAAAAAAATCACACTTTTTTTTTTTTTTTTTATTACTCTACCTATCCCTGTTGAGCCCTCAAAATATGTGGGGTTTTATTTACGAGTTAATTATAGTCTAGGGAGTTTATATGAAAATACGACTTAATTGATATTACAAGATATGGAATGATAATCGACGTTTGGCTCGGTTCGACTTAGGCGTCCGTCTATGACGCTTCGACTTCTCGCGCCCAACTTTAGCGCTCGACTTTCAGTTTCCGACTTTGACACACGACTTTTAGCACCCGTCTATGGTACTCGACTTCACCTTGCATCCGACTGTGACGCAAGACCTCAAAACACGTCCGTCTTGTTTGACGCGCAAAAACCAACTCTCCGTCGTCATCTCTCTTTCGTTCGTCATCCCTCTTTGATCGTCGCTTCTCACACGCTCACGTCTTCTCTTTGATCGTTGTCTCGTCTTCTTCTTCGTGTATAGTGGGATTGATGCACAACGCAAATGCACATCCCACATTCCGCCATTCTGATTTAGCATTCGGTTTAGGCTCCAGGGCTTCATGTACTCTGCACATGCGGACGTCACTTTAGGCCCTTCACACGTGTCAATACTTCTGGTGTACGTCGAATTGATAGCCTGCTGAACTTTGGTAACATGTCGATACTACTTCGTCGGATCATCAACGCTCAACTTCGACAGAACAGGAATAATGATCGCATTTAAACGTTCGACTTGGCCGTTTACTCTCGGAAGTGCTGTGGTCGTCTTAACGTGTTTGATACCTTCGTTGTCGCAGTACTTCAGAAAATCTTGGGATGTAAAGGCGGAACCCCGATCCGAGATAATGAACGCAGGGTTGCCAAAAATCGTGCTTTGCATCTTAAGCTTCGTAATAACTTCATTGCTAGTCGTCGATTTGGTTGGGTATAACCAGCAGAACTTCGTAAATGCATCTATGACTGCCAGAATATGCTTATAGTCTTTGTGAGTGGACTCGAGATTTTTTGGATTTTTCCCTGGAGATGCGATATAAAGTAGTCTTTGCAAATCAAGTCTTTCGTATTTTTTTCCCCGAAATGTCCTTTGTCATGGGCCTGACAATTAACTCAACGTTATTGACCAATTTGTACAGGACATCGGCTTTCAGAAAATAATCATCATAAGTTTTCGAATTGTCTTTCAGAACTTCTATAATGGCTTTTTTTTTCTTATCTTGTGACTTCTTCATGCCAATAATTCCATAGTCTTGTATAATTGGATATCTGCTGAGGGCGTCGACATGTCTCTTGCGGGTACCTAAGCGGTGTAAAACGTCAAAATCGTATTCTTGAAGGAAAAGTACCCAACGAGCTACCCTGGTACAAAGGCTCCTCTTCTCCAGCGGCTTTGTAAATGCGTAACAATCCGTTATTAGCTTGAAATGCATGCCCAAAAGATAAACTCTAAACTTTTTTAACTCTGTTATGACTGCGAGAATCTCTAATTCGTAGCTGCTATACTTTCGCTGCGCGTCTGTTGTTTTTCGACTCATGTAATATACGGGATGAAGTTCACCGTCATCTGGACATCTTTGCAGTAAAACTGCCCCAAAGCCTTCGATGGATGCAACTGTATGGACTTCAGATTCGTACGACTGGTTGTAGATGCTCAAAACTGGATTCTCAGTTAGCAACTTCTTTTCTTTAAAAAATTACACTTCTTCAGATTTAAATCTAAACCGTACCCTTAGCAAGTTACGATCACCTCTTTTAGATTCTTAACAGCTTCATCTTCATCTCTGGCTAAGACGATAACATCAACAATGTATGGCAGCGCAATGCCTCTCTACTCCAGGCGAATTAGTAAATCCAAACAGAACCCTCTTGAACTGGTACTGACCACAGTGAAACCACACATTAAAGAATCCGTTCTTCAAATCAATGGTACTAAAAATCGTAGCGTCTTGTAAGCGATCCAACTGATGCTCGATGAGCGGCAATGGATAATGGTCACGAACACATACCTTGTTTATTTTGCGAAAATCGACACAGAGCCTGTAGGAATCGTCATTCTTCTTTACAAGTACCACCGGACTTGTGTACTCGGACGTTGACTCTTTAACTATGCCTTCAGCCAACCATTCTTCGACTTTCTCGTTCACGAACTACATTGGTCGTTGTTATTGCTATCGGTTGATAATTAGATATACAATCGAATACCTCTTTTTTAGCACTTGTGCTTGCACTTTCGTCTATATCAAGTTCATCTTTATTATTCGGGACATCAATTTTTAGAATTTTTATTTCATCACTTTCCTTTTCGGACTTTTCTACTCTTAGATCATTTCGACCACATACAATGTCAGGTTGCAAACATAAGTCCTCGCCTATGATCATTTCAACATCTAACAATCTAATCGGAACTACATGAAAATCTAACACGCACGATTGCTCGTCAATCAAAACGCTATTCAAAAAGTGTCCAATTGGTTTTATATTATTTGATTCGCCTCCACCGAATCCAATTAGAACCCCGTCAAAGCTACTCAACTCGGGTTGTTTCAAACGTTTATACAAATCTTCGCGAATGATACAAAATTTACTTCCGGTGTCGAACAATGCTTTACACTCGATATTGTCAATTTTAATAACTTTACAGGTTATTTCTTCTTTCGACTTCAAACTTCTTGTGTTTGGTTCAAATTTACCGTTCATTTCTCTTTTATTACAATTTTTAGCTAAATGACCAAATTCATTACATTTGTAGCACTTTCTACCTTTATCTTTATCATCACAATCTTTTGAGTAATGTCCTTTATCTCCACAGTTGTAACACACAACATCGTCTTTATTATTAGTTTTCATCATTTTGTTTTTCACTCTTGCACTGTTCTCATCGTTTTTGTATTTACTATTGCCTTTCTTACTTTCTTTTTCACTCTTTATTTTATACTGCTTTAATTTCTCTTTAAACTCAATTAAATTTTTCGCACCATATAAAATTAACTTATTTTCCTTTTTTCATCAATGCCGTCAATTAAATATTCTGTTAATGAATCGTCTTTTATTTGTCCACGTGAAGCTACATCTTTCATTCTGTAAAAATACTGAAAAACACACTCACTGTTTTTACGCTTCATTTTCATTACTTGCTCATGCACGTCTTTACTACTCACGCACGATTTAAATTCACTCAAAAGTGCTTTTTCGAGAGAGTTCCACGAATTTATTCCTCTCTCACTCAAGACAAAAAGTTTCGCGATACCTTTTAACGCCTTCTTCGCGAACAGAAACTTCTGGAAATCGTTCTAACACATCAACGTTGCTTGCTCATTGAATTCGTTAATCCAAACTTCTACTGCAATAGAATTAGTGCCGTCAAAAATACGAATGTTCTCTTCCACGTCGCGAAAACTAATGGCAAAACGCGGCGTCATCATTCTGTCTCTTTCTCCGTTTATTTGTCTGTATTCGTCTTTGTTGTTGTTCTCGCTTGCTCTCTCTTTCATATGCCGCAAATTATTCTCTGTTGCTACGTTCCTCGCTGTAGCTACCGACTAATGATCTGTCTCGTCGCCTATTTCATCATCGCTTTCGTCTTCTGCTTCGTGTTCTACTTCGTTTTCTTCTTGTAACGCCAACAAATTGTTCAGCTTCAAATTCATGAAAATATGCAATACATTGCAAATCGAAACAAAGATCACCGTTCGTAAAATTTCATGGTACATATTCCTCTTTTGCTTCGTACTTTGCGTTTGTTTCAATGTAATCGAAGCCAGCAAATTCTTGAATTCTTTTGCGGTTATTTCTATCTCTCTCGCTCTCATAGATAAACTTATGCAATGCTCTGATAGTGTCTGCTTTACCCGTTTTCAGACCACCACTTATTAAATCATTTAGACACGACATAGTTAATGTTTTAATTTCACCACAAGCAGAGCAGGACCGACTTATTATTGTTTGGGAAAAAAATCACACTTTTTTTTTTTTTTTTTATTACTCTACCTATCCCTGTTGAGCCCTCAAAATATGTGGGGTTTTATTTACGAGTTAATTATAGTCTAGGGAGTTTATATGAAAATACGACTTAATTGATATTACAAGATATGGAATGATAATCGACGTTTGGCTCGGTTCGACTTAGGCGTCCGTCTATGACGCTTCGACTTCTCGCGCCCAACTTTAGCGCTCGACTTTCAGTTTCCGACTTTGACACACGACTTTTAGCACCCGTCTATGGTACTCGACTTCACCTTGCATCCGACTGTGACGCAAGACCTCAAAACACGTCCGTCTTGTTTGACGCGCAAAAACCAACTCTCCGTCGTCATCTCTCTTTCGTTCGTCATCCCTCTTTGATCGTCGCTTCTCACACGCTCACGTCTTCTCTTTGATCGTTGTCTCGTCTTCTTCTTCGTGTATAGTGGGATTGATGCACAACGCAAATGCACATCCCACATTCCGCCATTCTGATTTAGCATTCGGTTTAGGCTCCAGGGCTTCATGTACTCTGCACATGCGGACGTCACTTTAGGCCCTTCACACGTGTCAATACTTCTGGTGTACGTCGAATTGATAGCCTGCTGAACTTTGGTAACATGTCGATACTACTTCGTCGGATCATCAACGCTCAACTTCGACAGAACAGGAATAATGATCGCATTTAAACGTTCGACTTGGCCGTTTACTCTCGGAAGTGCTGTGGTCGTCTTAACGTGTTTGATACCTTCGTTGTCGCAGTACTTCAGAAAATCTTGGGATGTAAAGGCGGAACCCCGATCCGAGATAATGAACGCAGGGTTGCCAAAAATCGTGCTTTGCATCTTAAGCTTCGTAATAACTTCATTGCTAGTCGTCGATTTGGTTGGGTATAACCAGCAGAACTTCGTAAATGCATCTATGACTGCCAGAATATGCTTATAGTCTTTGTGAGTGGACTCGAGATTTTTTGGATTTTTCCCTGGAGATGCGATATAAAGTAGTCTTTGCAAATCAAGTCTTTCGTATTTTTTTCCCCGAAATGTCCTTTGTCATGGGCCTGACAATTAACTCAACGTTATTGACCAATTTGTACAGGACATCGGCTTTCAGAAAATAATCATCATAAGTTTTCGAATTGTCTTTCAGAACTTCTATAATGGCTTTTTTTTTCTTATCTTGTGACTTCTTCATGCCAATAATTCCATAGTCTTGTATAATTGGATATCTGCTGAGGGCGTCGACATGTCTCTTGCGGGTACCTAAGCGGTGTAAAACGTCAAAATCGTATTCTTGAAGGAAAAGTACCCAACGAGCTACCCTGGTACAAAGGCTCCTCTTCTCCAGCGGCTTTGTAAATGCGTAACAATCCGTTATTAGCTTGAAATGCATGCCCAAAAGATAAACTCTAAACTTTTTTAACTCTGTTATGACTGCGAGAATCTCTAATTCGTAGCTGCTATACTTTCGCTGCGCGTCTGTTGTTTTTCGACTCATGTAATATACGGGATGAAGTTCACCGTCATCTGGACATCTTTGCAGTAAAACTGCCCCAAAGCCTTCGATGGATGCAACTGTATGGACTTCAGATTCGTACGACTGGTTGTAGATGCTCAAAACTGGATTCTCAGTTAGCAACTTCTTTTCTTTAAAAAATTACACTTCTTCAGATTTAAATCTAAACCGTACCCTTAGCAAGTTACGATCACCTCTTTTAGATTCTTAACAGCTTCATCTTCATCTCTGGCTAAGACGATAACATCAACAACGTATGGCAGCGCAATGCCTCTCTACTCCAGGCGAATTAGTAAATCCAAACAGAACCCTCTTGAACTGGTACTGACCACAGTGAAACCACACATTAAAGAATCCGTTCTTCAAATCAATGGTACTAAAAATCGTAGCGTCTTGTAAGCGATCCAACTGATGCTCGATGAGCGGCAATGGATAATGGTCACGAACACATACCTTGTTTATTTTGCGAAAATCGACACAGAGCCTGTAGGAATCGTCATTCTTCTTTACAAGTACCACCGGACTTGTGTACTCGGACGTTGACTCTTTGAATCTTCGCGAATGATACAAAATTTACTTCCGGTGTCGAACAATGCTTTACACTCGATATTGTCAATTTTAATAACTTTACAGGTTATTTCTTCTTTCGACTTCAAACTTCTTGTGTTTGGTTCAAATTTACCGTTCATTTCTCTTTTATTACAATTTTTAGCTAAATGACCAAATTCATTACATTTGTAGCACTTTCTACCTTTATCTTTATCATCACAATCTTTTGAGTAATGTCCTTTATCTCCACAGTTGTAACAACATCGTCTTTATTATTAGTTTTCATCATTTTGTTTTTCACTCTTGCACTGTTCTCATCGTTTTTGTATTTACTATTGCCTTTCTTACTTTCTTTTTCACTCTTTATTTCATACTGCTTTAATTTCTTTTTAAACTCAATTAAATTTTTCGCACCATATAAAATTAACTTATTTTCATTTTTTCATCAATGCCGTCAATTAAATATTCTGCTTGTTAAAAAAAGTAACGTTCAAGAACTTTCCAGAGCAATGCACACATGTATTCTAATTGCGTATGTATTTGAACGCATACATCTATCTATCTCTTTTTTGTATTTGAATACTGCGCTTGCCCGACTGAATTACCGGCACGCGCAATTAGTCTCTAATAAACTTCTGAGTTGTACGGACGTGTTACTATTCTTTTATTCTGCCTGCGTTATTCGGGTTGTGCGTCCCCTCCCCCCTCAACAGGTTATGGGCCCAGGGCACGGTTTTGAATAGTAAAGTAATGAAGTGATATATTTAACGATTTATATCAGAGAGCATTAAAGCTACGAATAAGTTACGAACTTTATTCGGGAGAAGAGACTCAAAAGACAACATGAGTAATCTGTACCACATCGAGAAGTTGGATGAAAAGAATTATGATTCTTGGAATATACAAATGCGCAGCGTGTTGGTGCATTCAGACCTGTGGGATGTAACGGCTGGAAATTTGCCCACGGTGGAAGGTGTCGATCTCGGAGGATTGGATCGGAAGGCCCTAGCAAGTATTACGTTGAGCGTAAAACCATCGCAATTGGCATACATAAAAAATTGTTTAACGGCATTTGAGGCGTGGACAAGACTACGAGATGTCCATCAGCCAAAGGGACCGGTGCGGAAGGTATCGCTGTACAATAAGTTGCTAAGCTTACGCATGACAGACGGTCAAGATATGCCCAGTTATATAAATGGTTTCTCTGATGTGTTAGATCAGCTTGCAGGCGCCGGTGTACAAATAAATGAGGAGTTACGAACTATCATTTTGTTATCGAGTTTACCACCAGTGTATGAGAATTTCGTTGTCGCCATCGAGACGCGCGACGATTTGCCCAGTTTTGAAATTCTCTGCATAAAATTAAAGGAGGAAGCAGAACGAAAACGTCTAACTGTAACGAAAGAGAATGGGCAAGAGGCATTTGTTGCTATGCAGAACAGAAACAGAAATCAAAATGCACGCACACAGAGAAATCGTTCGCAAATTACTTGTTACAAATGCGGCAGGCAAGGGCATGTCAAAGCACAGTGCGGCAAAGAGAGAGTCGATAAAAAGAGAAAGAGTACAAATACACTGAGAAAATGGAGAACAAGCAATGTAGCTTGATAAATGCTTTGGAAGCAGAGAATATGAAAAGAGAGAAGTGGTGCTTGGATTCTGGTGCGACGAGTCATATGTGTTGCGATAAGAGTATGTTTTCAGATTTCTCTGTACATGATGAGAAGATCAGTCTGGCAGATGCGGGGTATTTACGTGCAGAAGGCAAAGGAAAAGTCACTATTCGGACTGGAATATGTAAATTAACAATGAACAACGTGCTTTATGTACCAGGGCTGGCAGGAAACTTTATGTCAGTGGCGCGTGTTATTGAATATAACAGTGTTGTACATTTCGAAAAACATATGGCCAAGATCATACAAAATGGTGAATGTATTTTAGAAGCAAAAAAGATAGGCAACTTGTTTGTTTTTGAAGCTGAATCGGAAAATCTTTTTGCTGCTGTCGGAGAAGATGTATCATTGTGGCACAAACGCTTTGGTCATCTTAATTATAAAAGTCTGACGCAAATCGCAAGTAAGGGCTTGGTACGTGGGCTTAGTGTGACCAACTTCGCGCCCAATACTCCATGTAAGACATGCATGGTGAGTAAAATACATGTTCAGCCATTTCCTAAGATGACGGAAAGTCGGTCCAGTGAACTTTTACAATTGGTTCATAGTGATGTCTGCGGACCTTTTGGAACAAAATCACTAGGTGGTTCACGTTATTTCCTAACATTTATTGATGACAAGTCTAGGCGAATTTTTGTGTATTTCCTCAAGGGCAAAGATGAGGTTTTTGGCAAGTTTCTGGAGTTCAAGAGTCTAGTGGAGAGGCAGACAGGGAAGAAGCTAAAATGTATCCGCAGTGACAATGGACGAGAATATGTGAACAATGCATTCGATGACTACCTGAAGAAAAACGGGATATTACGCCAGTTGACCATAGCGTACACTCCACAACAGAACGGCGTTGCGGAACGAGCTAACCGCACTCTGGTGGAAATGTCTAGGTGTTTGTTGGCACAGTCTGGATTATGTGAGGCATTGTGGGCAGAGGCTATATTTACAGCTGTATATCTGAGGAACCGTTCGCCTACAAGCGCACTGACAAACCAAACGCCAATGGAAGCGTGGACTGGCAAGAAGCCATGTATTAATCATCTTAAAGTTTTTGGTTCTGTTGCAGTTGCGCTATCCAAGGGTCACCAGGAAAGTAAATTCCGACCAAAAGGAAAGGAATATCGCATGGTGGGATATTCAAGAGAAGCAAAAGGATACCGATTATATGATGGAGAAACTCGCAAAGTGGTTGAACGAAGAGATGTTCTCTTTGATGAGAGAGATCCCATAGAGCAAACTAATTGTACGACGGTTATGTTTGATTTGCCTGGACGCTATAGGCAAAATGAGATAGCAGATGCAAATCCAGAAATAAATGAAAGCGAGAGCGACGCATCAGAGGGACAGTCTGCTGAATCAGATGCTGACGAGGAATCGTTTCATAGTGCACCTGAAGAAAAGCTTGCACAAGATGAGAGCGAAATGCGGGTAGGACCTGGCAGACCACGAGTAATCAGAACGGGAAAACCTGGACGGCCGAGAAAACAATATAATATACTTGCTTCGATTGTGGCTGGTGAGGTACCAACTCCATCGACCTACGAGGATGCCATAAGTGGACCATATGCATCGCAGTGGCAAGAGGCAATGGACAAAGAGTTTGGAGCTCTGGTAAAAAATCAAACTTGGGAGCTGATAGACCTAACAAACAAACAACGAACAATAGGCTGCAAATGGGTTTTTAGTCTGAAAAAGAATGCGCAGGGAGACATTGAACGTTTTAAGGCGCGATTGGTTGCGAAAGGATGCTCGCAGCAGTTCGGTGTAAACTACACCGATACATATGCACCTGTATGTCGATTAGAAAGCGTAAGGTTTGTTTTGGCGGTGGCAGCAGAGTTGGATCTTTATTTACATCAAATGGACGTATGCACAGCATACCTCAATAGCGATCTGGAGGACACGGTGTATATGAGGCAACCCATGGGGTACACAGACAAAAATCGTCCAAAGGCTGCATTACATTTGAAGAAGGCAATCTACGGTTTGAAACAATCAGGAAGGGCATGGAACTCTAAGCTGGACGCTGTATTACGAGATTTGGGTTTTAAACCATGTAGTAGTGAGCCGTGTCTATACCAAAACCATGGTGAAGAAGACTTAACATTAATTCTTGTTTATGTTGATGATCTCCTTATAGCTTGTCGTTCAAAACAGAAGATGGATGCCATCAAAGCAGCGATATCAAACGCGTTCGATTGCACAGACAAGGGTGCAACTGAGCTATTCCTGGGTATGGAGATTCATCGAGACGGTGAGCTTGGGCCTATTACTTTAGGCCATTCCCAATATATCAACGATATGTTGGTTCGATACGGTATCGAAAACTGCAGACCGGCGGTTACTCCTCTTGACGCAGGGCATCAAGTGGCATGCGACAATAAGCAGTGCAAGAGGGTGGACATAGGGTCGTACCAGACTCAAATAGGCGAACTGATGTGGCTGGCTCTAACCACCAGACCGGATATATTGCATTCAGTTGCAAAGTTGGCTCAGCGAAATCAAGATCCGCATTCAGAGCATGAAGCAGGTGTGAAGCACATCCTGCGGTATTTGGCATCAACGATGGATAAAAAGCTACGCTATAAAAGGACCGGCCAAGCTTTTTCTGGATATGTAGATGCCGATTGGGGTGGTGACAAAACTGACCGGAAGTCCTATACCGGCTATGTTTTCTTTTTGGCCGGAGGCCCAATATCTTGGAAATCTGAGAAACAGCGCAGTGTGGCGCTAAGTAGCACTGAAGCTGAGTATATAGCTTTGTCGACCGCATGCAAAGAAGCTATCGTTTTGCGACGCTTAATCATTGAGCTGGGATGTGGAAATGCCGAGACCCCAACAGTTGTATATGGAGATAACTTGAGTGCCCAACAGTTGGCGAAGAATCCCGTTCATCATTCTAGGACAAAACATATAGATATAAGATATCATTTTGTACGACAAACTGTATCTGAAGGTTTTGTTGAGTTAAAGTATGTTCCGACTGATTTAATGATAGCGGATATTTTAACTAAGAATTTGCCAAAGAAAAAGCATAATGACTTTGTGAATATGTTAAATTTGAGTTAACTTTGTAAACATGGTTGCATTGAGGAAGGGTGTTAAAAAAAGTAACGTTCAAGAACTTTCCAGAGCAATGCACACATGTATTCTAATTGCGTATGTATTTGAACGCATACATCTATCTATCTCTTTTTTGTATTTGAATACTGCGCTTGCCCGACTGAATTACCGGCACGCGCAATTAGTCTCTAATAAACTTCTGAGTTGTACGGACGTGTTACTATTCTTTTATTCTGCCTGCGTTATTCGGGTTGTGCGTCCCCTCCCCCCTCAACACTGCTAATGAATCGTCTTTTATTTGTCCACGTGAAGCTACATCTTTCATTCTGTAAAAATACTGAAAAACACACTCACTGTTTTTACGCTTCATTTTCATTAGTTGCTCATGCACGTCTTTACTACTCATGCACGATTTAAATTCACTCAAAAGTGCTTTTTCGAGAGAGTTCCACGAATTTATTCCTCTCTCACTCAAGACAAAAAGTTTCGCGATACCTTTTAACGCCTTCTTCGCGAACAGAAACTTTTCTAACAGAAATCGTTCTAACACATCAACGTTGCTTGCTCATTGAATTCGTTAATCCAAACTTCTACTGCAATAGAATTAGTGCCGTCAAAAATATGAATGTTCTCTTCCACGTCGCGAAAACTAATGGCAAAACGCGGCGTCATCATTCTGTCTCTTTCTCCGTTTATTTGTCTGTATTCGTCTTTGTTGTTGTTCTCGCTTGCTCTCTCTTTCATATGCCGCAAATTATTCTCTGTTGCTACGTTCCTCGCTGTAGCTACCGACTAATGATCTGTCTCGTCGCCTATTTCATCATCGCTTTCGTCTTCTGCTTCGTGTTCTACTTCGTTTTCTTCTTGTAACGCCAACAAATTGTTCAGCTTCAAATTCATGAAAATATGCAATACATTGCAAATCGAAACAAAGATCACCGTTCGTAAAATTTCATGGTACATATTCCTCTTTTGCTTCGTACTTTGCGTTTGTTTCAATGTAATCGAAGCCAGCAAATTCTCGAATTCTTTTGCGGTTATTTCTATCTCTCTCGCTCTCATAGATAAACTTATGCAATGCTCTGATAGTGTCTGCTTTACCCGTTTTCAGACCACCACTTATTAAATCATTTAGACACGACATAGTTAATGTTTTAATTTCACCACAAGCAGAGCAGGACCGACTTATTATTGTTTGGGAAAAAAATCACACTTTTTTTTTTTTTTTTATTACTCTACCTATCCCTGTTGAGCCCCCAAAATATGTGGGGTTTTATTTACGAGTTAATTATAGTCTAGGGAGTTTATATGAAAATACGACTTAATTGATATTACAAGATATGGAATAATAATCGACGTTTGGCTCGGTTCGACTTAGGCGTCCGTCTATGACGCTTCGACTTCTCGTGTTGCCCGACTTTAGCGCTCGACTTTAAGTTTCCGACTTTGACACACGACTTTTAGCACCCGACTTCACCTTACATCCGACTATGACGCAAGACCTCAAAACACGTCCGTCTTGTTTGACGCGCAAAAACCAACTCCCTCGTCGTCATCTCTCTTTCGTTCATCATCCCTCTTTGATCGTCCCTTCTCATACGCTCACGTTTTTTCTCTGATCGTTGTCTCGTCTTCGTCTTCGTGTACAGTGGGACATGAACATCGCAAATGCTCATCCCACATATATTTATACAATTAATTATTGATTAAATTTTTAATTTTTATAGATGTTAACTAAAACATGTATTATCGTATGGTGTGCACTTCGTTTTTTTTTTAAATTTACACAGTTTTAAAATATTTAGTTTAAAATGCTAAAACTAAGGGTGGGGCAAAGTGGCGCACTAGTAGAAATTAAGATATGGCGTTTTAAAATCGTAACTATATTTGAATAAAAGTCCGTTATATAAACTAGTTATTAATTAAAACAGTACATGTGCCAGAATCAGAATCAGAAAACTATATCATATAGCTGCCATATAAACGATGAAATTTACAATTATAATTGAAAGTCTAAACAAATTGTTGATGGTACAAAAAGTTTTTTTATAGAATTGTTGATTCTTCGAGGTCAAATTGTTGGGTGAATAAAACTAATAAAAATAGTTTCTTATTATATTCCCTTCCGATATATTTCGACCACTCGTCGGTAGTCGTCTTCAGGGCAACTATAAAAACATTTAATTGTGATTAACTTTAACATAACATAATTTAACAACCAGAAACACCTACCTTTTTTTACACGTCCGCACACTGTTACGTGGAGCTACACACTGGCTTATCCCTAATAAATGCCTGTATAAATGCGAGCAGTTGTCTGTATCTACCTTATAATTAAGTCTTATATTTGTCTGGGTATTTATTATGTGCAGCATCTCCAAAGTGTAAGTCTATTATGTTTACTTCGTCAAAATTTGGGGAATGTCCACTGGCGGCACAGTGGGCCATAAGTGCCGTTTTTTGTACATCGGAGTGTTGATGAAGTTTAGATCGATGTTGACGAAGGTCAGATCTATGTTGCGATAGTCTAGTTTTTTGCCTCGATTTGGTTGTCCCTATATACATTTTATCACAGTTTTCTTCATTGGTCCCTGTTGAAAATACTCCGTAGCGTGTTGTTGGGTTTATGTGCTATCTGTATTTGTTCTGTGTCATAGCAATCCGTCTTTGCTAATCTTTCCGAAAGTTGTGGGACATATGTGACGGACATAAAGCGTTTTGTCGAAACCTCTTTATTGTTTTTCTTATTGTTAGATTTTAGTAAAGTCCTTATGGTGTGGTTTGGAAAGTCATTATCCTTTAAAATTCATGAAGAAGAAACGAATTCCATTAGTTGTGTGTATATGTTGTCCTTGTATTTAAAATATCTGGTCTCTTGTATACAAAAACGTACTATTTCCATGAGTGTTAATTTTGGAATGTTAGTGTGCGCTTTTATTTTTATACACTTTTCCCTAATTGTGTCAAGTGCCAAATCTATTGGAATACTTGGAAAAAGTGAGACTACTTCAAATGATATGAATCTTTCATCGTCGCAAATAAATGTGTCATTAATCCTTGTCTTAACTTCTGAGGCGTTCTTTACGTTGTATGTTGAGTCTGCAGTTATATTTTTTAATATGTTGACTATGTATTTGCATAGTCCGTATGATGGAGAACCAATTGATGAGCAGATTGATCTCAATGGCGTACCTTCTTTATGAATTTTAGGTAATCCATATATTCTTGGTGGAATTGATGTGTTTGTTATAAGCTTATTTCGTTCGGTCCGTGAAATAAGTTCATGTTTGTATAATTTTTCCACCAATTCGTTGTTTTTGGTCTGTAGTCTAGTGGTTGGGTCCTGCCTTAAAGTTCTACATGTATTTAAATCGTTAAGTATACTATCAATATTTTTGTCATACTCAGTCTTATCCATTGCAACTATCTTATTCCCTTTATCTAAAGTTATAATTAATATGTCATCATTCTGTCTAAGAAATTTCCTTGTTTGTTTCACTGTGTCAAGTATTGCACGATCAGCTGCGTCTTCTTTGTTAGATGTTTTGTGGTCTTTTATTAATAAAGAGAATTTTATGCGGGCTTCCTCTTGTTTTTCTTTGTCTTTAAGAGTCTGTACTAGCTCCTCTCCGTCTGCTATATATTTAAAGAGAGGGAATTTTCTCTTCTCCACTGGGATTGCGAACTTAGGGCCTTTCGCCAGTAACGCTTTTACGTCGGTCGGAAATTCTCTATTCGTCTTATTTACAAACCAATCGTTTGTGTTGTTGTTGTTCTTGTTCAAGAGAACGCTGTTTCGTTGTTTTCGTAGTCTCTCATGTTGATTCGTGATGTCTTTTCAAAGTTGTTGATAATTTTTCGGCTATCTATCTAATATCTTTGTGTGAAAATTATGAGTATGTCTTTCTAATATTTTGTCAATGTCCGAATATGTGTCAGTGTCTTTTGTGAAAATCCTATTGTATTTTGAGTTATTGCTGATAAATTTTGGGACTAGTTTTTATTTCCTACATTTTAAGATAAATTTTATGCTAGACTTAAGTTTTACTGATTTTTTTGTTGTTGATTGGTACTTGTTAATCACCGTCTTATATTTGTTATAGTTGGACTTAATTTCTGCATAAGCCTTGGTGTTTGGAATATGCTTTCGGCGTGCCTACCGTTCAAGTTAATTGTTGATTTTTTGCGACCTTTTTATTGTTAGATGTATGTTTTGCCGGCTCGAGGTCAAATTGTTGGGTGAATAAAACAAAATAAAAATAGTTTGTAATTATATTCCTTTCCGATATATTTCCACCACTTATCGGTGGTCGTCTTCAGGGCAACTATAAAAACATTTAATTGTGATTAACTTTAACATAACATAATTTAACAACAAGAAACACCTAATTATTTTTACACGTCCGCACACTGTGACGTGGAGCTATTTTTATAGAACAAGTTTTTTAATATTAAACTATATTTTTTTTTTTTTGAAAAATCGTTTTTTTTTATATAAAAAACTTGTAAAACGCCGATGCGCCACATTGTCCCGCTATTTTTGACAACGCCAATTTGGGGTATGTTCGAAAAATCTGCTATAGCTTTGTAACGGTAAATTATATCGAAACGTAACCTTCGAGCCGAATATCCTTCCGCTCCTCCAGCTTGCATCAGCGGAATTCCTGATAAGTACAACATTTCCTTATTCACATTTGAAGCGAGCGCTCCAACCATATGTATGTATGTACCGACACTCTTCCTCTCTTTTGTAGCTGTCGCATACGTCGCAGCATAAGAATAGATATGTAAACTTAGCCTAAGCAAAAGAATAATTTGGAATAAAGAATCAATCCAGAAAATACAATCGACTGACACAGACGTGTCCACCTTTAATATTTTCTACCTAATGGAACCCGGTCCTTTGCTACCATCCACAATATAGACATAAGCTATGAATCAAGTAGTATAACCTTCACTGAGCTAATAACTGAACTAGCAACTAAACATAATATAAAATTCACAATACCGGTAGATTCGAATCTAAAAGCAACTTGTTAACCTCTAGTAGCAAAAGACACCGAAGAGCCAGGCGTAAAAAATAACCCAGAAGACATTCAAGATTCATATACTGTTCACACCACCGGGTGAACAGCAGTGAGCGGCGAAGAGCAGTGAGGAGTGAGGAGGGTTTTTTGATCCTCGGCATCTACGGTCACACCAGGAGGAGTGACTTGATTTTTCTGATGGGCATCGCCATATTAATCCAGTACGAGTTTTTAATCCGAACACCCGTTCTTTTTCCTTGCGCTCTTATCTTTCGATATTGTACCCCTTTTTCAACCGGAACCATTTCGTGTGTGTCAGGCCATCTTGTGAAATGAATAAAATAAATCAGAATTAATTTTAACCGAAGTTCTCGCGAGTTTTAATTTCATTGCGCACTCACCAGACCCTGAAGAAATTGGCACCCGCCAACCACTTGCATTTTATTTGGATCCTCCCGCCCCTCCACGAACATTGGTCCTTCGAGCCGGATATCCTTCCGCTCCTCCAGCTTGCATCAGCGGAATTCCTGATAAGTAAGTAAATAAGTTTGCGCCTACATACTAATAAAAGTGTGAGGTTTCCCGCTCTTCCATAGCGACATACACACTTTTATATACTTGTAAGTACTGACCTGTTCCAAGGTTATATAATATTTCCCGATCCTTAGTGTGTTTGTCCAACTTTGTTTTTTCCATTCCACGACCACGCATTTTTTCCTCACTTGTCCAATTCCACTTTTATTTTCTCCATCTACCATACATATGTAAAACTCGTTTACACCCACATGTACATGTATTTTCCACAGCTGTTTGCCAAGTCCGCGTAAAAGTTTAAATGACAAAAAAAAATTATTAGTGTTATAGTAAAAAAAAATAGTAATTAGAAAGTTCACCGCGATTTCTTGTGTGTTCGAATTATTTCAATTGCCCAATTAATTTCCTCACGCGCGTATCCGCAAACCGGTGCACCTATGTATTTACATACATACATCGTCATATCGACGCATTTCCGCGAAAGTATCGTATGTCTTTTTTTCGAATTTGAGATTTTAATGCAGAATTGTTGAAAAATGTATTTCTCACAAGTCTGCAAAAGATTGTAATTGAAAAAGCTTTCTTTATAAAAATAAATCTGTTTCAATTTGATCGTATGTTAGTTTACATTTTACTGTTCGCGCGAAATTATCGTATGTTCGTACAAGTGTATTATTGAATGGAGATAAGAACTTTCAAAGCTCAAAAATTAGACAAGATACGAGTATTTTGAGCTTTTTATTTTGAGCTCTTAATATTTTTTTCTTATTCTTTGTTTCGTTTTTCGCCGTTATTCCTTGTTCTATTTTTAAATCAAGCTTGTGATAAACTCCGCTTTGAAATTTTAAAAGAGTGTTTAATTTGATTTCAATGCAGAAAAGTCGCCGCAAGCAAGATCGCAAATAAGTATGGCAATTTCACCAAAAAATGTAAGTTTCTTCGAAAACGTTTAAATTTAAATATTATTTATATGTGGTATGATGCTAAGTTTTATGGTATGTCTTCGTGTACCTGCGTGTCTTTGTCTTAAATTTCTAGATATGCTGGATAACTGGATATGTATGTGACATGTATGTAAATTGTGCGTAAAAGTATTTATGTAATTTTCACAGTTTTTTGGAATTAAGTTAAACTGACAAAATTTAAATATTGTAGCTTCTTAAATCGCTAGTACCATATAGTGATAGCGACGAAACAGAAGAAGAATGTTGCGTTGGCGAACGTGGACTAAAAAAAAAAAACCGAGAAGAAAAAAAGAAAAGAGAAGAAAAATCATTACGTTCTTCCAAACCCATGCATTGGTAAGAAGTGTATAAAAGATTGCCGAAGTGTGTCAGAAATATCGCGTCGAAATATTAATGAGCACTTTTGGGGAATGACGAACTTAAGGCGAACCTCTTGGCTTCATTCGAATACTACGCGCCTGGAAGTTAAAAAAAGGCGAGCTGGACAAGAAGGAAAGCCTGTACACAGGCGGAACTGGTCATTTAGTTACACATTAACAATTGATGAAAAGGTTTATAAAGTTTGCCAAAACTTTTTTTTAAAAACATTAAGCATATCCCAAATGGTATTGCAGCATTTACTAAAACAATCTTTAAGTTCTCAAAACCCAAGAAAAAAACAACCACATAATAAAACAGATATTCGTAAAGTAGAGTTAATAAAGGACTACATTAAAAAGTTGCCAGCAGTACCTTCTCACTGTTGCCGAAAAAATAATACCAGGGTTTATTTACCGAGTGAATTTAAAAATGTAGCAAATTTGTATAAATTGTATTTAACTCATATAAAAGAATTAGATTTGAGTGATTTAATTGTCTCCTGTAGAATTTTCCGAAAAGTTTTCAATTCAGAATTCTCTATTGGTTTTCATGTGCCTAAGAAGGACAAGTGCTGTATTTGCGACAATTTAAAATATCTTGATAAAAATGAAAAAACACAAAATCAAAATTCAGAAAATTTTCAAATTCACATAGCCAATAAAAATCTAAGTAGAGCCAATTTTCTTAAAGATCAAGCTATGAGTAAACTATGTCAACGATTCCTTTGCGCTAGTTTTGATATGCAGAAAGTTTTACACACTCCATTTTCCAAAAATATTACACTTTTTTATTCAGGTAAATATTCTTATTACAACTTTAGTGTTTATGAAAATGGTACCCGGAACGGATACTGTTTCTTGTGGGGCGAGATTGATGGGAAAAGGGGTAGCAACGAAATATGCTCAGCTCTCCTAAAATATCTTTATATTTTAGATAGCCAAAAGAGAACTGAACATCTTAGTCTGTATTGCGATAGTTGCGCTGGACAAAATAAAAATAAATCTGTGCTTGCAGTTGTAGCATACTTTTTAAGTTCTGCTTCTTTTTTAAAGTCAATTAAAATTACTTATTTATTGCCTGGACATACTATGATGCCAGTGGACTCAATTCACAGTACAATAGAGTCTTTTGTTAGAAACCGCAATGTTTGGGCACCAAGTGAATGGCCAACACTCATAAGATGTTCTCGAACGAATCCATCAGGATACGAGGTCATTGAGCTTAGTTATAAAGATTTTCAAAATTGGAAACATTTTTCAACATACATATTTAAAAATCAATTATTGACTCTAAGTAAAATTCGCGTTGCTGAAGTAAGCCGAGGACTGTTAAAATTAAGCTATGATTTTTCTGAAAATTCAAAACAAAAACTAATAAATTTACCTAATTTTAATAAAACCATTCAAAAATTACATATATAATTGTAAATTAAACATTTGAAAAAAAAAATTTTTAGATCTAAGCAATTTATGTAAACAAAAAAGTATACCCCCTAAGTATCATAATGAATATTTAAGCCTTCAATATTCAAAAAGCATTCCAGACTGTTTGGATGAGACAGATGAAGAAGATGAAAGCTAATTATTATTAGTCACACACTAATAAAACTAATTTACTTAAAAATAAAAAATATATTTGCCATACACCTACGCATTAAATTTACTTTAAAATAATTATAAACACCAAATACATACATATATCTAATAAAAAACAACTAAAACAACAACATAATATTTTTGACCACTTATTTTGCATAATTATTATTAAATCTTTTTATCGTATGTCATACCTACTATTTGTATGCACCAAGCCGAAATTAAGGCGCGCGAAAATAACGTATGTAGATAGTTTCTCATTTTTTTAACAAAATACGCGATTATTTGAAAAAATTTTTATTAACATTTGTTAATAAAACTAAAAATATAAAATCAGTTAAAATTCAGCTCTGATTTAATCATTTTTAACTGAAGAAACTAAAAAAAACATTCTCCTGTAAAATGTGGTTATTCGACATACGATACTTTCGCGGAAATGCGTCGATATGTTGATGTATGCACATATCTATGTACATATCCACAACACATAATCCATTTCGGTGTCGCACATTGATTTAACACAAAAAAAAAAAAGGAGAGGAAAGGAACCCAACACCCAACTAAATAACAAATTACTTACGTTTTTTGTGAACAACGCGCGTGCATACATACATACATATACTTTCCTGTGTACTTACGCATGTATGTACATATATCAAAGCATTCGTCCATATGCACTGATCGTTTGTTTTTTTCTCTTTCGCGCACAGTATTTTTTCCTCCGCGCAACCACAAAAAAACAATTACCATTAACATAATTAAATAACAAAACCAAATATATAAACAGTGGCTGACAGCTGTTTTCGGAGTAGTGGTGACACGTAAGTCGAGTCGTGATATCGATAGGCGGCTCAAGCGCGCCAAATTCAAATCATATTATTTCCGATTCCCTTCTTTCGCCTAATTACATACCCGTCCATATTTCTAAATAAAGATACATATAATTTCTTCCGGCCGTTATTTTGCCCACATATATATCTGTCTACATTTATAAATTATATATATAATTTTTTCCGGCCAGTATTTCGCGCACATAAATATCCGCCCATATATATAAATAAATACATATATATTTTTTTCCAGCATACCGTGCCATATATGTATATCCGTCCATATTTATAAATTATATATAATTTTTTTTATATACATCCGCCCATATTTATAAATTATTTATATAATTTTTTCCGCCCATATATATAAATAAATACATATATATTTTTTTCCAGCATTATCGTGCCCATATATATCCGTCCATATTTATACATTATATATATAATTTTTTCCGGCCAGTATTTTGCGCACATATATATATCCGCCCATATATATATGTAAATAAATACATATATATTTTTTTCCAGCATCATCGTGCCCCTATATATCCGTCCATATTTATAAATTATATATAATTTTTTCCGGCCATTATTGTGCGGATATATATATTTATCTCCGCCCATATTTATAAATAAATACATATATATTTTTTCCAGCACTATCGTGCCAATATTTAAATATCCGTCCATATTTATAAATTATATATATAATTTTTCCGGCCAGTATTTTTTTACAAATATATATAAATACATATATATTTTTTTTCCAGCATTATCGTGCCCATATATGTATATATCCGTCCATATTTATAAATCATATATAACTTTTTCCGGCCATTATTTTGCGTACATATATATATCCGCCCATATTTATAAATACCTACATATATAATTTTTTCTTCCAGCCTTTATTGTGTTCATTTATACGTACATATATCCATTTCCATCCAGATTTATATAAAAATTTATATTTTTTTTGCCCTATACATCTTTATTTATGCGTGTAATAGTAGATGTGAAACACATCTACTAAATTATTGATGCGACTGTTTTTTCGAGAATGCGACAGTCTATCCCGTTTGTAAAACCTGTTTCGGCTCTCCGAAGCATTTTCTCCTAAGCATCCAACTGGAACTGAAGAAGCAGCAATAATTTGGGATCCATGAACCAATATTTTGTGAACCGTCGGCGACATTGGATACCAAGGATATTTTTACATGTATAAGTCTGAAGCTTTCGTACAGAAATTCTGGAAATTTTGTGGACATATTTCATATTCACAGGAGATTGCAATCAAAAGTGTCCCAAAGCATTCAAGAATATCCTCATCAAAGTTCAAAATAGATGAGAATAAGTGAACATTTGAAAAAGCTTATAAAGGTAAAGAGTTGCATTGCTTCAACTGTGGAGCCACAGATCATAAAAAGGGGATCTCAATGTTGGTACTAAATGCTTTAAGTGTAACGGCATAGGCCATATATCAAAGGATTGTCCCGAAAGGAAGCATCAAGTAAATATAGTACGGAAGTCCGATGAAGATAGCCGATTAAAGGAATTTTCGATTGATGGCAAAAAAGTTATTTGTTTGTTGGATACCGGCGCAGACGTTACTATCATGAGGCGAGACATATACGAGGAACTTTTTCTGGATCGTCAGATGCAAAATCACGTCGAAAAATTGTTTCGTTTTGGAAATGTTGTTACAGAGGTTATAGGCGAGGTTACTACTACAGTCAAGGTGGTCTATGGATTGAGTACAGAACACAAAATACTGATCGTCCCTAACCCCAAATTAGAAGCTGACGTACTTATTGGATACGACTTCGTCAAAAAGTTTACGGTGATGATGAATTGATGTAGAACCAAAATATGCTGATACAGTCGCTGCATTAATTAAGGACTATAAGCCGAAAGATAACCCGTTAAGTTGCCCGATAATGTTAAGTATACTCCCAAATTGTAATAATATCGTATTTAGAGAGAGTCCCAGTCGTCTATCGGCAAATAAACAGACAGTTGTAAAAGACCAAGTAGAAGAGTGGCTAAAGCAAGGAATCGTTCGTCAGTCCAACTCACAATCAGACGTGGCAAGCAGAGTAGTGCTAGCAAAAAAGAAAGATGGATCGCACAGACTGTGCATAGATTATCGAAAATTAAACACGCTCGTATTAAAAGATAGATTTCCAGCTCCAATCGTTGAAGATGTGTAAAAGGGTAAAGAGAAAGGCAAGGCAGTCAAAAATTTCCAATTGCCGAAAAATATCAGAGGTGTTCAGGCATTTTTAGGACTAACAGGCTACTATAGAAAATTCATTCGTGATTATGCAATAATAGCAAAACCGCTGACCATGTTGCTAAAAAAAGATGTAGAGTTTAGAATGGACAGTCCTCAAATAAAAGCGATTGAAAAATTAAAAGAAATTCTGATGAATGAACCTGTTTGGAAAATTTTCAAACACTCAGCTGAAACGCAATTACATGTAAAAGCATCAAAAAACGGATTTGGTGCTACGCTCTTGCAGCAACACGACGATAAGTGGCACCCTGTATTTTACTGGAGCAAGAAAACAAGCGATCAGGAGGAAAAGTTACACAGTTTTTTTCTAAAGGTCAAGGCAGCATACCTAGCTACGAGGAAGTTGCGTCATTATTTGATAGGGATCGAGTTTGTTCTGGTTACAGACTGTGCAGCTTTCAAAATGACAGCGGCGAAGAAGGATATGCTCCGACAAGTCGTACAATGATTGATGCACTTAGAAGATTTTTCCTGTAAAATAGAACATCGTGCTAGCGATAGGATGAAGCATGACAATAGCTTAATGTAATGATTGTCACAACAGAAGTACACGTGCAGATGCTAAGAGCACAAAGTAATGATGAAAATTTCGCAGCAGTATTCGAGATTTTACAACACAAGTCGTATGCCGATTTTAAAATTAACCAGAGGGCCGGGGCTAACTTCGACCGCGTCAAAGTTTGTATACCCTTGCAACTTTTTTGGTAACTTTTTCCTTACCTATAGCCATCAAAGTGGAAAAACGTTTAAGCTAAAAGGGCTAATGTGTCCGAAAGAACGTCCTACAATCTTAGCATGGGAAATAACGAAGATATTGATCAAAGTCACTGTTTTCCACCGATCGTTCCTATGGGAGCTATATGACATAGCTACCCGATCCTTATCAAATTTTGCACAGTCATTAAAAGATATATTAAACTAACAAATGTTTAATTTGAAAGCAATCGCGTCAAAAGTAACGAAGTTATTGACAAAAGTCACTGTTTTCGAAAGATCGTTCCTATGGGAGCTATATGATATAGTCACCCGATCTTGATCAAATTTTGCATAGTCGTTTATATGTGTAATTAACTTAACAATAATAATATTTCATGATAATAGCTCAGATAATAACGAAGTTATTAAGAAAAGTCACTGTTCGTGACTTTGCCATTTGTATGGGAGCTATATGATATAGTGATCCGATCCGGCTGAATCCGAGATATACAACGCCTGCAGTATATACAAGCCTACATGCAAAATTTCAGCTCTGTAGCTCTTTCGGTCTAGGAGGAGTTTGCGTTGATCCAGACGGACGGACGGACGGACATGGCGATTTGAACTCGTCTCGTCGTGCGGATCAAGAATATATATACTTTATATGGTCGGAGATGCTTCCTTCTATGCGTTGCACACTTTTGACCAAAATTAATATACCCTTTTTGCAAGGCTATAAAAATAAACTTTTATATAAGCAGGTCGATGGATTGGATTTGTTAGCAGCAGATAATAAGGAATACTCATAACTTTGGACATATGGGTGTTTAAAAAACAAAGCATGCTATTCAACAAGATTTTTATATTCCACATTTGGACAAAAAAGTTGGTCAGTTCATCGCAAGCGACGTTCAGTGCATAACACACAACAGAAAGTTGGGCAAGCAGGAGGATTTTTTACATTGCATTGATAAAGGAGAAGTTCCACTGGAGACGCTACACGTTGATCATTTAGGGTCATTGGATCCAACTTCGAAGAATTACAAGTACATATTCGCAGTCGTAGATGGGTTCTCTAAATATACATGGCTGTATCCTACAAAATCGACAGATGCCTCGGAAGTTGTTAAACATAAACTGATTGGGTCACAATTTTTGGAAATCCACGTCGTATCGTCAGCGATAGAGGTGCAGTATTTACGTCTAAGCATTTTAAGGAATTTTGTACGAACCATAAGATCGAACACGTCGATACCAATACAGGAGTTGGAAGAGGAAACGGACAAATAGAGATTGCCAACAGAGTCATACTTTCTGTCTTAGCCAAGATGTCAGCTGCAGAGCCTCAGAAGTGGTACAGGTACACCGCACAGGTACAACGTACTATAAACTCGAATGTTCACTCGTCAACCAAGTTTACACCTTTTGAAGTTATGTTCCGATTGAAAATGAGAAACGAATCAGATCTTGAGTTACAAAGAATTTTGGAGGAAGAACTACTAGATGGACTTCAGAATGAGCGAAATCAAATAAGAGCAGAAGCAAGACAGCAAATACTAGAGGCACCGACCAGATACAGCTGTTCTGCCGTTGTTTATGTTTTGTGAATTTAATTAATTTTAAATTGTTTAGCGAATATCACGATTTTCTGCTTTAATTATGTAGGTTTCAAATTATTACATTGCAGAAAGCCAATCGGAGTGGCTGCAATTAATTTTGTGTGAGTCAAATTAAATTGTATGTGGACATACATACATATGTATGTACATATGTACGTATGAGTGTGCTTAGCTCGGCAAAAATTATAACATATGTATGTACATATGTATCTATGGATGTACAAATTATTTGGCATAAACAATTATGCCGATGGGCTAATGATCAGCCCGTGGAGTGTGCTTTACACTTTAAGTAAGGGTAAGTGGTACTTTATAAATTCGCGACTATTTAACACTTTTACATGCAGATTAAAAAACAGCTGTATGTATACATGTGTATATATATAGGGTGGTCCATCTAGTGTTTGGAATTTGAATCACGGATTGTATGACAGTCAAACGTCAAATGTCATCCGTGATGTTATAAATAGTTAGTTATATGTTTGATATTTACGAAATGGGACGTTATTTGCTTGAAGAAAGTTGGGAAATATTAAAAACTTATTTCCAAAGTGGTGAGTCTTCTACTCAAACAGTGCGAAATTTTAAAAAATCGCATAATCAGCAAAAATGGTGAAGTGACTTGGCCTCCGCGGAGCTGCGATTTGACGCCATTGGACTATTTTCTGTGAGGAGCGCTGAAAGATAAATGTTATGCAAGCAATCCAGAAAAAATTCAAGACCTCAAGACCGAAATTCATGCAGCTATTGCTGAAATAGAGCCGCACACAATCGAAAATGTACTCAAAAATTGGGTTAATCGAATAGGCTATTGCCAAGCCAAGCCAAGTCGTGGTGGACATTTGACCGAAATTATTTTTCATAAATAAATGACATAAATATACCTTTCAAATAAATGTTTAACCTTTAAAAAATATTCACCCGTTTTTTTTTTTATAACAAAATCAAATCCTAATTTTTAAATGGGCAACCCTATATGTGTTGCAGCGTGGTGGCAACTCCCTTATGCAGATTGGCAACACAGCAGCCGTCGTGAGGTATCGTGAGAAGTCAACAGTCAATGTTCAGCAGTCAGCGGTCGAGGTTCAGCAGTCAATAGTCGGTGATCAACAGTCAATGTTCAGCAGTCAACAGTCAATGTTCAGCAGTCGGCAGTCAATGTTCAGTAGTCGGTATCAGCAGTCAGCAGTAAGAAGCCGATAAATCAGCATTACACAGAACCCGAGATTTAAGTTGCATATTGTAATCATTATTCGCCCGTCCACGATTTATAATACTAATAAACTATAATATAATACATTTGGGGACTCAATTGAGGACTCCATCTTACATTTGGGGGGCTCAACCGATCGCAGACTTCGGAAATACATGATTGGAAAGCTGACAGTGGAAAGAGTGAGACAGCGAAAGTTTTCGGCAGCAGAAAGAGCGAGTACACTCAGACGAAAAAACGAATTCCAATTTCGCAAGAAGACGCGATGCTCTGGCGCCACACGAAATAAGCAAGACGAAATCGGCAAACGAAACAAAAAAAGAGACAGCAAGCAGACGCGAAATTTTGGCGGCAAACGAATCGAAAAAAGAGACAGCAAGCAGACGCGAAATTCTGGCGGCAAACGAAACGAAGGCAGCAATCGGAAAAAACGAGACGAATACAGCAAGCAAAAAACGAAGAGAAGTCGCGAGCAAAATTCCAATAAGAGAGGATACGCGTCCAATAAGAGAGGATATGCGTCCAATAAGAGTGTTACGAAATCGCATCAATATGTCGGACCAAGAGGACCAATTAGCCCCGATGTCGCACCCAGGTGAAATGGTTAATGAATTAGAGACAGTTGAAAACAACCATGGAAATGATGAAAAGGCCGGAATAAATGCAGCAATGCTGGTTGAGAACACCGCGACTCTTCAACAGCTGGTCCAACTATTTTCTCTGAAGGTGCATGCCGACGAAATAGACAAAAAGAATGACACCAAGTTGGTGGTGGAGAACTTTTCCAAAATCATCCCAGAATTCTGCGGGGAAGGAATGTCTGTACAACAGTGGTTTCAAAACTTTGAACTCAACGCCGATGCATATGGATTGAACAATAAACAGAAGTACGTTCAAGCCTGAGCGAAAATGACTGGTACAGTGCCGAAATTCACAACCAATTATCTCTACGTACGAAGTCCGATGATGAAAGTTTTCATGAGTACATTTTACAAATGAAACGGATTGCTGTCCGTGGTATTATTGATATGAAGTCAGTTATCAAGCACATCGTTAATGGATTGAACCTAAAGAGTGACTACAAATACACGTTGTACGGCTGCAAGTCACTGAAGGAGCTGAAAGACAAATATGACATTTATGAAAAAATCGCAAGGACCAAGGTTAAGCCCGAAGAAGCAAAACGAGCTCCTGTTGTATGTTGTATGTCAAATGAGCATATGCCCACAGTATTGTAGAGTATACAATATAACAAGTGGTCATATGCTCAACATTAAAGTAAGAGTAACATACCAACACTTTGTTGCTATGTTTATGCAACCATTCATAATAATAATATGATCCGCCACTTATGCGGACTGGCCGCTGAGCGTGGGATCGCTAGCGTAAGCACTTTTGACTATGTACCCTCTGTACATATATGCTAACACATACAAACATATATACTGCAACACACACAAAAAAAAAAGAAATAAATTAATTAACATTTCAACATAAACCAAAAAAACACGAAAATAATTTGTGCAAATTGTGAAATGTATTTTGAATTAATTGCGAACCACTGTGCGCGCTATGATGAATGAAACAAAACAAAAAGAAAAATTAATCGAGATGCTGGAATTCATGTGATTTTTCTACTATCAACTCTTGGGTGCTGCTCCAAGGTGCACTCCCATAACACACATACGTTTCTCCAATTATTTACAAAAAAAAAGAAATTAATTGGAATTTAAAAACAATAATAAAAAAAAAAATAATTTGAAACATTAATATAAAACCAATTAAATCAACAACAAGATACTGATGTCCACGGAACCCTCCTTCAAGACCGCTGTTCCTAACGAACAAAGGGATTTGCCGACGTTGCAAGAGGCTTTGCAGGCAAATCCATTCGATGGACCACGGCCACTAACAATAGAGGAGTACAGGGCCCGGCAACAGAAGAGAATCCCCAAGAAGACGAAACGAGGCGGTGAGGTGACACGCCTGCTCACCCAGAAAAGACTGCAGCAGGATTTGCTGAAGGCCAGCACCAACGAAGAAGACCGACAACGCTGCATAGAGCGTATTGAGGACATCAAAATTGAACTGCGCCAAAGAGCGCAGAAACGCAAGCGGGCCGCAGTAATGCGCAAGCCCTAACTTGCCATAGATTTAAACTCTAATAAGCAAACTGAGGCACGAAAGTGCAGGTTGCGCCTACTAACCTGTTAGGTTTTCTACTAAAAACACACGATTGGACAATTAATTGTTTAAATAAAAAAATGTCAGCCAATCGTGTGTAACTAACACAACAATAACTTTTCCATGTCTCTGGCGCTGAGAATAAAACTCAGCAGCGTTAGAAAAATAGTTTCAAGAAAAATAATAAAAAAAAAAAAAACAAAACTTTAAATGAAAAATAAAAAAAAAAAATTTTTTTAAATATATATATATTCTTGAGTTAGTATTTTTTTTTTCTTTTTTTTTCTATATGCACCCTAATGCGATTCCAAAAGACAGTAACATAGAAAAAGTTGACAATATGTTAGATCATGAATCTAAAGTAGCGGATTCAACCGCGAATGTCATAAATAATGTCGAAACTGTCTCGGTTGATTTGAAAATCATAACCTTAATGCTTGTAATAATTGTTATTCTTTTATTAACAAACGTTTTAACAAAACTATATAAGATGCACAATAAGTGCCTTAAGAAAAAATATTCCAGTAGGGCCGATAACCTAGATGTTGTTTAAGACGATAGACATAGTAGAAAAGTGTATAATAGAGAACCCAACTTTAGAATAAATTCTTTGATAATATTGAGTAAATATTACGAATTTATAAAAATTGGTGATTTCGAAGACGAAAATATAGATACTTTTAATTGTGCAGCAAGCCCATTAATAATATGTAACAACAAAATAGAAAAGGGCATAGGAATGAGTACATTACCATGTGTAATGGTAAAAACAGTAGAAGAAAACCATGACATACTTGGTTCTACAACAATAATTTTGGTACGATTGCACCGCTGAATGTTGTAGACAAAATATGGAGTGGAGTACGATAGCACGAAAGATTAATGATCATAAAGATAAATTTGAAAAATCTTTTAAATGTATTAACTCAGATAAAGTCATAAGACCGGAAACTTTGATAAACCATGCTCAAATACTGATAACACAGTATAATAACATATTATCAATAGTAAACAAAGTTAATGAGAAATTAGCAAAAGAGCATAGGCATCAGTGTGAAAAACTGATAAAATCATTGAAAATAAGATTGAACAATATTAGTACTAGACGAAATATTGCAATAGTAATTCCAGAAGATCAAAGTCGGCCAGCTGAATTTGACGAAAGCCAATTAGCGGATTTGGACGAGTCCAAACCAATTATTGATACTGAAAGTGATATCGATAGTGACATCGAAACACTTGAAGAAAGTACAATGGCTAACCAAGTGGAATTAGACAGGCAATATGTTAGACAGGTTTCCACTTCAGTTCCTGAATTTGATGGTAAAAAGTTATTATTAAACAGATTCCTAACTGCATTACGCATTGTGGAAAGAACTAAGGGAGACCAAGAGGATATAGCAGTTGAGGTTATAAAATCAAAAATAACCGGCACAATCCTCTATAAAGTAGAAAATGAAACCACTATTGCAGGGATAATAAATAAGCTCAAAGAAAATGTAAAAGGAGAATCTCCTGACGTTTTAAAGGCAAAACTAATGAACATAAAACAAAAAGGCAAAACTGCTTCCCAGTATGCAACCGAAATGGATAATTTGCGGAAGCAACTGGAGGCAGCCTTTATTGATAACGGATTAGACCCAATCAATGCGGAAAAATTCTCTACAAGCGAGTCTGTTTCTGCAATGATTAAAAATTGCGAGCACGAAAAGCTCAAAGTAATATTAGAAGCTGGAAACTTTGTAACTTTCAATGATGTAATGGGTAAATATATCCATTGCAGCACGGAAATGACTGGAAGTGCAAATACAGTATTATTTCAACGAGGCCGCAATAATAGAGGAGGTAGTAACCATTACCAAAGAGGTAGAGGCAATGGCCGCGGAAACTACAACTCCAACTATAACAATTACAATAACAGAAACAACAATAGAGGTGGTCGAGGTAATGGCCGAGGTAGAAATAATTACTACCGAGGTAACAGCCAAAACAGATACAATAGCAATACCGAAAACAGTTATGTCCGAGTAGCCCAAGATGCTTCGGGAAACTCGCAGACACCTCCAGATACTCGAAATTAAAAAGTAAAATATATACTGTAAACTTAAGTCTCAATAATTTTGTATCATTTACAAATGTTCAGACAAATAAAATCATTACATTCCTAATTGATACAGGTGCAGATATTTCAATTATAAAAGAAAATTCCGATGTCTTTCATGACATACAATTCAATAAAATCATAGACATTCGAGGCATAGGTGAAGGAGTAATTAACTCCAAAGGACTAGCCTCAATTGAATTACAAACAGGGAAATACATTATTCCATATAAATTTCATTTACTACATTCAGATTTTGCAACTTCTTCTGAAGACAAATCTATTTTGCGTATCACTTGGGATCACTTGGGAAAATCTAGATTTTATAAAGACTTTTAATTGCCAATTAGATTATAATACTTCGGAGGATTGGTTTATAATCAGACCTTCAAACCTAACGTATCCCATTAATGTACCGATAACATTTAAATCTGGTAATAATTCAACACTTCTGCCAGCGAGATCCCAAGTGATACGCAAAATAGATTTGTCTTCAGAAGAAGAAAGCATTTTCATCCCAAATCAAGAAATCAAGCATGGTGTTTATATTGCAAACACTATTGCCCAAACCAAAAATACTTTTGTCCGATTTTTAAATACGACAGATAAATGCCAACTAGTAGGCATTAATAAAATAAAATTCGAACCGCTCTCAAAATACGATGTGGTTCAAACTTCAAATAACAATAGAACAGAGTCTGTTATTAGTAAACTAAAGAAAAATTTTCCAATCATGTTCAAAAAGCAACTTATGGAAATATGCACCGAGTATAGTGATGTGTTCGGACTTGAAACCGAACCAATCACAACCAACAACTTTTATAAACAAAAATTGAGACTTAAGGACGAAGAGCCAGTATATGTAAAAAACTATCGATGTCCGCATAGCCAAACCGAAGAAATTAAAAAACAAGTAGAAAAGTTAATTGAACAAAATATTGTTGAACCATCGATTTCACCTTACAATAGCCCACTCTTATTGGTCCCAAAGAAATCTCTTCCGAACTCTAAAGAGAAAAAATGGCGATTGGTAATTGACTATCGCCAAATAAACAAAAAACTGCTATCAGATAAATTTCCACTCCCCAGAATTGACGATATTCTTGATCAACTGTGTAGAGCTAAATATTTTTCATGCCTTGACTTAATGTCAGGTTTCCACCAAATTGAACTTGAGGAAAGCTCAAGGAACATAACGTCTTTTTCAACAAACAATGGTTCATATCGCTTCACGAGATTACCATTTGGTCTAAAAATAGCACCTAATTCATTTCAGAGAATGATGACAATAGCATTCTCGGGTTTAGAGCCTTCACAAGCATTCCTTTATATGGATGATTTGATCGTTATTGGTTGTTCTGAACAACACATGCTTAAAAACCTAACAGACGTTTTTACACTTTGTAGAAAACACAAATTGAAATTACATCCAGAAAAATGTTCATTTTTCATGCATGAGGTGACATTTTTAGGTCACAGATGCACCGACAAAGGAATCTTACCAGATGATACAAAATTCGATGTTATTAATAACTATCCAGTCCCTACGGACGCAGACAGTGCTAGAAGATTCGTTGCATTTTGCAATTATTATAGACGTTTCATAAAAAACTTCGCCGAATACTCACGGCATATAACAAGATTATGCAAAAAGAATGTCCCATTCGAATGGACAGCGGAATGTGAAAAGGCATTCCAGTATTTAAAAACACAACTTGTTAAACCAACCTTGTTACAGTACCCAGATTTTAGCAAAGAATTTTGTATAATCACAGATGCAAGCAAGCACGCATGTGGAGCAGTTTTAACTCAAAACTATAATGGACTCCAACTCCCAGTTGCATATGCATCAAGAGCATTCACTAAAGGTGAAAGCAATAAAAGTACAACTGAACAAGAGCTAGCAGCAATACATTGGGCAATTACACATTTCAGACCATATATATATGGCAAACATTTCACAGTAAAAACTGATCATCGCCCCTTAACATATTTATTCTCGATGATAAACCCAAGTTCAAAATTAACTCGCATGCGACTCGAATTAGAGGAATACGATTTTACAGTAGAATATCTGAGAGGAAAAGATAATTTCGTGGCAGACGCTCTGTCCAGAATTACAATAACTGATTTAATTGATATGAATAAAAAAGTCCTGAAAGTCACTACCAGGCACCAAAGTAGACAACAAAATTTCTGCGCAGAAAACAAACAAGAACAATTGCCAAGGCAAAGTCTTGAAAAAGCTTCTAAGCCCAACGTATACGAAGTCATAACAAATGACGAGGTACGAAAAGTAGTGATCTTGCGAATGACAGATTCGAAATGTTTATTGAAACATGGAAAAAAAGTTATAGCGAGAATAAATGTTAGCGATTTATACTCCAATGGAATTTTAGACTTAGGTCAGTTTTTCCAAAGGCTTGAATGGCAAGCCGGTGTATATAATGTCAGCCAACTAAAAGTGGCACCGAGCGAAAAGATCTTTGAATCAATTTCGATAGATACTTTCAAACATATGGGCAACAAGAATTTAAAATCATTAAGAGTAGCGCTACTCAAGCCGGTGACCCAAATATACAATGAAAAAGAAAAAGAAGCTATATTGTCTACATTTCATGACGATCCAATTCAAGGAGGTCACACAGGCATAAATAAAACGATAACAAAAATAAAAAGACAATATTATTGGAAAAACATGACGAAACATGTAAAAGAGTACATTAATAAATGTCCAAAATGCCTGACGTCAAAAACGACGAAACACACGAGATCACCTATGATAATTACAGAAACTCCACAATATGCTTTCGACAGGGTGATAGTAGACACAATTGGTCCACTACCACGTTCGGAAAATGGGAATGAATACGCAATCACTTTAATATGTGATTTGACAAAGTATTTAGTAGCAATTCCTATTGCAAATAAAAGTGCAACAACTGTCGCAAAAGCCATATTCGAATCTTTTATTCTGAAGTACGGTCCAATGAAGACGTTCATTACGGACATGGGAACAGAATACAAAAATTCCATTATAACTGACTTGTGCAGATATCCAAAAATAGATAACATAACATCTACAGCACACCACCACCAGACATTAGGTACCGTTGAAAGAAGTCATAGGACATTCAACGAGTACATTCGTTCATATATTTCAGTAGATAAAACTGATTGGGACGTATGGTTACAGTATTTCGTGTATTGTTTTAACACAACACCATCTGTAGCTCATAATTATTGTCCATATGAACTAGTATTTGGAAGACAGAATAACTTACCAATACAATTTAATAGCGTAGATAAAATAGAACCTATATATAATATAGAAGATTATTCTAAGGAAGTTAAATTTAGACTAGAAAACGCGTATAAGAGAGCTCGAATACTTTTAGAAAAAAATAAAATTAAACAGAAAGAAATAAACGATAAGAAAGTATTAGATTTTAAACTAGAAATAGGAGACCAAGTTTATTTGAAAAACGAAACAGGTCACAAATTAGAATCTTCTTATATAGGACCATTTGAGGTCATTAATATAGAAAAGAATAACAATATAATTATAAGAAATAAGAAAAATAAGGAGCAAAAAGTTCATAAAGATAGACTAAAAAAGATAAATAAATAAAGAAAAAAAAAAAGAGATAAGAATATATATATATACATATTGAAAAAAAAAATTTTTATTAAAAAAAAAAAAAAAAAAAATTAAAATTAAAAATATACAACATAGTATTTAAGAAAAACAAATAAATAACTACATAATATTACGTTATTCTTTTAAAAAGGGAGGTGTTGTATGTTGTATGCCAAATGAGCATATGCCCACAGTATTGTAGAGTATACAATATAACAAGTGGTCATATGCTCAACATTAAAGTAAGAGTAACATACCAACACTTTGTTGCTATGTTTATGCAACCATTCATAATAATAATATGATCCGCCACTTATGCGGACTGGCCGCTGAGCGTGGGATCGCTAGCGTAAGCACTTTTGACTATGTACCCTCTGTACATATATGCTAACACATACAAACATATATACTGCAACACACTCTCTCTCTCTGCCAGCGCCCTAAGCGGCAGAATGTATTCAATACATATAAGATGTATAGGCTAAAACTAGGATATGAATAAACTGTCCAGACAATTCTGGATGACGGCTCGAACAGAACAGTTGCGTTTTATTTTAACCAAAACGGATTTAACAAAAAACTTAATGCGCACATAACACTCCGCAGCAGTTTGCGCCGAAATCAAACTTCAATAAGAGTGACAGGAAGCAACATTGCTTCAAATGCGGATCAATGGCGCATCTGCGCAAGGAATGTAAGGAGGAAGTCAAATGTTTCCGCTGCAACCAAACTGGACACATGTCCAAAAATTGTCCTACTTCCTCTGTAAACATAGACACCGGAGCTGACGTGTCTCTACTTAGAAAATCTGTGTTCAGCCGAATGCGAGGAGTCCGGCTGCTAGCAAGTACGTCTTGTCTGAGAGGACTAGGACAGAACACCAAACATCCTGTAGATCAGTTCAAGGCAGAGGTGCAGATCGATACACACGTTTCTGGTAGTGGATGACTGCACAATAGGAATTGAATTACTGTTGGGATACGATTTCATATCAAAGTTCCAAATGACATTAACTCCCGTTGGATATACGTTCGCACAGCTATTTGAGGAAGAAGCTGCCAACCAACATCAGATAAGTATTTACAATGTAGTCGAAACAAACACTGACCCTGATGTGCCTTCACAGTATGCTCATGTTGTTCAATCGATGATTGAGGATTTTGGCAAAAGAAAGAAGACAGCTGACTGTCCGATCACGTTGAAGATCGTGCATTTAAGCACGCACCAAGCCGAATAGCCATTACCGAAGCAGATGTGGTCAAGCAGCAGATCGACGAATGGCTGAAGGATGACACAATACGACGTTCATCATCTAACTTCGCCAGTCGTACAGTTACCGTAAAAGAGAAGGATGGCAATAATCGAGTGGGCATTGACTACCGGCAATTAAACGAGAACAAGGAGGAGCCTGAGAGATGGTATAAGTTCGCATTGAGAGTTCAAAAAGCGATTAATTCTTCTATCCATAAGTCCACAAAGCGGACTCCATTTGAGTTGATGCTCGGCGTGAAAATGAGGAGCGGAACCGAAAGCGATATCTTACAGTTGCTCGAGGAAGAAATGCTTGATACCTTTGACTCTGAAAGGCAAGAGATGCGTGACAAAGCAAAAGAAAATATACGGATGGCTCAGAAACGTTATAAAGAACAATTTGATAAAAACCGAAAGAACGAGGTCGGATACAATGTTGGAGATCTGGTGGCCATTCGTAGAACGCAATTTGTAGCAGGAAAAAAGTTGGCAAGCGAGTTTTTAGGACCGTACGAGATAGTGAAGCTGAAACGAGCAGGACGCTATGATGTTCGAAAAAAAATACACGACCACTAGCAATGACAACATGAAATTGTGGGGTTTTGTAGCAGAGAACGAGGATGCATGGTCATCTGAGGCCGAATGTGAGATGGGATAAGGTAGTTGCAGCGTGGTGGCAACTCCCTTATGCAGATTGGCAACACAGCAGCAGTCGTGAGGTATCGTGAGAAGTCAACAGTCAATGTTCAGCAGTCAGCGGTCGAGGTTCAGCAGTCAATAGTCGGTGATCAACAGTCAATGTTTAGCAGTCAACAGTCAATGTTCAGAAGTCGGCAGTCAATGTTCAGCAGTCGGTATCAGCAGTCAGAAGTATCAGCAGTCAGCAGTAAGAAGCCGATAAATCAGCATTACACAGAACCCGAGATTTAAGTTGCATATTGTAATCATTATTCGCCCGTCCACGATTTATAATACTAATAAACTATAATATAATACATTTGGGGACTCAATTGAGGACTCCATCTTACATTTGGGGGCTCAACCGATCGCAGACTTCGGAAACACATGATTGGAAAGCTGACAGTGGAAAGAGTGAGACAGCGAAAGTTTTCGGCAGCAGAAAGAGCGAGTACACTCAGACGAAAAAACGAATTCCAATTTCGCAAGAAGACGCGATGCTCTGGCGCCACACGAAATAAGCAAGACGAAATCGGCAAACGAAACGAAAAAAGAGACAGCAAGCAGACGCGAAATTTTGGCGGCAAACGAATCGAAAAAAGAGACAGCAAGCAGACGCGAAATTCTGGCGGCAAACGAAACGAAGGCAGCAATCGGAAAAAACGAGACGAATACAGCAAGCAAAAAACGAAGAGAAGTCGCGAGCAAAATTCCAATAAGAGAGGATACGTGTCCAATAAGAGTGTTACGAAATCGCATCAATATGTCGGACCAAGAGGACCAATTAGCCCCGATGTCGCACCCAGGTGAAATGGTTAATGAATTAGAGACAATTGAAAACAACCATGGAAATGATGAAAAGGCCGGAATAAATGCAGCAATGCTGGTTGAGAACACCGCGACTCTTCAACAGCTGGTCCAACTATTTTCTCTGAAGGTGCATGCCGACGAAATAGACAAAAAGAATGACACCAAGTTGGTGGTGGAGAACTTTTCCAAAATCATCCCAGAATTCTGCGGGGAAGGAATGTCTGTACAACAGTGGTTTCAAAACTTTGAACTCAACGCCGATGCATATGGATTGAACAATAAACAGAAGTACGTTCAAGCCCGAGCGAAAATGACTGGTACCGCTGCTCTATTTCTCGAGTCTACGGCTGTCTACGAATATGAACAACTTCGCCAGCAAGTCCTGGAGGAATTTGATTGCGATCAGCCGTGCAGTGCCGAAATTCACAACCAATTATCTCTACGTACGAAGTCCGATGATGAAAGTTTTCATGAGTACATTTTACAAATGAAACGGATTGCTGCCCGTGGGATTATTGATATGAAGTCATAAGTTACCAAGCACATCGTTAATGGATTGAACCTAAAGAGTGACTACAAATACACGTTGTACGGCTGCAAGTCACTGAAGGAGCTGAAAGACAAATATGACATTTACGAAAAAATCGCAAGGACCAAGGTTAAGCCCGAAGAAGTAAAACGAGCTCCGCAGCTCGCAATAAGAGTGACAGGAAGCAACATTGCTTCAAATGCGGATCAATGGCGCATCTGCGCAAGGACTGTAAGGAGGAAGTCAAGTGTTTCCGCAGCAACCAAACTGGACACATGTCCAAAAATTGTCCTACTTTCTCTGTAAACATAGACACCGGAGCTGACGTGTCTCTACTTAGAAAATCTGTGTTCAGCCGAATGCGAGGACCCCAGCTGCTAGCAAGTACGTCTTGTCTGAGAGGACTAGGACAGAACATCCAACATCCTGTAGATCAGTTCAAGGCAGAGGTGCAGATCGATACACACGTTTCTGGTAGTGGATGACTGCACAATAGGAATTGAATTACTGTTGGGATACGATTTCATATCAAAGTTCCAAATGACATTAACTCCCGTTGGATATACGTTCGCACAGCTATTTGAGGAAGAAGCTGCCAACCAACATCAGATAAGTATTTACAATGTAGTCGAAACAAACACTGATCTGATGTGCCTTCACAGTATGCTCATGTTGTTCAATGGATGATTGAGGATTTTGGCAAAAGAAAGAAGACAGCTGACTGTCCGATCACGATCGTGCATTTAAGCACGCACCAAGCCGAATAGCCATTACCGAAGCAGATGTGGTCAAGCAGCAGATCGACGAATGGCTGAAGGATTACACAATACGACGTTCATCATCTAACTTCGCCAGTCGTACAGTTACCGTAAAAGAGAAGGATGGCAATAATCGAGTGGCATTGACTACCGGCAATTAAACGAGAACAAGGAGGAGCCTGAGAGATGGTTTAAGTTCGCATTGAGAGTTCAAAAAGCGATTAATTCTTCTGTCCATAAGTCCACAAAGCGGACTCCATTTGAGTTGATGCTCGGCGTGAAAATGAGGAGCGGAACCGAAAGCGATATCTTACAGTTGCTCGAGGAAGAAATGCTTGATACCTTTGACTCTGAAAGGCAAGAGATGCGTGACAAAGCAAAAGAAAATATACGGATGGCTCAGAAACGTTATAAAGAACAACTTGATAAAAACCGAAAGAACGAGGTCGGATACAATGTTGGAGATCTGGTGGCCATTCGTAGAACCCAATTTGTAGCAGGCAAAAAGTTGGCAAGCGAGTTTTTAGGACCGTACGAGATAGTGAAGCTGAAACGAGCAGGACGCTATGATGTTCGAAAAAAAATACACGACCACTAGCAATGACAACATGAAATTGTGGGATTTTGTAGCAGAGAACGAGGATGCATGTTCATCAGAGGCTGATGACTAATCAGGAAGGCCGAATGTGAGATGGGATAAGGTAGTTGCAGCGTGGTGGCAACTCCCTTATGCAGATTGGCAACACAGCAGCAGTCGTGAGGTATCGTGAGAAGTCAACAGTCAATGTTCAGCAGTCAGCGGTCGAGGTTCAGCAGTCAATAGTCGGTGATCAACAGTCAATGTTTAGCAGTCAACAGTCAATGTTCAGAAGTCGGCAGTCAATGTTCAGCAGTCGGTATCAGCAGTCAGAAGTATCAGCCGATAAATCAGCATTACACAGAACCCGAGATTTAAGTTGCATATTGTAATCATTATTCGCCCGTCCACGATTTATAATACTAATAAACTATAATATAATACATTTGGGGACTCAATTGAGGACTCCATCTTACATACATATGTATTGCTATGCAATTGGACTTTTGGACAATCGGAATTTCGAAGAATGGAAAAAAAATGCACTTCATAAACACAAAAAGGATCGGGAAATACCACGTAACCTTTGGGACAGGTCAGGTATGTACATACAAGTATACAAAAGTGTGTAGGTCGCTATGGAAGAGCGGGAAACCTCACACTTTTATAAGTACATACACTGCGCGACAACCGATTAGCCCACCCAATGCATCCTACATTTGAAGCTTAATATCAGCCAATTGCGTGATGCTTTTGGGATGAATTTTGTGTCATTAGGACTTCACATATTTTTAAACAAAGAAAAATAATATTTAAGAGATTAACTTTATTAATAACGTTTTAAGAGAATATTATCTAAATTAATATAAGAAATCGACTTAAATTTTCGCGCCAACCGATTAGCACACCCACTTGAAAATGTCGAAATATGTAGAAAAATGGGCTTCGAATAGCATCACAAAATTTTTTATTGTTAATTCAGTCTGTTGTAACTTATTTATAAACAAAATTAATAATGTGTTGTGCCACCACGGTTAAGTATGACCTCGTACATCCTTTTGGGTAATGAGTCATACAATTGTTGAATGTAGGCTAATGAAATGGTGCCCCAGGCATTTTTAATTCCTTCTATTAGCTCTATTTTAGTGGTATATTGCCTTCCTGATTCATATACTTTCCGTGCCAGCCATCCCCAAACATTTTCAATAATGTTCAGATCAGGCGAGTATGGGGGCCAATTTAGCAAAGGTACGTTTTGACGTCCAATCCACGACTTTACAACTTTGGACGTATGAATAGGTGCGTTATCCTGCTGGAATTTCCACTTCAGGGGTCCAAAAATTTCTTTCATTGCGGGAAAAGCCGTTTGCAATACTCCATTGTATGCTGTGGCATTCATTCGACTTGTCAGAAATTGCAGCTCTATGGTTCCATAATAGGTTATTGCTCCCCACACCATGACACCACCAGCACAGCTGTGCAATCGATCTAAAACAAGCTCTTCCTTTCTAATATCGTGAAAGTAGTACGAATAGCCATCCGGACCCTCTAAATTAAATTTTTTCTCATCCGAAAAGACAACAAGTCGCCACTCCTTAGTCCAGGTCATATTCGATCGACAAAATTCGAGCCGCTGCATCTTTCTATTTGCGTTTAGAGGTGTTTTTTTTTTTAATTTAAGGCGTTTTAAGTGCTTCGCGTTGTTAATAATGCGTTGCACAGTCCGCACACTCGAGTTAACGCCAGATTTTTGCTTAATTTTAGCCGCAGAGTCTCTTGAGTTAGACGCGTTCCTCAGAATCAGTCGCTTGTCAGCCTCTGTTATTACGGAAGAGGGCCGACCTTTCATGTTTTTCCCATAAGAGTGTTCGTTCTTTAAAAATGAGGAAATAACTTTACGGCTGCGCTTAATATTTCTCGATATTTGAGAGATTGAGAGTCCACACTCTATGTAAGCCTTTATTCGACCTTTTTCTGACTCATCTAACTGCTTTGCTTTTCCCATAATTAGGTAACTTCGATTTATTAAATTCAAAATTGATCAAATTAAATCATAAATTTCTTTAATTAGTCAGATCCGACAGCTTTCACACAAAAATCCACACTAAAAGGGAAGTGTGCTAATCGGCTGTCGCAGAAAAAAAGCATGATTTTTCCATATATTTCTAAGAAAAAATCAAGACAATCTAACGGTAAACTTCCAGAGCATGATTTTTGTTTTTATACTAAGTACAAATGCAGAAGAATGATAGAAAAATATAAAGAGCATGATAGAGATTTACAGTTACTTGTTATTTAAATTTCCAATGAGAGGTAACAGGGTGTGCTAATCGGTTGTCGCGCAGTGTATATAATGAGATATACACCTAGATCTCGCTTTGCGTCGTTTCGTTTTGCGTTTTTTTGAAGTTGCGTCGCTGCTTTATTAGTACTAATTTTCACTGTGCGTCGTTATATTCTTGTTGTTGCGTTGTTTTGAGTTCGAGTGTTTAACTTTTTTTTTCTTAATTGTGGCAACGCCAATATCAACTTTTACCAACATTGCCTTTGAATTTTTGGCAGTTTTACGTTTCTCAACATTGACATCAACCTTACCTACTTCTGCTTATAACTGAGTCTTGCTATCTGTTTGTGGAGGGGCGGAAGGACCCGAATAAGCCTGAAGTGATTGGCGGGTGCCAATTTCTGCAGGGGTCTGGTGAGTGAGTAATTAAAACGCGCGAGAACTTCGTTTAAGATTAATTCTGGTTTATTTCTATTTATGTTACATGTTAGATGTCCCGACACACACGAGAATGTTTCGGGTTGCAAACAGGTATATTATCGAAAGCAATGAAAGAACGGGTGTTCGGGTTAGATGTTCGTACTGGATTGAATATGGCGATTTACAGCAGAACCCTTCGTCACCCTCCTCAGTATGACCGAATTCGGTTTTGGAAAAAACCCTACCCCTCACTCTCTGCTGTTCACCCGGTGGCGTGAACATACCGCCCCCCTTGCAACAAGTTGCAATTGCCTCGCTGGACATGTCTAAGGATGGGGGATGGCAGCGTTCTGGATCGCCAAGACACGGGTGGAGATGGAGGGGGAACTTTGGATGCAGATGGAGTAGGCGGCACGATGGCTGATGACCTCTGGATAGAAGTCCGAATGAAAGGCGGGTGCCTTTCGGGTCTTTGCTCTTTGGGTTGGATGTAGGCGACAGAGCTGTCGATGTGCAAGAGCGTGTGGTGTTGCTTGCCACATCGATGGCATCCTGCTGTGCTCCTGCAGGAACCATTGGAATGCTCATGAGCCAAACAGTTCGGGCAGTATCCGTTGCTCAAGACTACCCGTAGCCTGTCGTCAGCTCGTAGTCCTCGAAACTGTCGGCACTGACGGAGCGCGTGTGCCCCTTGACAAACGCGGCACCTGAAGCAATTAGAACTGCGTTCTAAATCGGATGGTGCTGCTGTCCTTAGAGACATCTTCGGCCTGCTGGAGGAGGTGGACCGAGACCTTCTGGATTTTCCAGTAACGGATCCACAGAGAACCCATCCGAACATCGTCTCGATCCCCACAAAGGAATCACCAACATTCTTGATGATTCGTTCCCCAAGGATTGTGGGAAGGAGCTCGGCTCCAAGCACCAAATCCACAGGAGCTCTTTGGTGAAATTGCGGATCAGCGAGCGGAAGGTCAAGCGAATCCTGCTTCACCTTATTCGGGACGGCGCGGGACGGAAGTGCTTCAGCTACACTAGGCAGCACCACGGCGACTGCTTGGAACCGTCGCAGCGGTTCGTCAGGATGAGAAATCTGTAAGCGGCACACTTTGTCGCCGCTACCAGCATCGCATTGCCCAATGCCGCGAATGCTAGTTGATACTTTGCAGCTTGGAGGATTAATCAATTCAAACATTCTTTGGGAAATAAAGGACGCTTCGGATCCCATATCAATCAAAGCGCGGATTTGAAACTGCTGGCCACGATGATGAATAGTTACCCTTGCAGTACCCAGGAGGCCAGTGTTGCGAGTGGAGGCGAAGTAACTTCCCACGTTTACATGAGGGCTGCTGGAAGAATCGGAGGACGCAGGATTCGAAATTATACAAGCATCAGGTGCTGAGCTCTCTTGTACTTGAGCGGGGAAGACCTGAGCTCTTGGCGTAGGTTTTCGTCTTACGGATGGAAAGGTCTGACCGCTAGAGCTTGGTTGAAGGACATCTGTGGCCTCTAGTACACGGTGGCGTTCAGTTAGGAATCGATTAAGGTCGTCCCAGGATGAGACGGCGGTCTTATTTGGAACGGACTGTTCCCACAACAGAAGGGTGGATTTGGGTGGATTGGATATCCCAATTGTCTGTACGAGCTCCGGAAAGCTCAAGACCGGTTAAGCAACCTTGAATTGAGGTCTGCAATTCTCTCAACGCTTTGCCAGACTCTTGTGTTACAGCTGGGATCTGTAGAAGCTGCTTGGCTTGGCTCATAATCAATAATCGATTATTTTCGTATCGCGCAGTGAGGTTATCCCACGCGGACTGGAACCCTTCATTGGTCAAGGGTGACCTAGAAACAATGGCTCTGGCTTCACCGCGAGTTTTGCAACTTAAGTGGTAAAGTTTCTCCACTTGTGTTAGGCTTGGATTATGGATAAAAATCGCGGTAAACAAATCACGGAATGTAGGCCAAGCCAGGCTGTCTCCGTTAAAGATTTCGACTTCGCACGGGGGAACTGTGTGGCTTTGATGGGTGGAATCGACGGAGAGCCTGACTGGTGGGGGAGCCATTTTTGTGGACAACTGCTCGATTCGCTCTCCAAACAAAGTCCCGCCTCGCACATATACCATATAACAATAATCATGTTTAGCTTTAATTGTAGCTATGTGCTTCGGACTATCGTCGTTCTTTTGAGCCGTCAAGGCTTTATAGCATCGTGAAAACTCTGCCTCGACTTTTGCCCAAAGTGACTTAAGCTGGTCTAAGTGTATTTTAATAGAGACGAGTGGCACATCGTCAGCTAAAGCCTGGGCCTCGCGAGCCTCGAACGCCGTTAATGCCTCGCACACGGCAACAAAGTCGGAAAGAGACATCGTAGAGTGTCCTCTGGGCTATTACGAATCGAATGGCAACAAACGTGGACTTAGAGCTCTCAAGCGAGGAGATCGAAACGAAGCTGTAAGTGGACTGTATAATTTAAGGATAGAGGAGGAGTGAGAAGGAGAAATGTCTCCTCTTTTTAATGACCACAATGAATAAGCAAAGATCGCATAAATGAAATTAGAAGGATTTATAATTTTCCTCGCAGTTGTGGGAATAATTATAAGGATATATAATCACTTGGATATTAAAATTTATACAATGTGGAAAAATGTTAAAATTTATAAGAGTATTTAAAAATATGGAAAAATTGAGATCAGTAGGATTGGGAGTGCCGATAACTTTCGAACGAAGGAAAAAAAAAACTTGGAATTAATTCATTAAACGGACAAGATCAATTTCATGGATCTGTGAGGAAAAGTTCAAAATGCACCAAGACAAGCAAAAATATTAATTCCATATAAATAAAAGGTTTTTATTTTTCTTTAGAAAATAGTTTGCGAATTAAATTCAATCAGTCGATTGAAATATTTTTGCACAATACGAAAATCACGAAGGAAAATATGGATGTCGTGACCGAGTCACGGCTTGGCTCAAGTGTCAGCACTGATGAGACTTGAGTGTCAGCACTGATCGGGAGTCAGCTGTTCTGCCGTGTTTTATGCTTTGTGAATTTAATTAATTGTAAATTGTTTAACGAAAATCACGATTTCCTGCTTTAATTATGTAGGTTTCGAATTATTAAATTGCGGAAAGCCAATCGGAGTGGCTGCAATTAATTTTGTGTGGGTGAATTCAAATTGTATGTGGACATATGTATGTATGTACATATGAGAGTGGTTACCGCGGCAAAAATTAAATTGTATGTACAAATGTATGTATGTATGGATGTAAAAATTATTTGACATAAATAATTTATGCCGATGGACTAATGATCAGCCCGTGAAGTGTACTTTACACTTTAAGTAAAGGTAAGTGGTACTTTATAAATTCATTCTCGATTATTAAACACCTTTACTTGCAGGTTAGAAAACAGCTGTTTTTACATGTATGTATGTATATGTGTGTATATACATACATATGTATTGCTATGCAATTGGACTTTTGGACAATCAGAATTTCGAAGAATGAAAAAAAAATGCACTTCCTAACACAAAAATGATCGGGAAATACCATGTAACCCTTGGAACAGGTCAGGTATGTACATACAAGTATACAGAAGTGTGTAGGTCGCTATGGAAGAGCGGGAAACCTCACACTTTTGTAAGTTTGTAATGGGATATAATAAGAAATTTTGTACTTATCAGGAATTCCGCCGATGCAAGCTGGAATAGCGGAAGGATATCCGGCTCGAAGGACCAATGTTTGTGGAGGGGCGGAAGGACCCGAATAAGCCTGAAGTGATTGGCGGGTGCCAATTTCTGCAGGGGTCTGGTGAGTGAGTAATGCAATTAAAACACGCGAGAACTTCGTTTAAGATTAATTCTGGTTTATTTCTATTTATGTTACATGTTAGATGTCCCGACACACACGAGAATGTTTCGGGTTGCAAACAGGTATATTATCGAAAGCAATGAAAAAACGGGTGTTCGGGTTAGATGTTCGTACTGGATTGAATATGGCGATTTACAGCAGAACCCTTCGTCACCCTCCTCAGTATGACCGAATTCGGTTTTGGAAAAAACCCTACCCCTCACTCTCTGCTGTTCACCCGGTGGCGTGAACACTATCAAAACTCGGGGACGGTCTAGTAGAAATGTTCGTTGAACAGTGTTTAACCTCCAAACAAATTTCAAAAGCGATGGGCTTGATTGACCAAGCAATGGAGAACAGAAGTTTTAAGGTATCCCAGGCGGTAGCTGCAAACATCAACTGATACCAAGAAATTTATTAAAACTTACAAAAAAAAGCTATTCACCAAACTCTGGACAAGTTAAAACTAAACTTAAATTAAAGCCACTAAAAACTCATAAAGATAAATAATTGAATAGGTTATTTTGATTTAATGGAAGCAGTTTTTTTTTTAATGAATGAATGCAATAACATTTTTGTTTTTAAATGTTTACTTTGTTAAATTTTTCTTTCTAAAAATTAGTATTTTCATGGCCCGGGAACCTATCTTTGATCTTTCCATGGTTGCCTATAAAAAATCTTAATTCACTTTGCGTCGTTTTTTTTGGGACGTATCCCCAACGCAAAGCGAGGTCTAGGTGTAATGTGTATGAAAGTTTTAAAAGGAAATGTTGTACCTATCAGGAATTCCGCCAATGCAAGCTGGAGGAGCGGAAGGATATTCTGCTCGAAGGACCAATGTTTTTGGAGGGGCGGAAGGATCCAATGAGAGTGCAACTTTTGGCGGGTGCCAATATATCTTCGTGATATGGTGAGCTGATGAAATAATTAAAAAGCGCGGGACTTCGTTTAATATATTCAGTTTATTCACAGATAACCCGGCACACACGAAATGTTTCGATTTGAAATATACAGGAGTTTCGAATATAAAAAGGAAAAAGAACGGGTGTTCGAATCAAAGTCTCGTACCAGATTAACTATGGCGATTTACAGGAGTATTCCTCGTCCCGGTGGCGTGAACAATATTTATTCTTTTACGTTATCATATATGTTTTCTACACCCGGTAGAATCTGTAGTTTCTTTAAAAATACCTGGTAGGCATCATGTAGTTCAGAAGTTAATTTGACCGGATCCTGGAATATATAAGATTTCTTTAACTTAATGTTTCAGTATATGCCTAATAATATTTTATACATGTGCGTAAAAAATATGTTCACTTTTCTCAACGGTGTATCCATTAATTTGCAAACGCTTACAAAGGGCAGTTAAATAAGTCGGGTCACATTTAAACTGAAACGATAATTTTTTTTTAAGTCAATATAAATTGTCCAAATTTAACTCACTACAGATAGAACAAAAAAAATTTAGTTACATACAAAGTCAAAAAGCCGATTTATAATGGCAATAACTTGTGTTCTATTTATCCGATCTTATTAAAATTATGGGAAATTATGTTTTATGCAAAACTATATCTTTAGTGAATTTGGTAAGGTTGATAAACGATTTCACGTAAAGCACTTAATGATGAAGTGGTTCCGGGTTAAAAATAGCTCAAATAATCATGGCAATAGCTGTTGAGCCGACATAATGTTGATTTGCACCGTCGGACGGACATGGCTATATCGATCTAGCTTCTCATGCTGATCAAAAATATGTATTTCGGAATATGTCGGTCGGAAATGTCTCCATGTGTGTGTTATAAACATCTAACCAATTTTACAATATCCTCTGTAAGGCTATACGGTGCTGTATATACTTTAAAGTTCGGAATATCTTTTTTATGCCAGTTGCATCAATTTTGGCGACTAAAAAAAAAAAACAGCATCCTATAGAACCATGGTACAAAAAGGAAAATAAGGACATTTTTTTTATATATTTTCAAAACTGAAACCCCAAAATTTGTATAAACAAAAAATTGAATCTAAAGGGTTCCTACTCAACCTAATATACACCTACACTTAATATACTTTAATTATGCTTTATAACAAAAACGATTGCTTAAGTAAATTTCATAGGCATACTCCAACCCCTTGATCTATTTTTCGTACTTCACTAAATCATTTAGTGGTCCGATCCGGATGATTTTCATACTTTATCTTAAGTAGTTGAAATACCAAGTTTTATTCCGATAGCTTTTTAAATGAACGGACGTACAGACCGACATGGCCATATCGACTTCAATTATCATGCTGATGGAGAATATGTATACTTCATGGGGCCGGAAACGTATAAAACCCTTTTCAAGGGTATAAGATCTAAAACAGATATATTTGTCTTTCAAAAAGAGCGCTTTTTTTGAATTTTTATTATCGATTTTGAACATATACATTTAAATATGCAATTCGATTTCTTTTGCATGACCACCGTGCAAACGAAGTGCAAACGTTGAACCCAATTTTTGACCACTACTTTGCATAAATCGGCCGAAATTCCGCCAATTTCGCGTTCAATATTAGCTCTGAGCTCACCAATCGTCGCCGACTTGTTACAGTAGACAAATGACTTCACATAACCCCAAAGAAAATAGTCTAGAGGCGTCAAATCACACGAGCGCGGCGGCCATTCGACCGGTCCATTTCTGGAAATAACACGCTCATCGAACTTACTCTTCAACAAATCAATTGTAACGTATACTGTGTGGCTTGTGGCAGCAATATTTTTAACACTTCGTGCACTTCTTGCTCTCACTGGTACCGGAACATTATGTAGCGAAAACGTAGATTCAAATTTTTTTACTAGACGGTCGATTGTCGAACGGGATGGCTTGTTAAATGGACCGTAAAATGGCCGTAATGCTCTTAAAGTAGTAGCAACAGAACGAATTTTTTCATAAAAAATTTCCACGATCTGCAATCGTTGTTCAAGTGTGTAGCGTTCCATGATGAAATGTATACTCATGAAGTTAACAAATGACAATAAATAAAAAATATTTCGTCGTTCGCCCTCCCTATCGGAAAAAAGTTGAAGCGCACCTATTGATAAACCCTTCATATTTATACTTTATAAAAAATGAGAGCACTTTCGAAGTTAAAATACCCTAAAAATTTAATTTTACCTAGAAAATACCAAAGGAAAAACAATAAATCGGAAGAAATTATATAGTAATATATCCGCTACTCCATTCACCCACACCCCTTTACTTCCCACTCTATTCACCAACGTAACTTCACCCCCTTTTGGTATATAAAGCACCGAATGCAATCGAAACTAATCAAAATTCGAAGCTGTCACCCAAAATCTTCCAAGCGCAAGAACGCTTAGAAGGCAAAAATAAATTACCCAATAAAAACATAGATCCCTTGTCGCCAGATAAACAGCTCCCAATACAAATATCAATGGGTCTGTAATCCGAACCATAAATCTGTATGAATAGCAAAAAAAATTAATTAATCGATTATTGTATCATATGATTATTTTTTTCCTTGCGACTACTAATCGCGAATAATCGCAAAAAATGAAAGTAATCGATTAATTTAACGATTATTTTTATGGTATTCCTTTTTATGACTTTTTCAAATTCTTATATATTTTATAGAAAAGTAGTAAATAAAACAGTATTTTTATTGTTATTGTTAAAGTAGGATATACATACATAGTTGAAAACTATCAACCTAACTATATTTTACAAGCACTTGCAACTAAGGCCTTCGGCTTGGACGAAAACTACATCCATACACTAGCCTGGGATTCGAATCCGAATCCTCGTTGCTCAGTTAACTAAATAACTTGGCCACTTAGACAACTCATCTACCGAGGAAAGAAAACAGTAAAATTTTTCATTTATATATATTTAAAACATTTTTGTTAGTAAGTACGCCGGGGTTTAAGAACAGAAGTTCAGATAGATGTTCCGTAGTTAATCTGTTTCTTTTTTCGGTTGCCGTGTTTCCCGCTTTAGAGAACAGGCTCTCAGCTGGTACAGATGTACATAGCAAAAAACACTAGCGTTGTGCAACTGTATTCAATTTTGGGTATACCGAAAGCATTTCTACCTAGGCGTCAATGACGTTGGGTTTCAGGAGCGTTTAGAAATAAGCTCAGCTCGTCTTCGACGCCGTTTATGTGCCAACGATTTGTGGTAGGCCCATAAGTCAAATTTCACTTCACCACCAACTGAGCCATCACAAACACTGTCTTGGCTTTCATTTGCATGGGTTACAGTTGCCATTTCTTTCCGTATATTTTTCATTACTGAAGCAAAGGCAAGACCATCTTCAAAATGGATTCTCTTGAAGAGGTGGTTCAGCAAAGTTGCTGAAGTCAACAAAAACCGACGATCAAATTGAGCCAGTAAATTTTTTTGAGCTTATTTCTAGTGGTTGTTTTACAGATCTGTTAAGATCACTTCGTGCTAAATTTCACTCACCCAATCGATTATTTCATCGAATAATCGATTATTGAATCAATCAATCGAATATCCTTAATCGATTATATTTAATCGCAAGTTGAAACAAATTAATCGATTATTGTGTATCATATGATTAATTTTGCCATCCCTATGTATGAATAATTATAAGTTAGTCGTTAAGACATTTTCGTTCAATACAGATTACAATTATTACGTTCTCAAAGTTATCTCTTTTTATACCCTTGCAGAGGGTAATATAAAATTGGTCAGATGTTTTTAATGCACAGAAGGAAACGTTTCCGACCCCATAAAGTATATATATTCTTGATTAGCATGAGAAGCTGAGTCGATATAGCCATGTCCGTCTGTCCGTCCGTGCGTATGCGTTTTACTCAGCCATTTTAAGAGCTATCGGGCTGAAATTTTTTTTCTTTGCTTTTTATTATCTGGAGCAGATCAAGTATCAGGATCGAACCACTATATCATATAGCTCTATAAGAAACATTTTCATAAAAATTTATAAAAATTGGAGTATCCCCATGAAATTTACTAATTACTATCCTGATAGAATTGGATATAAAACATCAGATCCCAAAATTTCAATCCGATCGGATAAATAGAACACAAGTTACAGTCAATATAAACCGGTTCAAAATGCTGCCGGCAGCGCTGCTTGCTGCCTACTACGTCATCATCAAATCAACAGAGCACATGCATACACACATAGAAATTTTAGTAAAAAGAGAAATAATGTTTTGTTTGTGTTTGTGTATGATGAATTGAGTTGCAGGGAAAGAAATTTCCAAATGTAAAAATATTATTGCCAAGGACTGCAGGGGTATACGTATAATGTATAAACTTCGGCATATCCGAAGTTAGCTTCTTTGATATTTTTTAGTAGACTTTATATAAAAATATAAATAAACTATATATGTACAAAAATATTTCATAAAAACCAAAGGGCCGGGTCAACTTCGACCGCGTTAAAGTTTGTATACCCTTGCAAGTTTTTTGTTACTTACAAATGTCTAATTTGAAAGCAGTCGCGTAAAAAGTATCGAGGTTATTCACCAAGTCACTTTTTTCGACCGATCGTTCCTATGGGAGCTATATGATATAGTCACCCGATCTTCATCAAATTTGCCAGAGTCGTTTACAAGTCTAATATGTTCAATTCAATATCACGACAATATCTCAAATAATAACGAAGTTATTGAGAAAAGTCACTGCTCGTGACTTGCCCTCTGTATGGGAGCTATATTGTTTAGTGGTCCGATCCGGCTGAATCCGAGATATACAACCTGTGCACTATACACAAGCCGACATGCAATTTCAGCTCTGTAGCTCTTACGGTCTAGGAGGAGCTTGCGCTGATCCAGACGGACGGACATGACTATTTGAACTCGTCTCGTCGTGCTGATCAAGAATATATATACTTTATATGATCGGATATGCTTCCTTCTATGCGTTGCACACTTCTGACCAAAATTAATTTACCCTATTTGCAAGGGTATAAAAAAACTACTTTCTAGCAAAGTTCATGTATCACACAATATTTATTTGACCTAACTAAAAAACATTTTATGTTTACCTTTGATAACATTTGTTTATTGTCCATTTAGGATAGATTGGAAATAAATATACATATAAAAACCTGAGGGGCGGGGCTAACTTTGACCCTGTCAAGTTTTTTTGCTACTCTACCGTTACCTGTCAAAGTGAAAAAACCTTTTATATAAAATCTGGTGTGTTCGCGAAAGAACGGTCTAAAATCTTAAGCAGCACCAATGCGACGCATGTAATTTGTTTTTTTAAAGGAAGTTGATCGTGAAAGACCCTGTTTTGGACCAATCGTTTCTATGGGAGCTCTACGCTATAGTCACCCGATTGCAGGAATTTTTTCTGAAATACGAGCGTGGCCAAATGGCCACGTAGTAATCATAATCTGGCCACAACCAATTTTCGAAAATGCGTAAACAACACCTAACTAAAATATGCCAGAAATTTTCTGAACATGCATGATTTCTCCAAAATGTCAAATGTATAACTTACTCATTCTAATGAAGGTATTTAGTGCTGATCACAAAAATTTATCAACGAATGAATGACAGTTCATCAAATATACTGTCGATGAGGATTTATATGCAAAAAACATACTCACCACTTTTTGATATATAAATTCTGCACGTGCTCCAGGATTTTTGTCAGCATATAATTAAGAGCTTGTGAGCAAGTATGTAAGAAGTTGGATATGAAATATATCTATTTTTGGGAATACTTTTATTGGTGTTTAGATTGGGGTAACGACATATCTCCGCCGTTAGAAAAACGACATATCTCCGCGCGGAAAACGAAACGGCATAATTTCGCACGGAGATATGTCGTTCCGCAGATCACCGGCGATGATATAATAATAAGCCCCAATAATAATTTCGCGCGGTGATATGTCGTTTTTCTAACGGCGAAGATATGACGTTTTGAAACGACATATCTCCGCGCAGATCACCGGCGATGATATTTCGTTGTAAAACGACGTTTTACAACGACATATCTTCGCCGTTAAAAATGCGACATATCTCCGCCAGAAAAATGTACTGGGCGGAGATATGTCGCTATGCCCTAAACGGCATAATTTCGCGCGGAGATATGTCGTTCCGCAGATCACCGGCGATGATATATTAATAAACCCCAATAATAATTTCGCGCGGTGATATGTCGATTTTCTAACGCTGCTTCGCTGTGTCTTTAGCCCCTATCTCTACCTTTGTAATCTCACTTGGTTGGTTGCGACAACCTTTAGTCACTGGTTTATGTGCTATATAAATAAATAAACATTAAACAAATTCAACAAGTACTAACGTCTTTCATTGAACACCTTTTTTTATTGCAAATGTTTTGGTATGAGTGAGCCACAACCCTTCGGTCACAATTCGTGTATTGAATAGTACCTGCTCAATTCAGTGCCACAAACATTCTCGAATTCAAGGTCTCATCTGAAGTTGACAGTTGACACTACATGCAGAATAAGTGCTTTAATTTGCTACAAACCAATTTTCCTCGTTCACGTGTATAAACGTCGTAAAATCTCCTATTAAGACGACTCGGAAGACTTTCTCTTTTCGTCCTTTTTCCTTTCAACTGGTTCCCGTTCAAAGCGTTTCTTTTACACTACAGTAGGTTCCGAGTCGTCTTAACACGGTTGGGTTGGGACTCTAGGACAAATTTTTCCTCTGGCCACCTAGAGTAAAGTCCTTAAAAAATGCCCTGCCCGATTGATCAAACTTGGTACTAATTTTACCAAATTTTGAATATTAATATTAAGTTTTGTGACAACAGCTTTAAAAACAACAAGTTATTAGGAAAAGTGAATCTTCGTGACATTCATGTTTGGGAGCTAAATGATCTGTATATTGGTCCGATCCGGCTGAATCCGATATATACAATATGTGCAGAATATAAAAGCCTTTTTGCAAGGGTATAAAAAGAAATGCCCTTACTTCTGCTCGGCAATTCATAAAGATTCATATATATTCATATAAAGAGATGCAAAACCTTCTATTTCTCTCGCTCTTTCTTAAATTGTGCTTGCTTGTGTGTCCATTAAGGCTAATTTTCTGTCTTTTAAGTAGGTTTTTTTCATGTTATAGAACTTACGTTAACTGTCCTACTGCTGCAATCAACTACTTTAACATCTTCAGCTCCAAATTCAATAGCATCTTCAAAAACTTTTTCTTCAAATGTTTGGCTTTTTGGATATAAGACAACCTCAGCTAAACGAGCTCTGATCCATCCAAAATCTTCAAAAATGTGCGTCACGTCAACGAAAATGCCTCTAAGAAATTAAAAATTTTTGTAGCTTTATAAAATTGTCATGTACATACAGGCGTTACACACCCAGATTTCTTAATCATGGCTGTTGCGTCCATTTTAAATCCGGAAAAGTTGTTCGTATTTATTATACAAATCACGAATACATTTTTCTTATATTGAATACCTAGTCGATGTTTCGTAAATTGCATTTTGTTATTCTGAAACCTTCTTAAAGTATTTTGGATAGTGTCAAATGGCACATTCTGTTTTACAGCTTTGTCAATTTCTGATCTCAACATTGAATTTAAAGCTGGATCTACAGAATCGCCTTCTTGAATCGCCAGACGTATTTGTCTTAAAATTTTTGCAAACAGAACTGCTTTATATTCATCCTTTTCAGCCTTTAAATGTTTGATATTCGCCCATTTGGAGTGACCTGCCATTAAACGTCTAGTAGTTAAATTCACATTTGGGTGTTTAATATGAGCACAACAAATATTCAAAACATTGCGTAACATTTTTTTTCTTGTTTATTTCTACTTAGAGCTGGGAATTTTAATAGTAGCAATAAAATATTAGTTTTCCGATACATCGATTAAAGATTTCCAATGTTGCTATATCGACGGGAAATTCAATAAAATGCCCGATTTCCACCGGCGACCATATCTTTGGGAAATGATGCACAAACCGCGGTTCCGATTGGCGGCCATCCTCCATCCACTATTTCATTAAAGCCCGAGGTTTTGCTGTGCCGAAATTTTACCATACATATTACCATTCAAAAGAGACGTTCCCATCTCAGGCGATTGGCCTTTTTATCGTTATTTTCCAAATTCAACACTGAAAATTTGTCATTCACTGGAAAAATGTGAGATTAAGTAATAAATGCGTTTGTTAGTTTCTTCGTAAGTTGACAATATGGACAATCAAAATATGTAAGTTCCCGTATATGGTTTTCAGAATAAATTTAGATCTCTTTCCTTTTCACATTCTGCGGTGTGATCGAAAATCATCCCTATCACTTCTAAAATTAAAAGGTCGAATAACCACGTGGAGTTACTGTTGATTCCAAGAGTACAAAACAACGACAAGAACGATTCCAGCCACATCATCAAATTTTTCAATTTCAACCGCCGCCTTGTGCTGACGTGTTTTTTAATGCACTCCGCAAATTTTAGTTTAAAAAAAGACTGCGTTTGCAAAAAATTGTGTAGGGCTCTCAGTCGCCTCAGTGAAGCCTATTTACAATCATATTGCTATTAGTTTGTTCTAATAGCAATAAATACTAAGTTGCAACAACAGACTGCGTAATTTTTGGAAAAGCCATGTCCACCATTTCGGGCCCAAGCTCTTTCGATCCCCACCAGCAACAGCTACAAGAACAAATTGTACAACAACAAGGTGAGCGTGATGGTGTCGCCGACCCCACTGAATGCTACCGTAAGCAATAACACCGAAAGTGCAAACCCCTCAGCAATCAACAGCAATTTTCCGTGGAGAGAGCAATGTGCTTCTCCATCAATATCGATAACTGGGTCACCGATTGCACCGACCAGCACTGTCAGCTCGTTGACAGCAACTACTGCAACGTCTCCAGAAGTATTGACCTGCCTCAAGCCGTCAACGCCAAGTCGCCCAAAGTCAGCCACAACAATGAACTCAACGCCTTCTGTCCAAACTGGAATGGATAGATATATTAAAATAACTAAGCGGAAGCTCAGCCCGCAAAAGAAAAAAAGTTGCAATACGCCGAAAATAAATAAACCAAATAAACGAGTAGCACTCCTAAGCGGGAATCATTTCAAAATTCTTGCCGATCAGCAAGACGATCAAGCCAGCGCTGTAGATAAAGTTAAATCGGCTAGACCAAAATATCAACTTCTATACCTACCAACTAAAAAGCAGTAAAGGGCTTCAGGTAGTGTTAAAGGGGATTGAGCCATTGGTCCCAACACAAGAAATAGCAAACGCATTGGCCGAGAAAGGGTTTGCGGTTAAGTTCGTTGTCAACATCATCAACAGGAACAAAGTCGCACAGCCGCTCATTAAAATCGAGCTCCAATCAGATGCAAAGCGGTCGAAGCCGAATGAAGTGCACCCAATCTACAAACTTTAGCTTCTATTGCACGGAAGAATCACCGTAGAGGAGCCCCATAAGAGATACCAACCACCGCAGTGTACTGCCAGGAATATAACCACACCTCTAACAATTGCTATCTAAGGTCAGTGTGTGTTTGCTGTGGCGAACATCATAAAGATGGCTATTGCACGTCGCACTAAGACTATGCAGTAACTGTGAAGGGAACCACACAGCCAACTAAAGAGGATGTCCTGTCTTCAAGGATCTTAAATCACACCTAAACGGGTGCAAACCCCCAGCTGGACCAAAAATTACCGTTAGCTCCTCCAAAATTACACCGAGGGTATTCTTCACCAAGGCTGTTAGATCATCTGACACAACCAGCCCTAGTGTATCCTTTGGTAGCGTGCTCCGAACTGGACAGACGGAGCCCGCGAAAGAGACCCCGTCATTCCACCATCTACAGAATCCGCAACCTAGCGACCCAGAACTTGGCCAGCAAACTTCAAATGGCTTAGAGGACCTATAGATCTCCCTTAATCAAAACATAGCGACTTCTATGACGTTCATGCAAAAATGTGTGCAGGAACTGATGCGGAATCAAAAACCAGAAGCTTATCGATAATAAATAATGGCTTCCCTACGTCTATGTCTTTGGAAAGCTAACGGCATCTCCATGCATAAAAATGAACTACTACTATTCCTAGACTCAAGTGAAATCGACGTCATGTTGATATCGGAAACTCACCAACAAATAATTTTCAAATACCAACATATACCTTTTACGCAACAAACCATCCAGACGGAAAAGCTCATGGCAGGTCTGGTATCACTCGTTCCTCAACAGATTTGAAACACAGCAACTGCTATAACTGTTCAAACCAGCTGCGGCAACACTACATTGGTTGTGGGCGGTAGATGAATTAACCAATGTCATAATATTTAGGAGATTCGGGTTTTAGTTGCTTTAGATTAATAGTACTTTATTTTATTTCTTAATGTACTTATTATTATTTATTATAGTTATTATTTATTGTAGTTATTATTTTTTATAATTATTAATGCTTTTGCTTCTGTTGTACTTCCCCCATCCTTTATAATTGTATCCAAATTTCTTGGATCATTCACTATTCCTAACTGTTCTAGTCCTTCTCTTAACTCATCTCCGGCTTTGCCTTTTTGCGCTACTCCAAAGAGCATTTCGCTCGGTAACTGCTTAATGCTCCTTGAGGTGTGTTATTTAAACAATGTTCAACATTTTCAACTATCAAATCCCAATATACACCCTTCTCTGGTCCCGATAATTTAGCAAGCATAGGTCCCAGGGTACGATTTACCCTCTTAATTTGGCCATTAGCTTGAGGGGACCCTGTGGCAATCTTAATGACCTTAACGTTATTCTGAGTTACAACAGCATCCCCTATCCGATACTATGGAAAAGAGTCGACTGTAGGCCCTAAAATAGTCCTTAAGAGCTAGCACCGCTTCTTTAGTATTTGTAGTCTTTGTTGGATATAGTCTGACGAATTTCGTAAAACCATCAACAATAACAAACAAGTGCTTTTTGCTTCTGCCTGATGCTATAAGACCACAATGATCAATTTGAATTAGTTCAAAGGGTCGATTCCCTTTAGGAATACTGTGCAATATTTCTTCCTCCTTTCCAGAATTTGGCGAATACGCAACACACTTTAAGCAATTGCTAATGAGTGTCACAACTTTCTCCATTATGTTAGGAAACCAATAAGTTTTCGAAATGGCATCTATTACTTTATCTCTGCCGACATGACCTAGTTCGTTATGATACCTGAAAAGGATTGACTCTTCCATTTCCACCGGAACACAAAACAGCAACCTCCCTTCATTGGTTTTCCTGTAAATTATTCCGTTTATCATTTCAATTAACTTATCCTCAGTAAATTCCAACATTCTTTTCACCACCTGCAACTTTTCGTCCCTGTTCTGGCATATAACAAGATTGTGTTCAAAACTATTTCTACCTACAACAAGTATGTTCGTACATCTACTAAGCGCATCTACATGTTGCATCTGTTTGCCTGCCATGTGCACTACTTTATAATCATAATTCTGTAGCTCAATTCAATTGAGAGTGAGTGTCAGCGAATTACAATCTGTAATTACTTTAAAATATCTTCCCTGTAAATACACTCTGAATCTGCGGACTGCATATACTATTGCCAAAGTCTCTAATTTGAAACTGTGGACGTCCGTTTTGAGAAATAGAAAACAGGGTGCAGTTTTTTGTCTTCTTTCCTTTGCATTAACATTGCCCCAAAGCCTAACGCGCTCGCATCACAATGCAGCTCTACTTCGTCCTTGTGGTTATATATTGCCAACACTGGCGATTCTACTAATTTATCTTTGAGCAACGAAAAACACTCCAGCTCTTTCTTTCCAAAATTAAACACCCTATCTTTCTTCGATAGGTCATAGAGTGGTTTTGCAATTAACGAAAAGTTTCAAATAACACGACGAAAACAAAAAGCCAATTCCAAGAAACTTCTTACTGTGTGAACATTTGTTGGTATGGAAAATTTCTTAACCTTCTCAAGTGCCCTCTTCCGATATGAGAAATCCCAAGTATTTAATGCTTGACTGAAAAAACTCACACTTATCTATACGCAATTCCAGCTTGTTTCTCATTATCCTTCTAAAAACTTCTTGCAGTATATCCAGGTGCCCTTCGGCAGTTCTACTGGCTACCATGATATCGTCTTGATAGATTATTACATTACTATCTCTAATCATATCTGTAAAAATTTTGCTCACAAATCTTTAAAACACTGATGAGGAGTTTTGCAGACCATTGGCATCCTGAGGAACTCAAACTGGCCTAACATAGTGACGAAAGATGACACTCAGATATTTAACTGAGTTTTCCTCCATGAACACGTGAAAATAGCCATCTTTTAGATCCAATTTAGAAAAAAAATCGTTTGTCGCCAAGCTTATCTAATAAATCGTCTATTAGAGGTATAGGGTAGTTATATTTAACCAAAACTTTGTTCAATCTTCTAAAGCCAAACAATTGCTCAAACTTTTTCCGGATTTTAAAATCTAATCTTTCACCTATTTTGGAATCAACTCTAGTGTTGAAACACTCGATATTTAATAATTCAAATTCTACTTCGCTTAGAGATTGGACATCATCAGTTTCTTTTCTTTCTTCACATTTTGTATCAGATCTAACTTTTTCATTGACCAACTCAATAACTACTTGTCGTAACCATTTTGCTTTTATCTCCATTCTCTGTTTCACTAACAATTTCGCTATCATTCCTCTTAACTATTTCGCTAACAATTTCCTCTTCCTCACCTTCGGGGTTACATTCTTTCGAGACTATTCTATTGTAACCATTTTCAAGGCATTTAAGTCTAACTTAATATTATATGCTTTCATAAAATCTCTTCCCAAAATTCCTTCATGGCTCATAGACTCATTATCAACGACGATTAAACATAGCTCGCAAATAACAATTGAGTGTTTTTCTTTACGCTCAATCTCTGACCAAAAGCGAAACAACTGAAAAAATTTGCTTCCACTCTGAGCAGGAGAGTTTTTTTTTTTTGCTTCGGTCTTCGCTTGAGCGATGTTGTTAAGTTCTTCGTGTTGAACTCTTTTAACGATTCTCTTTTTGGGAGTGATATAATTGTCGCTCGCGTGTGAGTGAATGACTGAATAAGTCAATTCAAAAAGTCTTGCAAACACTTTTTAAGGTTTTTTTTTTTAATAAATAATATTTACTTTATTTTTATTTTGCGTTTTTTTGTCTATTTTATAATAAGTCAAAAATATGTAATTTTTCTTCGATTATTCTTTTTTTTCTAACTTCAATCGAATACTTGATTAACAATAGAAAAAACATTTGTTTCTTTGTTTAATTAGTTTAGGATATGTATGTGAGGTTAACATTATATTTGTAATAGTTTATTGTATATAATATTAACTGAAATGTTTAAATTGAGGTGTAGTACATATGTATATTTCTTTGAGAATAATAATTGATTTCATAACTGCCGAACGCTCTCGTAACCCGTTTATATCTTGCCCGTTCTCGACGACGACTGCCCTTCGACTCCCTCTCTTAGATGCCTCTCACTCTTCGCTGCTACACGCCTCATCAAAATAGGGGTAATCTCAGATCAGTGTGCCCATCTCGTCTTTACACTCGGCCCTCCTGATAATCGTCTTCTGACTCAGAAGACAGCAACTCGTCGTTCTCAGCCACATATCGCCAAAGTCTCATATAGTCCACGCTCGTAGTTGTCATCATTGGCCCTTCACCATTGGTCGCTTTCTTTACATCGTACCGGCCGTTGCGCTTAGCTTTGATCCTTCATAGGGTCCCAAAAACTGACTTGCCAATTTACGGCCCGCTACAAACTGCGTTTTCTTGATAGCTACCATATCGCCAACTTGGTAGATAGCTTCGCCTTTCCTTACATAGTTCCTCTTGTAAGTCGCTTGCGCCTTCTCTATATTAATCTTAGCCTCTTGTCGTAGCTTTTGACGCTCGTCGTTGAACTGATCTACTTGTTCCTCCTGTAATATATCCAGCAAACGGTCATCTATATGGTTACGCATTCTCGTTCCAAACAGGACTTCAAAAGGTGACATTTTCGTTGATGAATGCATCGTTGTATTAATAGCCTTTTGTACTTTAAAAACCCCTTTATACCATTTCGTGGGTTCATCTGCTGATATTTTTCCGATAATAGACAGGATACAACGGTTAACTCGTTCGATTTGGCCATTGCCCCTTGCTACTTTTGTGGTTGACAGTACATGCTCTACATCGTTTGATCGAAGGAATTCTTTAAAAGCGTTTGATGTGAAGGCCACCCCTCTGTCACTTATGATCCTCTCGGGAAATACAAAAATGTCTGTCCATTCGTTGAGTCTTTTAATTACTTCTTCCTGACCTGTGGACTTCGTTGGAAACAACCACACAAATTTCCAAAAACCATCTACCATTGCCAAAATGAATTTGTACTGCTTGGAGGTGCTGTCCATGGGTCCTAAATGATCCAAATGTAAAGTATGTAGCGGTGTGTCTCCTTTGGTTATACAATGGAAATATCCTTCTTTTTTACCCAGCTGTTTATTATGAACTATACATTTTATGCAGTTTGCAATCAATTTTGATACTTTACTTTCCAAATGCGGTATCCAGTACTGTTGGTGGATAGCGTGCATTGTCTTGCGCGTCGAAAAATGTCCAATCTCGTGCGATCGTTGTATTATCTCGCGTTCCATTAGCTTTGGTACAACCAATAACTCATTACCTTCAACTTCTTTGAATAGCAAACCACCTTTCACGTTGAAGCTTTTATATGGTTGCTGCTTTAGTACCTCTATAATCGCGATAATATGATCATCTGTCTGCTGTGCCTTCTTTAAACGCGCTGTTATTTCATCTTTTACTACTAAGCACGACTGCGGGAAACGGCTTAAACAGTCCACGTGCTGCATCTTAACTGCTGATCGGTGCTCCACGTTCAAATTAAATCTTGTAGATACAATATCCATTGCGCAACCTCCCTTGGGATGTCCAGCTTTGACGTAGTTTGCTTAAATGCAATGCAGTCTGTCACCACTGTTACCGAGATCCCTAGCAAATAATGTCGAAATTTTTTTAACGCCATATATGCTGCCTTGACTTCAAGAATGTAGCTATGCCTCTTCGAATCTGCTTCAGATGCTTTACTCCAAAAATAAATCGGATGTAAATTGTTGTCAAATAGCTGAAGTAGTACTGCTCCAAATCCGTCCTTTGAAGCATCGGTGTGCAACTCGGTTGGTGCCTCGCGAGAATAGAGGTGTAACACTGGTTCACTTATTATCGCCGTCTTCAATTGCTGCAACGCCTGAAGCTCGGACCCATAATAAACTTCACATCTTTTTTCAGCAACTTGGTAAGGGGTCGTGCTATCTGCGCATACTGAGGAATAAACTTTCTAAAGAATCCGGTTAAACCAAGAAATGCCTGAATCGATTTGACGTTTGTGGGAATTCCGAAACGACTGATCGCCATCGTCTTATCTTTACCGGGCCAAATCTTTCCATCTTCAATTTCGTGACCTAGAAAGCTTATGCGTTTTTGCAAAAGCTACATTTTCCCCATTTTATTTTCAAATTATACTTTGCTGCAATTTCTAATACCAATTTGGTTTTGTTTAGACACTCGTTTGCTGACTTAGCATATACTATAATGTCATCCATATATAATTGCATTATATTCTTGTTAATCAGGTCCTGAAATATGTGGTTAACGAAACGAATGAATGAAGCAGGAGAATTACGAAATCCAAATGGCGCTCTATTAAACTCGTATAATCCTTCTCTAGTAATAAACGCTGTAAATGATTTGCTAGATTTCTCTATGGGCATATGGAAGAATCCGTTTTCCAAATCCATAATCGTATAAAAGCTTGCTGCCTGCAATTTCTCAAACACTTCATCCATTAAAGGAACTGGAAAGCAGTCTTCCAAGACCATGCTATTTTGCTTCCTGTAGTCTACACAAACCCGCAAAGTATTGTTTTTCTTCTTTACAACTACAACTCTGCTAGCAACATTCGAAGTGGATTTGCGCACTATTCCGTTTTCTTCCCACTCATCAACTTGATTTTTAACAGCTTCCGCTTCTTGTGCCGACAAACGACTGGGTGACTGCCTAAATGGGATTATTGCGCCATCTGGTACAATTTTTAATTCAATAGGACAATTTACCTTCTCTGCATCATTCAGCTGAAAGCTATCCTGTATCAACGCTTCGACTTGCTTTTGATATTGCGGTGGGGCCGAATAACTACATGAGATGTCAAAAACATTGTACCAATTGTCAGCATATTCTTCTTGCGATTTGGTGTCTTCAACCAGGCTCATAAATGTATATCCACGCTCATCGATCGATACTCTAAACTTCTCCACAAAGTCGTATCCCAAAATAACGTCACAGTCCATAGTGTTGCTCTCCACTACCAAGAATTTTTGCTGCGTCTTTAGGTTATCCACGATGACTTCTGTCTCGAAAAAGCTTTTTGCTTTTGTTTGGCTTTTGCCTAGGCCGCAGAGCATTAGGCAACTTTCTTTTAAATCAATCTTACCCAAGTATTTTAGAATAGAGTTCTTTACAATTGTGACATCTGAGCCCGTATCGATCAAACCGTCAACATTTACGCCATTCAACGACACCGACTTGACCCGTTTTTGTATATTTATTTTACGAACTGCTGATAACTTTCTGGGGCAATTAGTTGAAATATGTCCACTTTCATTACAACTAAAACATTTTCTATCCGCACTATTACAGTCTTTACGCTTATGCTCACTGGAACCGCAATTAAAACAATATTCTTTTTTTTTATTATTATTATTATTAAAGTATAGGATATAGTTATAAACTATCAACCTAACTATATTTTACAAGCACTGGCAACTAAGGCCTTCGGCTTAGACGAAAACTACATCCATACACTAGCCTGGGATTCGAACCCGGATCCTCGTTGTTCAGTTGACTAAATGACTGGGCCACTTAGACAACTCATCTACCGAGGACTGCTCTTTTTTTTTAATTTGTCTAGATTTCGACCTTATTGAAGTTAATCAAAAATTTGTTTGAGCGGGGCTTCAGGTCAATCTTACTGATTTATTTGTAAGACTTTAAATCATAGGCAGCACAAAAGGTGAGCAGGTTGTCTGTATAGCTATTTCAAGAACCACCAAGTTCTATCATCAGCAGACTTCGCTAAAGAATCCACAATTGTAATGGCCATACCATATCTTCAACACTAAAACTAGTTGGGAATTACATTGCCAACTAAATGAAGCGAAAAAAGAACGGCAAAGCTTGCAACTGCAGATTCCACCTTTTTTGTGTGCATACCCATGTGCATAGTGTTGAAGATATGGTATGGCCATTACAATTGTGGATTCTTTAGCGAAGTCTGCTGATGATAGAACTTGGTGGTTCTTGAAATAGCTATACAGACAACCTGCTCACCTTTTGTGCTGCCTATGATTTAAAGTCTTACAAATAAATCAGTAAGATTGACCTGAAGCCCCGCTCAAACAAATTTTTGATTAACTTTCTTTTTAATGTTATCCACTTTTGCAATAGACGTGATTTTTCGATTGTTTTTCTCAATATTATCAAATTTTTTTACATGCTCGAATACACCATATTGCTCTTTTAATTCTTTTAGCGATTTACAATTGTACATTGAGAACTTGAACTCGCTTTTAATATTAAGCCCATCAACTATGTACCGTATAACCGCCGCGTCTTCGATTTTTCTAGCACTAGCAATTTTTCTCATATTTAGCATATATTCGTGAAACGATTCACCACTGTGCATTTTACGATCGCGTATCTGTTGATGTAGGTCAGCGCTACTCAAATTTGACTCGAACTCACAACACAACATTTGTCTCAAACTCTGAAAATCACTCACTGTTTCTGACTCGAGATATAACTGTGCCGCACCACTCATTTTATTTCTCGCTTGCACATACATCTGCTTGTCTGTGAGCTCGTAAGCTTCGGCATTCTGTTCAAAGTTCTCAAACCATTTCTCTACCGGTACATTGTAACCGTCAAACACACATACAACTTTTTCGAAATGCTCAGGGTTTATTTTGACTTCTGCATACTTTCTCTCATCTGCCTTGATTTTAAGAGAAAACATTTGTATTAACTGTTGCATCTTTATATCTAGATCTCTGGGATCACTTTTTTCTACGTCACTAACTTCTTTCACTTCCATATTGTTTTTTATCGATTCTTCATCTTCCACTAAAACAAACGTTTCGTTCAAGGTCTTCTTTTCAACAATCTTCTTTTCGTTCTTCTTTTCGTTTTTCGACTTCGCTGGTGTGCGCAATGGTGGCGACATTTCGGTTTTTCGCGACATCGTGGCGCCGACTGATCGACTGTTCGAGAACGATTTCTTAGAAAAGCTACCGCGCACTACTGAAATTTTCACAACTGTACAACCTTTATTTGGATGTTTTGTACCAACTTTTACAAAATCAACCGCAACTTTACAACTTTATTGTTTTTTTTTAAATGCCAGCACAACCACATTTACATTTTTCTAATCACTTTCTCCACATTACACATGCACTAACACACACAAAACCGGGGAGCCCCCAAATGTGAGGTTAACATTATATTTGTAATAGTTTATTGTATATAATATTAACTGAAATGTTTAAATTGAGGTGTAGTACATATGTATATTTCTTTGAGAATAATAATTGATTTCATAACTGCCGAACGCTCTCGTAACCCGCTTATATCTTGCCCGTTCTCGACGACGACTGGCCTTCGACTCCCTCTCTTAGATGCCTCTCACTCTCCGCTGCTACACGCCTCATCAAAATAGGGGCAATCTCAGATCAGTGTGCCCATCTCGTCTTTACATGTATATGTAGTTGTAAACTATCAACCAACAATTTATACAAGCACTTGATACTACGACCATCGGCTTATACGATAACCACATCCATGCACTAGCCTGGGATTCGAACACGGATCCCTGTTGTTCAGTTGCCTTTATGTAAGGGCCACTTAGACAAAATGTTTAGCTTAATTAATAACAGAGAGTTTAAATTGTCTGCTCCTATTACGCTCCGACGTTCACTCAGTATGAAATGCAGGGCTCAAAATGCCCGTTCTACTGACAATTGCGTTGCTGGTGTAGCCAGCACTACTTGTGCGAGCGCAGTTAAATGTTACAATTTGAGCTTCACTTCATTGTAGAAATCTAAAATATTTGCATTCAATGGCAAGCGGCCAAATATTACATAGAAGGCTTACCGTCACCATAAATCTTTGTAAGTTTTTCCGATACAGGGTTTTTGAATTCCGACACTGTCTGTACTTCGTCTAAATAGGCCGAAAACAGCGAACTCTCTCCAGCTGAAGATAAATTTAATGAATTTGAAGATAATGAGGCGTCAAAGATATCTTCCTATTCATGAGTGACAGTTTCTGGAACATTTTCTGTTGAATGTGCCTGAAATAATAAAGCGATAATGTTTAACATATGTATTTCCATGATATTAGTTTAAAACATGTATTAGTATTTGACAAACACAGTTTCATGAAGTTAATTGAAGTTTTTCAGAACTAAGAGCACTAAACAAAAAAGAAACAGGACAACAATTTGAGTCAAACTACATTATTTAGCTTACTTGTTTCAACTCGATTAAACGATATGCAATTACCCTTGGGTCCACATAAACTGCCGCCAACAACACATTATTTTGTAACAAACTCTTTTCCCTAATTTTCATCTGAGCTGATTTTTTGATTTATGGTATTACTGCTACTTTCACATTTTAACTTTAATTCCATCCATAGAATAAAGAACTCACTATACACTAGGTGTGCGTCCTGAAGCTTTAAAGTCGCTTGATATGTTTCTTTGAAAGCGTCAATATAAGTCTCCATCCACTCCCAATCAGCATCTACATATATTTTAGTTTGCGTAGTCAGGAACTCCTTATGATCAAATCATTTTAGAACATTATATAGGTCGAATTCCATCGTGTTATAACATCGAGAGATGGGATGTTTATATTTATGTAAATGTTAAATTATATATTTAATAAAAAACGAATCGTTACTAACCTATTTATTTCCGTGCGGAGTGATTTGCACAACGTACGACAGTAACTAATTTTATCCCCAATCGCCTTCACCTAAGGAGGTTAATGTTATCTTAATCAATGCAATCTAATTTTTGCATGATATTTTCAGCTTTCGTGTCATCGGACAAAAAGAGACTCCTCCGTGTATTCGTTTAAAACTTGAACGGCTTTAATCATATTTTTGGCATTATCAGATGTTATGCTGTGTACAAATTTGATATTATTTAAAATCATTCATATCACAACATTTTGTTTTTTTTATGTATATTTACCAGAAGATTTGAGATAATATTATTTCATGTACATTCCAGTATGTGCATCCGCTAGCTGAATCATCCCCAGAGTTTTAACAACGATTTTAGTTTTTGATCGACTCGAACGAATTATGCATTGTTCCGCTCATTGCATATTTCCGCATGTTTCATTGTCAAATGTCGTTTAAAATTTGTGATATTAACTCCAGCCAATTTCGAACTACAAACATTACATATCGATTTATTTTCTTCCGGATTAAATTTAAAGAATTTATGCAACACATTAGGCAGTAGAATGCAAAGAAATGTTATTGCGTCGCAATTTTATAGGCATTACTCGCTTAAAGACGTTTTGCTTCATTTCACTCATGCAAATACTCGCGGTCTAAGTGAGACGAAAATAAAACGAAAAAAAATGATTGTTGTCCGAGCGCGTGTGAGATAAACGAAGGGATTATCAATATTCTGCTCGCGAGTATTCTTTTCATATACCCAGACTTATTTTAAGACGTCGCAAAACACTCAATTGTTATTTGCGAGCTATGCTATTAAATGAAAGAATACTTTAATTGCATTTTTGAAAACAAAACTTTTGACTTTTCCATATCACGAAAGAGGACTCTTATTTAATCCGTTTAACGGGTAACGTATAGTCTGGTCATGTAGCAGCTGGATATCGGCTGGCACGCTGTAGATTTCCGGCACTAGATCGTCGACAAGGGGGTGTAGTTCTGCCGAAACCCAGTTACCACAACTATTTTTTTGTTCATCGACCTGCCTGCTTTTCTCATTATTCTATTATTAAAATTGAGCGTCCATGCGACAAGAGAGAGAATAAAAAGAATCAAAGATAGAAAAGAAAGATAGAATTTCATACGCTGATAATGCAAGCTGCATTTCTATGCTCGCAATCACTGGTGGTTTTGTGATTGAACTTTGCCCACCCTTCCTATGATCATCGGCCGCTTGAAGCTTTAACTTCAGATGATCCTTTTTGCTTTACAGCGGTGACATGTGTAGATGCATGAATTCAAAGATAAATTTTAGATAGACATTATAAATTTTTAGTACTTATCTAAAAGAAAAAAAAATTAGAAGTATTAAACATACTTAAAGTTAGCAAAAAAAAATGATCGCTCTTACAAGTAAACAGAAAAAAAAGATCATCAAAATTTATAACCAAAACAAAACGTCGGCAAGAAGTGCCGCTATTACAGCAAAAGTATCTAAAAAAAAACAAGACTTAGCGCTAGCAACAGCTATAGACTAGGCGCCCTGACAATTTAGCAGATGTAGCTAAGCCAAAAAAGAACACACAAAAATACGATTTGCCCACGCATACAATAACGGAAAATATCTCTTTGCTTGTTGTTAGGGGTTTTTTTTTTCTTCGTTGTTTTGTTTTATGCTGTGAATATTACATTATTTATTTTAAAGAAAAGGGCAGGTGCAAGGGGTGAAGAACATTTTTTCGTATATAAATAAATATTGTGTGCATATGACTTACAGATTTATTTACCAACGTCGAAAGCGCTTTCTCCGTACTGCTGTGTAGCTAAGAATTTAAGGAAAGAAAGAAAATAAAAAAAATATTCTAGCACCGACTATGCATACCCTGTAATTTTCTCTCGAGCCTATCCATGTATATACGTGATTAGTTGTTTTATCTTTCTTTTTGAAGTGAAAACTTCTTTAGAATCGTTGGGAGTGATTTGAGACTCGATGAAACGAAAAAGCGACACTAAAAAGAGACACATATAGATCTTATAGTATTTAGCCTGCGAGAGAATGAGATGCATATATATAAAAAGCATTATGAATAAAAAGCATCATGAAAAACTTCGACCAAGCTGGGAGTCAAACCCCGGCCGCCCGATCGCCAAGCGAGCACACTAACAACAGAGCCACGTCGACACTTTGTAAATTGCCGTCGAGTTCTGTAGTACATGTCATATACATACATATGTATGTATAATTAAAAAAAAATTTGTTAGCTTGAAACTTTAAAATTCCACCGATGCACAGTGGTCGCCCCCATAGGCAAAAAAAAAAAAAAAAGTTAAAATTTTTTCCTTAATTTGTTGCAACGCTGTTTTATAATAGATCAAACTTTTTAAATCAGCTGTTCTTTTTGTTTTGTTCCCGCTGTCCTCTTCAAGAATAACTGTTAAACATAGAGAAAAAAAATATACTGGGTTTGAAGCTGACGCAACTTGCAAGTGCGATTACATGTAAAGTAATTAAATCAATTTAAATTGAGGCCGATCGAACAATGGATGTCTTTAATATTTTAAATAAATTATTAACTACTCTATTAACTACTATATTTAATTATTTCCTTCAACCCAGTATTTTATATTTATATTTAATAATTAATTTAATATAGGTTTAATTTCATTAACAATTTATGTGTTAACTTAAATTTTACTTAGACCTTTAGTTGTGAACTTAATCGAAATTAACAATCAAGCTTATACTGAAATATTAACTTATATTTAGAGATTATATTTAGCAAATTTCAACTGCTAGTTTTTGCTAGCCGCCGTCGCCGTTTTCTCTTTTTTTTTTCGTTTGTGTAACTGTGCTTTTTGTGATGTGTATTTTTATCGTCTTTGTCTTCGCCTTCGTCTTTCTGCGTTTTGTTGTGTTGTTTTGTGATTGTCATTTTTATTTATTTGTTCATTTTCTTTTTTTATTTAAACATATTATTTATTTCAGTTTATGATTATTTTTTCTTATTATTATATTTGTATAGGAGCATCATACGAATGCGAATTTAACCGTATATATATATTTAATAAGTGGTGTTCCCAGACAGGTGCAAATGCAATCAAGGTTCAAAGCATTTTCCAATCTTTGAAATTAAGAATAGAGAATGATGGCTATATAGTGGGAGCTGAGTGTTTGGACCACTTAGAAAAACACATTGATTACTGCTGCAACAGAATTGCTATATTTTGGCGTAACTGCAAGCGAAATAAAGCATTCGTTTTGCAAAAGCATTCGGATTGGCTTTCGACAAAGGAACAGTTTTCATTTAAATCCGATGTACTTATTACACCTGATCGTAGCATTGAACGTGGCCGCCCAAAAATTAGTTTCTCCGAGTGTTCAACCCGAACCAAGAGAAGACGGATTGCCGAGATTGCTGATTTGGATGAGTCCGCTGCTGAATATTTGCGTACAGCTGCTGTTGAAGAAAAAATGTTGCCTGCAAGTGCTAATGAGGTTATTTCGCTTATAATGGAAGCGAATTTAACAAAGCACCAATACACCTAGACCTCGCTTTGCGTGAATTAAGTGAATTAAGATTTTCTATAGGCAACCATGGAAAGATCAAAGATAGGTTCCCGGGCTGTGAAAATACTAATTTCTAGAAAGAAAAATTGAACAAAGTAAACATTTAAAAAGTTATTGCATTCATTCAATTCGACATAGCTTCTGCTCTCTGACGTGACGGTCGTGTTTTTGCATAGCTCCTGAGTTTTTATTAATATTTATTGTTTTCTCTCAGTTTTTAATTGTGCTTAGTTTTTTACGCTTTCAGTGGTGTTGTTTGCTTGACACCCTGGTGTTTTATTTCCACAATTCGCCAAATTAAATAGTTTAAACAGTTTTTCTGTTTCGTGATTTGTGTTTGGTGCATTTAATTTTTTTTTCTTTTTATTTTTATTCTCTCTCGTCATTGCTTCTGCAGCTGCTCCCCTCATCGCCCCCATCATACCATCAGTGCTAGTGGCTTTGTTGTTCTCTCTGCTTTGTGCTTGTGCTCAGCTTCTCTCCCGCGTAATCACTTTTGTAAGGCCGCCTCTCAAAGTTCGGCTTATAACTGTTCTTGCACTCTCTAGCATTTCTCTTTGTTTTATTTGTAATTATTGATTTCTTATCGATAATTATATTTGTGCTGTGTATTTAAATTTTTCTATATATTCTTATATAAATTTATTTTTTTTTTTTTTGCCTTGTGTTTCTTTTGGCTTTAAATGGCTTGTTGTCTACCCACTTGCACGCATTCTGATCGTTTTGATGATCAGTATAGAGCAATATCTTGTTGGCTTTGCGATAATCTTATTCACTTAAAATGTGCTGGCCTCAATGGCCGCGACTACGACAAATTTTCTGGTTTGTCTGTGTCTAAGCCTGAGCTTGGCTTAATGCGCTGGACTTGCCCATCTTGTGCCAGCCAGCAGCTTGATTTTAGCCGTATGTATAGGGATATTCGTTTAAAGTTTCTTTCTTTAAACAAACTGGCCAAACAGCTGTCTAACGAGTGTGACTCTAGCGTACATTTATTGTCGCAATTCAAGTTTGTTCCACCTTCTGAGAAGTCGCCCAAGAAATGTACCCTTGAGTTGCCTCGCAAGCAGTCGCCAGCACTCTCTATTACATCGTCCCCCATTTTACTTTGGCCTACACCATCTTCTTGTCCCTCTTTATGCTCTTCTTTTCAGATTGAAGTACCCATTACAAGCCCTGGCGTATCTCAATATATCCCTCACGGGAACTCTGATCAATCACAGCAATGCAGATCCCAATGCTCCTCCGCCTCCACTAACTGTAGTGCCTCATCTCAAACAATTATTTATCTCTAGGCTTACTCCTGATACTTCTGAGTCATCTGTGGCAGCTTACATTAGTAATATATGCCCTGCTAAAGTTTTAATTCAAAAGTTTAAGTTTTCTAGGCCTCGCGAAATCTCCTCTTCTAAAATTACAGTACCAAATGAGTATTTCTCAGCTATGGTAATTTTTGGCAAAGAGGGCCTAGTTGTACATGAGTTTGCGCCCAATAAGCGCTCCCGTCCGTTGCCTGTCCACCTTCCTAATTTATCTTCTGCTTCAAAAAACTAATAACGTCTAGTCTTTGCATTCATTATCAAAATGTAAGAGGACTTCTTACCAAGCTCTCGAACCTGTTCTGCTTTCTCTGAAACTTGGCTTAACTCCTCTGTTTTGGATAATGAAATTCTTTCTAATAACTTTATTTCTTATAGGCTTGATCGTGTTGGTCGTCGTGGCGGTGGAGTACTCATTGCTGTTAACTCGAATCTGTGCTCAAGTGTTGTGCCGATTGATCTGCCCTTAGGTGTTGAGGTTATTTGCGTCGAAATTACATGTTCCAACTTTAGCTTATATATTTCTTGTTGATATATTCCTCCAGTTTCTGATATAATGACCTATATGCACCATGCTGATGCTTTGCAAACTATTTTTAATCGTCTTAAAGATCGCGATTTCCCTATAGTTTTAGCTGACTTCAACTTGCCTAATATTTCTTGGCTTGTTGATGATTATGTATCTTTCTTTCCTTCATCTCAACATGTTTTTCTTGATGGCCTACTTGAATGTCCGCTATATCAGTTGAAGCCTTTCCTTAACTCTTCTAAAAGAATCCTTGATCTTATGTTTGTCTCTGATCCCACTGTTAGTGCTGTATCCCGAAACCTGAAGATCCCTATCACCCTACCATTGAAGTTACTATTTTTTACAATTCCGGTACTAATTCATTTAATAACATCGCAAATTCTCTCGTAGATGTTTTCGTAAAACAAATTTCAATCTTCTTATCTCTTTTGATTGGTCATTTCTATTTGGGTGCTGCGATATAGATCGTGCAGTGAAGTTTTTCTACTCTGCTCTTAAATTTCTAATTGATAAATGCGTTCCTTATGTGAATGTCTCTACCGTCTCCAGTGGGCCGGTCTGGTTCACACGCTGTCTAATCTCCTTAACATTAAATCGAGATATTTTAAAAGATTTAAAAAAACTGGTTCGCGACTTGACTATGCAAATTACTGTATAGCCAAATCTCAATTTTGTCTTTTAAACACTCAATGCTACAATAATTATATCGTTCGCTGTAAGGTTGAATTTTATAAGAACCCCAAAAGATTTTACAACTTTGTTAATTCCAAAAGACGCTCTAACGTACTACCCTCCACCTTCAGACTTAATGACCAGACTGCTAATAATGATTCAGATATTGCAGATCTGTTTGCCAAATTCTTTCAGTCGACTTATTCTACTACTGTTTCGGAACCCACACCCTATCACTTTTCAATCCCACATTTAAATTGTATGTTTTTTCTTAGTATTACTGAAGACTGTATTATCCCTAGCTTGTCATCTATGACGTCTTCCTTCGTTCCAGGTCCTAATAGTATACCTAGTTGCATCCTTAAAATGTGTCCGAATTCCCTATCTAAGCCTTTATCTCGGTTATTCTTTTTATCGAGTGAGACTTGTACCTTTCCCGATATTTGGAAGGAGTCTTTTATTATTCCGCTTTTTAAAAAGGGTAGCAGATCGGATGTTTCTATCTACCGTGGCATTGCCAAACTTTAGGCAATATTAAAGCTGTTTGACCAGATCCACTATTTCTCCTTGTCAGCATGGATTCATGAAAGGTCGTTCGTCGCTTACTAACCTTTTAGAATTGACTACCCTTGTACACCATGGCTTCCGTAAAAAGTGTCAAACTGATGTTATTTATTCTGACTTTAGTAAGGCTTTCGATACGGTTGATCATTCTATGCTTCTCGTGAAACTTAACATAATGGGTTTTTCCCCAAAACTATTGGCTTGGTTAAAGTCGTATCTTCTGCCAATCTTATTGGCAGAACCCAAAAGGTGTCTTTTCGTTCCTCGATATCTAAAACTGTTCGAGTTACATCAGGTGTACACCAAGGCAGTCATCTGGGCCCACTGTTATTTACACTATTTATAAATGATTTGCCTTTGGCCTTGGCTCATTTACGCGTGCTCATGTTTGCGGATGACGTCAAGATTTGTTATTCCTATAATGATCCTTCTTTCCAATAGTACTTGCAATCATATCTCGATGCGTTCTGTGATTGGTGCCAGGTTAATAAATTACACCTTAATGCCTCTAAGTGTTCTTTTATGACTTTCAGTCGTTTGTCTCCGTTCCTAGCTCATTACTCTGTTAAGTCTGTTCTGTTAGATTGTGTACCATCGTTCAAAGACTTAGGCGTTATGTTTGACCCAAAACTTTCATTTAATGTTCATATTTCTTCTATTGTCAATAGAGCATGCAGTCTTTTTGGCTTCATTAAACGTTGGGCCAAAGAATTTGATGATCCCTATGTAACAAAGGTTTTATACACTTTGTTAGTTCGCCCTACTCTAGAATATTGCTCGCCAGTGTGGAATCCGCAATATGATGTTCACCAGCGTAGTATTGAATCGGTACAGAAGCAGTTCCTTAAGTTTGCGTTACGCGGTCTTAATTGGGACCCGAGTCTTCGCCTACCTTCTTCTTCTAGCAGACTTCTTCTTATTAATCTTCCTTCACTTTACAACCGTAGGCTCGTTTTTGGCATTCTCTTTCTCCATAAACTAGTCAACGGCGAAGTCATTTCTACTAATTTACTAGATACGCTATTTTTTGTGTTCCCTCACGTCGGACCAGAAACTTTTTTCCTATTCACCTTAGTACATGTCTGACTAACTACTCTCTTCACGAACCTTTTCGTGTTCTTTGCCAATCTTTTGACAACCTTTCTCACCTAATTTCTCCTCATCTTTCTGTCACTTCTCTTCGCGCTATACTTTTTAATCATCTACAGCGAAACCAATTATAATATTCTGGACTTGGATTGGCTGCAACTCATCCCTGACCACATTGGCTGTGAATCGGGGCATAGCTGGCACCTTATGCAAATAAAGCACCTCCACCGGGTCGGGGATGTTTAGTTGTGTATATTGCTAAGCTATCTTTTTCAATTAATTACTATCTGTCTTTAGCTTAAGCTTTTTCGTCGACTGCTGTGTTAGTTGACGTAAGTAAATAAATAAATACATAAATAAATAAATAAATAAATAAATAAATAAATAAATAAGTTCATTAAAAAAAACTGCTTCCATTAAATCAAAATAACCTATTCAATTATCTTTATGAGTTTTAAGTGGCTTCGTTCACCAAAAATTTGTCCAGAGTTTGGTGAATAGCTTTTTTTTGTAAATTTAAATAAATTTCTTGGTATCAGTTGATGTTTGCAGCTACCGCCTGGGATACCTTAAAACTTCTGTTCTCCATTGCTTGGTCAATCAAGCCCATAGCTTTTGAAATTTGTTTGGAGGTTAAACACTGTTCAACGAACATTTCTACTAGACCGTCCCCGAGTTTTGATAGCAAGACTCAGTTATAAGCAGAAGTAGGTAAAGTAGATGTCAATGTTGAGAAACGTAAAACTGCCAAAAATTCAAAGGCAATGTTGGTAAAAGTTGATATTGGCGTTGCCACAATGGCTGATTTAGAAAAAAAAAGTTAAACACTCGAACTCAAAACAACGCAACAACGAGAATATAACGACGCACAGTGAAAATTAGTACTAATAAAGCAGCAACTTCGAAAATTCATTAGAGAGTTTGTCAATAGCGAAATTCCGAGCTGTTTTGTAGCTATGATAATGTTTTAAAAGAACAAAAGAAATATTATCCGGAAAAAATTTCAGTTAGTGAAGCACATGCAGAAGTGGAGCTTCAAAGTTTATTGGACCATACAACAAAGCGCATTATCGAGTTGCAAGAAAGTGTTATAAGTGATGTAGTCGCCGATCCTATTTGCAACCTAAAGCTAATAGGGAAATGAGGCTTTGACAGCAGCTCTGGGTACAGCGAATACAAGCAGAAAGTGGAGAAGAATAATGTGGAAGACAGTCATATGTTCCCCTTAACCTAAAACTAATAGGGAAATGGGGCTTCGACAGCAGCTCTGGGTATAGCGAATGCAAGCAGAAAGTGGAGAACAATAATTTGAAAGACAGTCATATGTCCAACGAAACGTCCAAAATTGTATGGAGAAACCCACGACCAGCATCCACACGATATTGTCGACCTGTGCGATTTCAATTTATTAAAGAATCAACTGAGTTATGTATAGAGGAGGAAAAATATTTCAAGGGCAAAATTAAGAACATTGTTCCGACGAAAATAGCTGTTGGCAACTAGTCATTATTCGTTGAGCATATTTTACATCTTACAATGGTTGATGGTAAAATTTGTAATGCCTTAACTCAAACATCATCCTCAAAATGCTATATATGCAACGCGAAGCCCACAGAGATGAACAATATTTAGAAAAGTTTGCAAAGGGAAGTTCATCAGGATCGGTTTCAATTCGGGTTGTCACCACTTCATGCATATATAAGATCTTTTGAATATTTCACTCATTTATCCTACAGACTTAATTTTTAAGTCTAGCAAGTTAGAGGGGACGAAGGAAAACTTAAATTTTTGGAAAGAAAAAGAAAAATTCAAACAGAATTCCGTATAAAAATGGCATTGATTGTTGATAACCCGAAGGTTGGTCGATGTGGAACATCAAATGATGGAAACACTGCCAGAAAATTCTTTAGCAATCATGGGTTATCCGCCGAAATAACAGGCCTAAGACCTTATTGAACGGTGTGCAACAATATTGCAAGCACTTTCTTCAGAATATAAAATTAATGTGGAAAAATTTAAGACATTCGCACTCCAAACAGCGACTGCTCTTACAAGGACATATTCATGGTATTATCTTCCGCCGACTGTTCATAAAATTATAACAACAAATGAAGATCTACTCAACCGATTACTTCTTTCTTCGGATCCATTCATAACGGGACAACGAAAGTTACCCACTAAAAATAAGTCTGTGTTTAATAAAAATGTTTTTCATCTTTTAGAATAATAAAAATAAATATTAAATAATAGCGAACCATATTTGAAAAAACAACAAAAAAAATCATTATTTTTAATTTTTAGATAGGGAGCAGAGTGTATAACTTTAGTAGGGGGCTGAATATGAATGATTTTTTTGAGTTTCTTATTTATTATATTTTTATTAAATTTTAGAAAAAGTTTCAGATTTTTAACACCACTAGAAGTATTTTTGGCCGCTCGCTCCATAAAAGACCGACCACTGTGCGATGCTGAGGTTTGAGAGGATCTTGGTATCCGGCTCGAAGGACCAAATGATTGAAGGGGGTCAGAACTTCCTTCTTAACGGGGGTAGCTAAATGAATTTTCCTCTTTTACTTCTTCCATCAAAACATGGGGACCCGCAGAAATTTCTTTTCACTTGCTTTATTCTTCACTTTTCTAGTTGAACTAAAACTAACTTATCTAAGAGCGGGGAATAAGCCCCGTTTGGAGAGAATCGTAGGAAGTTCTTATTGTAAGGAGAGGGGTGGGCATCATCGGAAGAGTGGCGCGAGGTGAAAGCTCCCGTCTCCCTTAATCCTTGTGTTTTTGAATAAAAATCAATCTTAAAGCTGCAACCTAAAGACAAATTTTTAATAAAACATTAGCCCGGTAATTACAAGTAAGCAAGTTGTAGAATTAGAAGAAGACGAAGATTCAGAATCAAGCGAAGGTACAGACATAAAAGAAGAAGATCTAAGCGATTTGACAATTCCTGAACGATTGAAATTATCAAAACACGATACTGAAATAGATCGGGAAAAAGAATTATACTCAAATACAAGTTTAATAGAGACATAGACAAATATAATGGCCCAAATGATATACATAAAGGACATTTCGAATGCCATTCCAGAATTTAATGGACAAAACTTACAGTTTTAAAGTCATAAAATCAAAAATCGGTATAACATGCAAAAGGAAAAAATATTTTTAATTTCGAAAACGTCTATTAAATTCGCCCGATGGCATATGATATCTCGCTCACCTTCACAAAACACACGAGCACTCTAGCGCCGCCACAAGCCTAAGGCCAACTCCGCCCTTATGGACCGACTAGCAAAACTGGTTTATACGTATATTTTCGATGTTTCTAGTCCGATTTCAAAAATATTTGTTAGGTTGGTAAAAATATATAAGATTAATAAGTCTACCGAATTCGATTAAAATAGTCGACAAATTGCGGGAGGCAATCGGTTTCATCTATATTATGGAGGAAAAATGGAGGCGAAAGTGGGCGTGGCAAAATATTTAAAGAATTATAATCTGCGCGCATACTAAGTAAGTGCCCATACCAAATTTGGTGGGTTGAATTTTGTTAGTTTTCTAGAAAATTAGTTTTATTCAATTTACGGGGGCGGTTGTGGGCGTGGCAATCCTTTTAAACATCCAATGTATGCGAAGTAAGCCAGTGTACATACCATATTTAATGTCCCTAGCTATTATAGTTTTTAGGAAAATATGTTTTATGTAAATCATGGCGGCGCAAGTGAGCGTAGCAATGTTTTGAAAAAAGCAAAATATGAGCGTATACTAAGCCACTACACATTTTAAATTTGGTGGTTCTAGCTTTGTTAGTTTTCGAGAAAATAATTTTATTTAGTTAATTTTACGGAGGGGGCGTGGCAAAATTTTTAACGCCGTAGGTATTACGGGAGTCTAAGTACCAAATAGATCTTATAGTCTCCGAGATCTACGTGTTCATACGAACAGACGGATGAACGAACATGGCTAGATCGACTCGTCTGTTGATCCTGATCAAGAATATTTATACTATATGGGGTTGGAAATGCGTCCTTCTGCCTGTTAAATACATGTTGGCAATTTTACTATACCATTTCACCCTATGGGTGCATGGTATAATTATTGGCAGAACACTACACAAAGTCCAAGATGAAACGACAATTGATGCAATCATACAAAAATTGCTACTACTTATAGTTGGTGAAACATCCAATATAGTTAAAGCAAAGTTGTCAAAAATAACACGGAGAAGAAAAACAGCCGATAAATTCACCACAGAAATCGACAATTTACGAAAACTCTTGGAAGCATCTTATATTGACGAGGGCCTATCGGATGAACATGCTGATTAATTCAGTACTAAAGAAGCCATCAACACAATGGTTAAAAATTGTGAGCATGGTAAACTCAAAACAATCCTTGAGGCAGGAAACTTTAAAACTATGAATTGAGCCATCACAAAGTACTGACAATTAGTACTGAAATGACTGGAAGTCCAAACACAGTATTGCCCAAAGAGGCCGTGGTAATTACAATAATAGAAATAATTATCGCGGTAGAGGAAATGGTCGAGGTTATTTTAATAACTATAACAACAGTCAAATAACGACCAGAACTATAACTAAAACTACAATAACAATTATAGAGGCAGTGATAGAGGCAACAGCAGAAATATTAATATAGGAAAAAATAGAGGAAATAACCACCTAAATGGAGGTTATAACTCTAATAATAACAATGTTGGGGTAGCCCAAAATACTTCGGGAAACTCCCAGCAGCCTTTCACATCATCAGTCGCACTAAAGACACATTCGAAAGTTTCATAAACGTAGCAACAGGAAAAAAGCTAGTACTTTTAATAGACACAGATGCGTAAGTATCTATACTTAAAGAAAACTCCGACACCTTTCAAGGCATCCAAACAATCTAATAATAAATATACAGGAAATAAGTCAAGAAGTAATTAAAAGGACTTACGTCTATTGAAATATATAATTCCATATGATTTTTTTTTTTATATCGTAAATTTACATATTTCGCTAGTCCAAGTGAATTATAGCTCGCAAATAACTGTTGACAGATTCGTGCAGATGGAATATACAGCTGTACTTTAATGGGCGAAGATGATTCCTTCAAAATTAATATATCATTTTTAAAGGTATAAAAATTAGTCTAAAATCTGAAAAAATACAAAAAAAAAAAAATTTTTGAAAAGACCGTTTGCCTTGGCTTTTTCCGTCAATCGGTCTTTTAATAAGTACTTCTGTGCGTCGCTTGTTTCGGTCGTTTTTTGACGTTTGATAAAATATTGTTTTACGAACAGCTCAACGTTAAGTGCTCAACAGAAAACCTAAACAAAAAAAAAAACGAAGCATCCTGAAATCGATTGTGCTTAATTTTTTCGGTTGCACAGTGTAGGCAAAAACTATCAACAGTTATTTGGGAGCTATGGATGCAATACTTCAACTCTGGTTAATAATTACACCAAATAATTTTAAATATCCAATTTATGTCCCAATAGCATACAGTTCTGGCAGCAACTCAATATTTCTGCCATCAAGATCTCAAGCTGACTGAAAGATTCAACTTACCTTAGCAGAAGACAGTGTATTAATTCCGAACCAGGAAATTCAGCATGATATTTGCATAGCAAAAACAATAGCAACATCCCAAAATTCATTCATAAGATTGCTCAATACAACAGGTACAGATCAAGTGGTGAGTATAAATAACCTGGAATACGAACCACTTTCAAACTATGATGTAGTTGGGACAAATCCAGAGGATAGAGAAAAAACAGTACACAACTTTGATAAAAATTTCACCACAATTGCACAACCAGTTAACAACATTATGCACAAAATATAGCCACGTATTTGGACTTAAAACTGAATCTAAAACTACGAATAATTTTTACAAACCCACAAGCTGAGATTGAAGAAAATTATACAAATTTCGTCAAAAAAAAAAAAAAAAAAACATATGCATAATAACCTCTCTGATGTTTTTGAAAAATGTGTGCAACATAACCTAAAGTTACATCCCTAAAAATGTTCATTTTTGTATTGTAGCAGTGTAGTGTTGGCTCTCTTAAAAAACTGACACCGTGATATTCCGATCTTACAGCGGATCGGGACCCTAATTTGTAACCGTAGCTCTTCCGGGTGGGATGGGTTGTTGCTGCAGTTTTTGAAACATCTCGCTACATTTAATTTATTATAGAGTCCCTAATGAAACTAAAAGAGAGAACTGCATTCTCGAAATAAATTAACAAATTAAATTAAAAGTTAATCAACTAGCTATCTAACGCGAACTCCTCCCGACATATGATGTCTAGCTCTAGTATGGCTTAGATGTTGGCTGCCATTATGCATCTATATCAATTATGCATTTTTATACCCTTGCAAAAAGGGTATATTAATTTTGGTCAGAAGTGTGCAACGCATAGAAGGCAGCATTTCCGACCATACAAAGTATATATATTTTTGATCAGCACGACGAGACGAGTTCAAATAGCCATGTCCGTCCGTCCGTCCGTCTGTCCGTCCGTCTGGATCAACGCAAACTCCTCCTAGACCGTTGGAGCTACAGAGCTGAATGTAGGCTTGTATACTGCAGGCGTTGTATATCTCGGATTCAGCCGGATCGGATCACTACATCATATAGCTCCCATACAAATGGCAAAGTCACGAACAATGACTTTTCATAATAACTTCGTTATATTCTGAGCTATTGTCATGAAATATTGGTGAGTTAATTACACATATAAACGACTGTGCCAAATTTAATCAAGATCGGGTAACTATATCATATAACTCCCATAGGAACGATCTGTCGAAAACAGTGACTTTTGTCAATAACTTCGTTATTTTTGACGCGATTGCTTTCAAATTAAATTTGTTAGTTTAATATATCTGTTAATGACTATGCCGAATTTGATAAAGATCGGGTTACTATATCATATAGCTACCATAGGAACGATCGGTGGAAAACAGTGACTTTGATCAAAATCTTAGTTTTTTCCTATGCTAAGATTGTAGACCGTTCTTTCGCAAACATTAGCCTTTTTAGCTTGAACGTTTTTCCACTTTGATGGCTATAGGTAAGGAAAGAGTTACCATAAAAGTTGCAAGAGTATACAAACTTTGACGCAGTCGAAGTTAGCCCCGGCCCTCTGGTTATATAATCATGTTTAATTTCATTCGCAAAGGGCATTTTCTTTCTATTCACCGCATATAAATTCTCCCGTTACTTTACTCAAATCTACGCTTCATTATTAACTATTGTATTACATGTTTTTGTTGTTTTTTTTTCTTTTAATGATTACTGTTAACTATATGAGCAACCAGATTTTACCCCGCATTTAATCGTGATGCAGACTGATGCAATAAAATAGTTAAAATTTTGTACAAGGTTATTCAAAAAAAATTAATCGCGACACCGAATAGCACTTATATCTTTCAATAATTTTAATTTAATTTAATTCAAAATTTCACGATCATTTGTAAGTGTAGTTTGGTACTTTAATCACCATATGTTATGCGCTCTAGCGGTAAAAAGGTAAAAGTGATAAAAAGAATACACTTACGTTTTTGGAAAGTCCACCGATGAAGGCCTACAGCAGCTGGATCATGTGTTTGTTTTTGATGTTTTTAAATATACTTTTAATTGTTTTGTTTTAATGAATTATATGCATATCATATTTTGGCTTGGAATATTGTAGATATAAGTATCTTACTCTTAGCTCTTATATTTTTAAAAAACTTCCTCCTTCGGTGTGTATTTCTTTTTATTCTATTTTTAGGTGCTTCAAAAATTCTGTGCTTAATTTCTAAATAGTTGTTCCATTTTTCGTGATAAGGCAAAAACCTAAGGTTATGATTAACATGTGAGCTATTCTCTATTTGGCTATCTGTTTTAGATTGATTCAAATAATAGGATAGGCTTGGTTTTTTGGTTTCTATTGACCTCCTCACTGACTGGGATGCCCCCACTTGCCGGTTTTCCGAACGCTTATTGCAGTTCACACAATTGGGCGTATAAATGTTAGGCGTTCCGCACCCGTAACAAAATATTCTTCTCTCCTCTAAACAATCTTCCCACTTATGGCCTTGAGTACAACAGTTCCAACAAGATAATTTCTCAGTATTTTTCTGCAGAGCTGCTACTTGAGAATGAACTTCTTCTACTTCCTCCAATGCATATACTCGGTGTGATCCTATCTCTTTTCCTCGTGTATTTGAAAACTTGATACGACTCGATTCTTAAAAAAAATTCTCTCTATTTTGTACCAGATGACGTAAGTGACTGATTGACCGTATTTCCTCGAAAAGTAGTCGATCCTTTAGATCAGCTAATAAATTACCTTATACAATTTCTACTAATTCGTCTTCTTCCAATCTTGTAGGCAATCGATCCATTAATGGACATATTGCTAAAAACCTTCGAAAGTTTCTCACGGTTTCTGTTTGCGAGCTCTTATTTGTTCCCTTATCGCTAAACAAAACTCTGACCAGGTAAGATGGTCAATTCCCTTATGGTATCGCCAGTATCAATCTTTAGCTTTACCAATCAAAACAATGTGTATATTCCGACATAAAGCTTCAAAATCTCCTCCTAAATGTTCTCGAGTCAACGTTTTTGCTCTATATAGAAATTCTTCCACGGGTAACCCGTTAGAAGATCTATTAAAATGGATTCCTCACTTCTGAATCACCTCCGCCACTTTATTTGTGCCTATTAATTGATAATGAGTTCTTCTGCTACTACTCTGCGATCTGTTTAGTCGAAGATGACTGTTTTGTTGCGCGTTGCTACTTATTGAAGAAATAACCCGTTCTACTGTCTGCTGAATAAGAGATTCTATTTCCGCTCGATTTATTTCGTTACGTAAAGGCTGATTAACGGGACGTCGTGTGTTCCTTTGACGAATTGGTCTGGGTATTGATTGCCGAATACTATTCCCTGCATCTAATGGTAATAAGCCGGCTTGACTTGTGTTGTGTATTTGTGCTTCAATAACGTTTACGTTTATAAGCTCTTCTGATCTTGGGCCTTCATTTACGCTACGTGCAAAGGATCTGGTGACGGATCTAACTTTTTTTTCCTTGTTGGTTTATTTTAATTACCTTTAAGTCCTTCTCCTGCACTTTAGTAAGACACGCTGGACATTCTTCTTTTTCTTTTATATAATTTAGGATACAAGCTTTGTGAAATGAATGCTTGCAAATAGTAATAACTCTGATCTGCGTTTGTGTTTGAGTTTCGCTACAGACCAGACAAATATTTTCCCCAGAATTTGCGGGATTATTTACTTCTTCCGTACTGTGGCATTTTTTTTTTAATTTTTCCCACAGAACAAGAAGATATAATATGTGAAATAGATTTAAAATTTTTTTTTTTTTCTAAAGCTTTCTACCGTTTTCATAGATGGAGTTTTTATATATTAACTATTAAATATAGTTCGCTGATTTCAAAAGTGTTTAGAAATGTCTTCTAACAACTATGGTCATCTTTGGACAAGTGTAAGCTTAAGCATTACCTTGAGATTCCAAAAGATTGTGCATCTATGTATCCTTTCAAACATTATCTTTAACTAACAATTTTTTAAATAAGGATAAGTGCAATTTAAAATTATCCTTATGCGAAACGAAAGCAACTTTTGACTTTAGTTTATACCAGTAACATTGGTCGATGGTAATCACATGCGCAATCACTCGGATTCCGAATGTGTATATAAATCAAATCGCGACTACTACGTCTCCTAATTAAAGAAAATTAAATTCACTGTGAAGGCAAAACGAGCTAACTGTGATACGTTTAGGCTTTCAACCTGAGCGAAATAAAAAAAATGCTCTATATTTTTTTCCGTTTCTTGAGTTTTTTAACTAAATTTTTTTTTACTAAAGTGTTGGTTGACAACCATCAGCTTCTGCTAACTAGCTCAAATTCCATACACTATGAAAACAAATTAATAAAAAACTTCTCTTTGACGAGTCACATTATCATGAGCCACTCAAGACCAAATCCTTACATTTAATCTTTCGATTTATACCTAATATAAACTTTGAACTTGACCTGTGTGTCCCACGTGTTGGGCGCCAAAATTATGTACTGTAGCAGGGTAGTGATGGCTCTCTTAAAAAACTGACACCGTGATATTCCGATCTTACAGCGGATCGGGACCCTAATATGTAACCTTAGCTCTTCCGGGTGGAATGGGTTGTTGCTGCAGTTTTTGAAACATCTCGCTACATATAATTTATTATAGAGTCCCTAATGAAACTAAAAGAGAGAACTGCATTCCAAAAAAAAACGAACAAACGTATGGCTTTTTAATGTCGCAAATAACAGGACAAAAAAAAATACCACTAAGTTAATCAACTAGCTATCTAACGCGGACTCCTCCCAAAATATGATGTCTAGCTCTAGTATGGCTTAGATGTTGGCTGCCATTATGCATCTATACCCTCCCGTCCATGGCCAATAACAAAAGACAAAAATTATGATATGTTAAAGGACCCCAAATGCACATTCTATTTCATCATTTTTATATAATCATGTTGGGGAACTTAAACTTCTATTCAAAATACATTTTTCTTATTTACTTATTATGAAGAATACTTCAAAAACAATTTCATTCGCAAAGGGCATTTTCTTTCTATTCACCGCATATAAATTCTCCCGTTACTTTACTCAAATCTACGCTTCATTATTAACTATTGTATTACATGTTTTTGTTGTTTTTTTTTTTTTGTCTTTTAATGATTACTGTAAACTATATGAACCCCAGATTTTACCCCGCTTTTAATCGTGATGCAGACTGATGCAATAAAAAAGTTAAAATTTTTTGTAAAAAAATTTTTTTTGTTTTTTCTTATTGAAAAAAATTTAATCGCGACACCGAATAGCACTTATATCTTTCACTCATTTTAATTTAATTTAATTCAAAATTTCACGATCATTTGTAAGTGTAGTTTGTATGTGAGGCAAAAGCAAATAAAATTTAGAATGCATAAAACAAATAAAAGAAAACAATAATAGCGAGTGAGCAGCATAACATAGGTCATAGGCATAACATAATCGTCAAACCTTTTTTTTTTCTTTTTTTTTTTTTTTCTTTCGCACTTTAATCTTAATTACCATATGTTATGCGCTCTAGCGGTAAAAAGGTAAAAGTGATAAAAAGAATACACTTACGTTTTTGGAAAGTCCACTGATGAAGGCCTACAGCAGCTGGATCCTGTGTTTGTTTTTGATGTTTTTAAATATATTTTTAATTGTTTTGTTTTAACGAATTATACGATTCTATTTGTGTTTTAAATGCTTAATACCGACACACAAACTCACAAAAAAAAATTGACTCTAACGTAGGTGCGCTGAAAAAGGGTATCTTTCTATCCGTTGTAGAATTTACACATTTAATTTCAATAAAAATTTTCGTTTCTTCTGCAATTACAATTATTTTCGTTTGCAGCCCCGACAACTAAAATGAAAACCTTTTTTCCCAATAACTTTTATAACTGAGTATATTCATTTACAAAAGAAAATTTTTGTATGACCACTTTATAATTTTCTTTCCTTTTACACACGAGTTTTCGGCTTGTGACAGCTAATATTTAAACTAGTCAAGCTATGATTGATTTGATCATCTCCTTCTGTAGAGTTTGATTGAATTGTCGTCTTGGCCATGTGGTGTTGGTGATAGGTCTATGACGGATTATGACAAAATTTACGTAAATTTTTCCTAGATCGAATAATGTGATTTTAGACGAATGTCAAAAAAAAATTTTTCTAGCCGACATACCTTGTGAAATGAATATAGTATAATGTATAACCTATGGTTAAGGTTAACCACGAGGTCTTTTGGTTAGGCTTACGCCTCCTATGCCTCTAGTCGAGATAAGTATCCAAAATTTAATTATTCCAATTGCCTTTTCTTTTTTTTAATTGTTTCTGGGATTACGAATAATTTATTTAAAACGAGTGATTTGAATTATTTGGTGATTTTCACCAAAATAAATTAAACTGTTCACTTTATTCTTCGGGGGACGAAAGCAATTCGTCGTTAAGCCAGAATAATAAAAAGAGGTGGAAGTGCGGGTGGAAGGTTCTAATATATCTTTTCCCTTCTATTCTCAAAGCCTTCCTTTATGAAGTCAGCTGCGGTTACGCTGCAAAGTTTCTAAAGAGATGCATTATTACTATAAACGGTTATGAATTCGCCACATATTTTTGATCGCACTCGATTGTTTGCGATAAACTCAAATATGCGTCGGATACACGCAACCATTACATTTTTCAAGCATCAAGTCACTTTCCTAGGACATATCTATGTCCTAGTATTTACACAGACAAAAGAATCTTGCCCGACGACTCAAAATACAACTTTATTAAAAATTATCCAGTCCCACAATTGCATTTTGCAACTATTACAGAAGATTCATAAAGAATTTTACCGAATATTCTCGTCACATAACAAGATAATGAAAAAAAGTTTAAAATTCGAACGGACACTTGACGGTCAAAATGTTTTCGAACATCTAAAATCGGCACTAATGAATCTGACTCTCTTACAATACCCAGATTTCAGCAAAGAATTTTGAATAATCACAGATGCAAGTATGTACGCATGTGGAGTAGTTCTAATTCAAAATAAAAACGGACTACAAATCCCAGTCGCATACGGATCAAGAGCATTCACAAAAGGCGAAAGCAACAAAAGTACAACAGAACAGGAATTAGCAGCTAACAGACACTTCACAGCCAAAATAGATCACAGAGCAGTCATATATTTATTTTCAGTTTCAAACAGTTCCCCAGTTCCAAACTCACGCGAATGAGACTTAAATTAGAGAAATATAATTTCATATAGAGTATGTTGCAGGAGACGTCATCGTTAACTTAGATTTGTATATATTACAATTTCTTATATTATTTGTTTAAGTTTATGAGAATTTCTACCACTGTATTAACTGTCTCTTTGTTTTATTTGTATTTATTGATTTTTTATCGATAATTCTCTTAGTTTTTAAATTTTCTATATATTTTAATATATTTTTCCCTTTTGTTTCTTTCGGCTTTTCAATGGCTTGTTGTCGACCTACTTGCAAGCATTCTGATCGTTTTGAGGATCAGTATAGAGCAAAATCTTGTTGGCTCTGCAATAATCTAATTCACTTAAAATGTGCTGGCCTTAACGGCCGCGACTATGACAAATTTTCTGGTTTGTCTGTGTCTAAGGCTGAGCTTGGATTAATGTGCTGGACTTGTCCATCTTGCACCAGCTAACAGCTTGATTTTAGCCGCATGTACAGGGATCTTCGTTTAAAGATTCTTTCTTTAAACAAACTGACCAAACAGCTGTCTAACGAGTGTGACTCTAGCGTACATTTATTGTCGAAATTCAAGTTCGTTCCACCTTCTGAGAAGTTGCCCAAGCAATGTACCCTTGAGTTGCCTCATAAGCGGTCGCCAGCACTCTCTATTGCATCTTGTCCCATCTTACATTCGCCTACACCCTGTTCTTGTCCCTCTTTTTGCTCCTCTTTTCATATTGAAGTACCCTGTACAAGCCCTGGTGTACCTCAATCTATCCCTCACGGAAACTCTGATCAATCACAAGATCATGCTGGCTCTCAATCACTTCAATCAATCAATGCTTCTCCGCCTCCACTAACTGTAGTGCCTCATCGCAAACTATTATTTATACCCAGGCTTGCTCCAGATACTTTTGAGTCGTCTGTGGCAGGTTCCATTGGTAATATATGCCCTGCTAAGGTTTCAATTCAAAAGTTTAAGTTTTCTAGGCCTCGCGAAATTTCCTCTTTTGAAATTACAATACCAAATGAGTATTTCTCAGCTATGGTAATTTCTGGCAAAGAGGGCCTAGTTGTACATGAGTTTGCGCCCAATAAGCGCTCCCGTCCGTTGCCTGTCCACCTTCCTAATTCAGCTTCTGCTTCAACAAAACTAATAACGTCTAGTCTTTGCATTCATTGTCAAACTGTAAGAGGACTTCTTACCAAGCTCTCGAAACTGTTCTAGGATAGCCAAACCTTTTCGGCTGACATATTAGCTTTTTCTGAAACTTGGATCAACTCCACTGTTTTGGATAACGAAATTCTTTCTAATAACTTTATTTCTTATAAGCTTGATCGTGTTGGTCGTCGTTGCTGTCAACTCGAATCTGTGTTCAAGTGTTGTGCCGATTGATCTGCCCTTAGGTGTTGAGGTTATTTGCGTTGAAGTTACATGTTCCGACTTTAGCTTATATATTTTTTGTTCATATATTCCTCCAGCTTCTCATATCATGACCTACATGCACCATGCTGATGCTTTGCAATTTATTTTTAGTTGTCTTAACAATCGTAATTTTGTATACCCTTGCAAAAAGGGTATATTAATTTTGGTCAGAAGTGTGCAACGCATAGAAGGAAGCATCTACGACCATATAAAGTATATATATTCTTGATCAGCATGACGAGACGAGTTCATATATCCATGTCCGTCCGTCCGTCCGTCTGTCCGTCCGTCCGTCTGGATCAACGCAAACTCCTCCTAGACCGTAAGAGCTACAGAATTGAAATTTTGCATATAGGCTTGTACATACTGCAGGGGTTGTATATCTCGGATTCAGCCGGATCGGACCACTATATCATATAGCTTCCATACAAACCGCAAAGTCACGAACTGTGACTTTTTCAATAACTTCGTTATTTTGGACGCGATTGCTTTCAAATTAAACATTTGTTAGTTTAACATATCTGTTAATGACTGTGCCAAATTTGATAAATATCGGGTTACTATATCATATAGCTCCCATAGGATTGATCGGTGGAAAACAGTGACTTTGATCAATATCTTCGTTATTTCCTATGCTAAGGTTGTTGGCCGTTCTTTCGCAAACATTGGCCTTTTTAGATGAAACGTTTTTCCACTTTGAAAAGGAAAGAGTTACCAAAGAAGTTGCAAGGGTATATAAACGCGGTCGAAGTTAGCCCCGGGCCTCTGGTTATTAGTTAACTTGCCTAATATTTCTTGGCTGGTTGATGACAATCTATCTTTCTTAATTCCTTCATCTCAACATGTTTTTCTTGATAGCCTACTTGAATGTCCGCTATATCAGTTCAATTCTTTACTTTACTCTTCTAAAAGAATCCTCGATCTTGTTTTTGATCGGATCCCACTGTTGGTTCTGTATCTCAAACTCAGCCCCTTGTGAAGCCTGAAGATCCTTATCACCCTACCATTGAAGTTATTACTTCTTACAATTCCGTTACTGATTCATTTTACAACATCCCAGTTTCTCGTCGTAGATGTTTTTGTAAAACAAATTTCAATCTTCTTGTGTGTTCGATTTTCTATCTAACAACCTTATTTCCTCTTTTGATACTGAGATATAGATTGTGCAGTGAATTTTTTCTACTCTGCTCTTGAATCTCTAATTGATAAAAGCGTTCCTTATGTAAATGTCTCTACCATCTCCAGTGGGCCGGTCTGGTTCACACGAAGGCTGTCTAATCTCCGTAACATTAAATCGAGATATTTTAAAAGGTTTAAAAAGTTCGCGACTCAACTATGCAAATTATTGTATAGCGAGGTGTCAATTTTGTCTCCTAAATACTCAATGCTGCAAAAATTATATAGTTCGCTATAAGATTGAATTTTATAATTTTTCTTTTAGAATTAACAAAGTTGTAAAATATTTTGACGTTATTTTACAACTTTGTTAATTCTAAAAGACGCTCTAATTTACCACCTTTCACCTTCAGACTTAATGACCAGACTGCTAAAAATGAATCAGATATTGTAAATCTGTTTGCTAAATTCTTTCAGTCGACTTATTCTACTACTGGTTCGGATCCCACATCCTATCCTTTCTCAATCCCACATTTAAATTTTATGTTTTTTCCTAGTAGTACTGAAGACTGTATTGTCTCTAGCTTATCATCTATGAGGTCTTCGTTCGTACCTGGGCCTGATAATATACCTAGTTGCATCCTTAAAATGTGTTCGATTTTTCTATCTAAGCCTTTATCTCGGTTATTCTTTATATCGAGTGAGACTTGTAGCTTTCCTGATATTTGGAAGGAGTCCTTTATTATTCCGCTTTTTATGTAGGGCAACAAATTGGATATTTCTAACTACCGTGGCATTGCCAAACTTTCCGCAATACCTAAGCTGTTTGAAAAAATGATTACGTCTTCTCTTCAACACCTATCAAGATCCACTATTTCTCCTTGTTAGCATTGCTCGCCAGTGTGGAACCCTCAATATGATGTTCACCAGCGTAGTATTGAATCGGTACAAAAGCAATTCCTTAAGTTTGCGTTACGCGGTCTTAATTGGGATCCGAGTATTTGCGTACTTTCTTATTCTGACAGACTTCTTATTATTAATCTTCTTTCACTTTACAACCGTACGCTTGTATTTGGCATTCTCTTTCTCCATAAACTAGTCATCGGTGAAGTCATTTCTTCTAATTTCTAGATATGCTATATCTTTGTGGTCCCTCACGTCGGACCAGAAACTTTTTTCCTATTCACCTTACTAGATGTCTGACTAACTATTCTCTTCACGAACCTTTTCGTGTTCTTTGCCATTCTTTTAACAACCTTTCTCACCTTATCTTTCCTAATCTTTCTGTCACTTCCCTTCGCGCTATACTTTTTAATCATCTACAACCAAACCGCTGAATATGTTGTGGACTTGGGTTGCTTGCAAGTCATCCCTGACCACATTGGCAATGAATAGGGGCATAGCTGGCTACATTTAGAAATACAACACCTCCGGGTCGGGGAAGTTTGGTTGTGTATAAAGCTAAACTACCTTCTTCAATTAATTGTTATCTGTATTTTAGCTTAAGCTTTTTCGTCGACTGCTGGTTAGTTGACGTAAATAAATAAATAAATCATGGGACATTTACATTGGAGCCCTATCATAACCTAAGTCAACTTGAGTGTGTAAATTTACATTATCAACCCACTCAAGTTTTGACTGAATTGCCACTCATCAGCGATCGTAACGCTTTCACATGCTTTACACTCACATGTAAAACACTCGTAAGCTTTAACACGTGGTAGGTACTAAGCACATCGGAGTAAGTACTCAATCTGTAATATAGAGAAACGATCTACATATTAAAGCTCACTTATTAATCTCTTCCTTAAAACTAAAACTCGTTTAGCTCAGGCTTAATTCATTTCTAACTTGCAACATTTCTTTCTTTAAGGGCCCAAAATGTCTCCACCAGTTGAAACGCAGCATTTACTTCTTAGACAACATTGGAATCAACAGCAATCTAATATTGAAAGTTTAAGAGCTTTAATCGCTCTTGTAAATAAACCTATTATCTTAGATTGTCAGTCTCAATTTGTTGAGTCGTATTTTAAACAGGCATTACAAGTTCTAATCAATATTGAGAAGCTATATCCACGACGCGAATCGGGCAAATATGGGGGATTCCAAAAATTGTTTACTTCATTTACAAATATGGTACATGAAGACAACTCGTTGTCCAATGTGGACAAATTTAACTATCTAATAAGTTGTCTATCTGGCCAAGCTCTAAGCGTAGTCTCGTCATTTCAAGTATCACAAAAATAACGAAAATAATCCCAAGGTTGTAGATCGCCTCAACGAGCGATATGACAAGAAAGTTCCTATTTTCGTAGAACATATTTCAAGTTTGTTTAATATTGCTAGCATGAAAATGGCAGACTCTGTTACCCTCCGTACAATTTTGGATACGGTTTCAGCTCTCCGCGGATCATTGTTGTCTCTTGGATCGGAAGCTCTAGGTCGAGATTGGTATCCAAAATTTAATTATTCCAATTGCCTTTTCTTTTTTTTAATTGTTTCTGGGATTACGAATAATTTATTTAAAACGAGTGATTTGAATTATTTGGTGATTTTCACCAAAATAAATTAAACTGTTCACTTTATTCTTCGGGGGACGAAAGCAATTCGTCGTTAAGCCAGAATAATAAAAAGAGGTGGAAGTGCGGGTGGAAGGTTCTAATATATCTTTTCCCTTCTATTCTCAAAGCCTTCCCTTTATGAAGTCAGCTGCGGTTACGCTGCAAAGTTTCTACAGAGATGCATTATTACTATAAACGGTTATGAATTCGCCACATATTTTTGATCGCACTCGATTGTTTGCGATAAACTCAAATATGCGTCGGATACACGCAACCATTACATTTTTCAAGCATGAAGTCACTTTCCTAGGACATATCTATGTCCTAGTATTTACACAGACAAAAGAATCTTGCCCGACGACTCAAAATACAACTTTATTAAAAAGTATCCAGTCCCACAATTGCATTTTGCAACTATTACAGAAGATTCATAAAGAATTTTACCGAATATTCTCGTCACATAACAAGATAATGAAAAAAAGTTTAAAATTCGAACGGACACTTGACGGTCAAAATGTTTTCGAACATCTAAAATCGGCACTAATGAATCTGACTCTCTTACAATACCCAGATTTCAGCAAAGAATTTTGAATAATCACAGATGCAAGTAAGTACGCATGTGGAGTAGTTCTAATTCAAAATAAAAACGGACTACAAATCCCAGTCGCATACGGATCAAGAGCATTCACAAAAGGCGAAAGCAACAAAAGTACAACAGAACAGGAATTAGCAGCTAACAGACACTTCACAGCCAAAATAGATCACAGAGCAGTTATATATTTATTTTCAGTTTCAAACAGTTCCCCAGTTCCAAACTCACGCGAATGAGACTTAAGTTAGAGAAATATAATTTCATATAGAGTATGTTGCAGGAGACGTCATCGTTAACTTAGATTTGTATATATTACAATTTCTTATACTATTTGTTTAAGTTTATGAGAATTTCTACCACTGTATTAACTGTCTCTTTGTTTTATTTGTATTTATTGATTTTTTATCGATAATTCTCTTAGTTTTTAAATTTTCTATATATTTTAATATATTTTTCCCTTTTGTTTCTTTCGGCTTTTCAATGGCTTGTTGTCGACCTACTTGCAAGCATTCTGATCGTTTTGAGGATCAGTATAGAGCAAAACCTTGTTGGCTCTGCAATAATCTAATTCACTTAAAATGTGCTGGCCTTAACGGCCGCGACTATGACAAATTTTCTGGTTTGTCTGTGTCTAAGGCTGAGCTTGGATTAATGTGCTGGACTTGCCCATCTTGCACCAGCTAACAGCTTGATTTTAGCCGCATGTACAGGGATCTTCGTTTAAAGTTTCTTTCTTTAAACAAACTGACCAAACAGCTGTCTAACGAGTGTGACTCTAGCGTACATTTATTGTCGAAATTCAAGTTCGTTCCACCTTCTGAGAAGTTGCCCAAGCAATGTACCCTTGAGTTGCCTCATAAGCGGTCGCCAGCACTCTCTATTGCATCTTGTCCCATCTTACATTCGCCTACACCCTGTTCTTGTCCCTCTTTTTGCTCCTCTTTTCATATTGAAGTACCCTGTACAAGCCCTGGTGTACCTCAATCTATCCCTCACGGAAAGTCTGATCAATCACAAGATCATGCTGGCTCTCAATCACTTCAATCAATCAATGCTTCTCCGCCTCCACTAACTGTAGTGCCTCATCGCAAACTATTATTTATACCCAGGCTTGCTCCAGATACTTTTGAGTCGTCTGTGGCAGGTTCCATTGGTAATATATGCCCTGCTAAGGTTTCAATTCAAAAGTTTAAGTTTTCTAGGCCTCGCGAAATTTCCTCTTTTGAAATTACAATACCAAATGAGTATTTCTCAGCTATGGTAATTTCTGGCAAAGAGGGCCTAGTTGTACATGAGTTTGCGCCCAATAAGCGCTCCCGTCCGTTGCCTGTCCACCTTCCTAATTCAGCTTCTGCTTCAACAAAACTAATAATGTCTAGTCTTTGCATTCATTATCAAACTGTAAGATGACTTCTTACCAAGCTCTCGAAACTGTTCTGTGATAGCCAAACTTTTTCGGCTGACATATTAGCTTTTTCTGAAACTTGGATCAACTCCACTGTTTTGGATAACGAAATTCTTTCTAATAACTTTATTTCTCATAGGTTGGTCGTCGTTGCTGTCAACTCGAATCTGTGTTCAAGTGTTGTGCCGATTGATCTGCCCTTAGGTGTTGAGTTTTGTTGCGTTGAAGTTACATGTTCCGACTTTAGCTTATATATTTTTTGTTCATATATTCCTCCAGCTTCTGATATCATGACCTACGTACACCATGCTGATGCTTTGCAAATTATTTTTAGTCGTCTTAAAGATCGTGATTTTATTATAGTTTTGGGTGATTTTAACTTGCCTGATATTTCTTAGCTGGTTGATGACAGTCTATCTTTCTTAATTCCTTCATCTCAACATGTTTTTCTTGATAGCCTACTTGAATGTCCGCTATATCAGTTGAATTCTTTACTTAACTCTTCTAAAAGAATCCTCGATCTTGTTTTTGATCGGATCCCACTGTTAGTTCTGTATCTCAAACTCAGCCCCTTGTGAAGCCTGAAGATCCTTATCACCCTACCATTGAAGTTACTATTTCTAACAATTCCGTTACTGATTCATTTTACAATATCTCAGATGCTCGTCGAAGATGTTTTTGTAAAACAAATTTCAATCTTCTTAACAACGTTATTTCCTCTTTTGATGCTGTGATATAGATTGTGCAGTGAATTTTTCTGCTCTGCTCTTAATTCTCTAATTGATAAATGCGCTCCTTATGTGAATGTCTCTACCGTGTCCAGTGCGCTGGTCTGATTTTACAACTTTGTTGATTCCAAAAGACGATCTAATGTACTACCTTCCACCTTCAGACTTAATGACCAGACTGCTAATAATGATTCAGATATTGCAGATCTGTTTGCTAAATTCTTTCAGTCGACTTATTCTACTACTGCTTTACATCCCACATCCTATCCCTTCTCAATCCCACATTTAAATTGTATGTTTTTTCCTAGTATTACTGAAGACTGTATAGTCTTTAGTTTATCATCTATGAAGTCTTCCTTGGTCCCTTCGTAGTTGCATCCTTATAATATGTTAGATTTTCGTATCTAAGAATTTATCTCGGTTATTCTTTATATCGAGTGAGACTTGTAGCTTTCCTGATGTTTTGAAGTAGTCTTTTATTATTCCGCTTTTTATTAGGGCAACAAATCTGATATTTCTAACTACCGTGGCGTTGCCAAACTTTTCGCAATACCTAAGCTGTTAGAAAAAATTATTGCGTCTTCCCTTTAACACCTATCAAGATCCAATATTTCTCCTTGTCAGCATGGCTTCATGAAAGGTCGTTCGTCGCTTACCAACCTTTTAGAATTGACCACCCTTGTACACCAAGGCTTTCATAAAAAGTGTCAATCTGATGTTATTTATACCGAATTAAGTAAGGCTTTCGATACGGTTGATCATTCTATGCTTCTTACGAAACTTAACATTATGGGCTTTTCCCCGAAACTGTTGACTTGGTTAAAACCGTATCTTATTGGCAAAACCCAAAATGTGTCTTTTCATTCCTCAATATCTAAAACTGTTCGAGTTACCTCAGATGTACGTGCTCATGTTTGCGGATGACGTTAAGATTTGTTATTCCTATAATAATGCTTCTTTTCAACAGTACTTGCAATCAGATCTCCATGGGTCCTGTGATTGGTGCCACGTTAATAAATTACATCTTAATGCCTCAAAGTGTTCTTTTATGACATTCAGTCGTTTGTATTCGTTCCTAGCACATTACTCTATCAAGTCTGTTCTGTTAGAATGTGTACCATCATTCAAGGACTTAGGCGTTATGTTTGACCCAAAACTTTCATTTAATTTTCACATCTCTTCAATTGTCAATAGAGCATGCAGTCTTTTTGGCTTCATAAAACGTTGGGCCAAAGAATTTGATGACCCCTACGTAACAAAGGTTTTATACACCTCGTTAGTTGGCCCTACTCTAGAATATTGCTCGACAGTGTGGAACCCTCAATATGATGTTCACCAGGGTAGTATTGAATCGGTTCAGAAGCAATTCCTTAAGTTCGCGTTACGTGGTCTTAATTGGGACCCGAGTATTTGCCTACCTTTTTATTCTGACAGACTTCTTATTATTAATCTTCCTTCTCTTTCTCCATAAACTAGTCATCGGTGAAGTCATTTCTTCTAATTTACTAGATACGCTATATCTTTGTGTTCCCTCACGTCGGACCAGATACTTTTTTCCTATTCACCTTACTAGATGTCTGACTAACTATTCTCTTCACGAACTTTTTCGTGTTCTTTGCCAATCTTTTAACAACCTTTCTTCACCTATCTCTCCTCATCTTTCTGTCACTTCTCTTCGCGCTATACTTTTCAATCATCTACAACGAAACCGCTGAATATGTTGTGGACTTGGATTGCTTGCAAGTCATCCCTGACCACATTGGCAATGAATCGGGGCATAGCTGGCTACATTTGCAAATACAACACCTCCACCGGGTCGGGGATGTTTGGTTGTGTATAAAGCTAAACTACCTTCTTCAATTAATTGTTATCTGTATTTTAGCTTAAGCGTTCGTCGACTGCTGGTTAGTTGACGTAAATATATAAATAAATAGAGAACAAAACGCAGTAAAAAGACGAACAATAACATTGCAGGAACATCATGAAATGAAACATGAGAAACTAAACAACAAACGGAACTTTGCTCTCTTTAATAACAACAGAACTGACGATTGGTTTGTAAATGAGACAGAAGTGGAATTTCCGCCGGATATAAAATCATTCCTATCAAAGGGTCCAAAGTTTGCTCTTCCCATAGAACACGAGAAGCTCCCTCTCATTAAATACATTGCCGATGGAGAGGAAATAGTTCAGACGATTAAGGAAAAAGAGAAGCAAGGGGCAGCGCGTACTGCGTTTTCTTTAATGGTTAAAGAGCATAGACCCATGAAATACATAAATGCAACAGATGGTGCAATATTAAATATAACTCAACGGACATACAAATTTCTTAAACAACATGACGATATTTTGATATTAACATCTGACAAAGGAAATAAAACGGTAGCAATGAAAAATATTGATTATGGTCGGATCTAAACACCTATAGAAACCTCAGGAAAGACCCAACAACACGATTACAGACAAAGCACAACAATCTGGTGGACAAACTACATAAGATGGGGGTTATTTCAAAGATCGAAAAAAACAGAATGACGACAACTACGGCGATCTCTCCAAGAATATATGGACTACCAAAAATACACAAAGAAGGGACACCACTGAGACCAATTTGTTCGTCAATTGGCTCACCATTCTATGAACTTTGTAAATACATTATACAATTTTAAGGAATATAACATTGGACTCGAAATAAAACATAAAAAACGCAACTGGATTCAAACAACCAACAACCAATAAGGACCAAACATTTATACAATTAAAAGGAATGCCGATGGGATCTCCGGACTCACCTGTCATTGCGGACATCGTTATGGAAAATCTTCTGGACACTACGATGATTCAAATATTGGTTTCTTTGACGACTTCCTATGATCCTAGGATTTTAAATATGTCTCTATTTAAATTTTCAACGCATCCACTGTTTTGGCCTGATGCAATAATGCCTTATTTGCTCTTATGTCTGGTATACCTTTTACGAAATACTCAATTAAACTTTCATCATCCAAATCGATCGGCTTTGCGATTTCCATTAACGAATACAAGAATTCGTAGAAATTCTCACCTCTCTTCAATTGTCGATTGCCTAGTCTTCTGTGAACTTCTGCTGATGAAACCTTTACAATGAATTCGTTGTTCAAAACAACCTTCAGGGACTCCCAACTACAAATATCTCTCTTACTACGTATAAACGACAATGCAGCTCCTTTTAACAGTTGTTTTGCATACACAAAAAGCTGTAACTGACTCCACTGTACGGTTAAAGTGCATTCTTCTAGTTTCCTAGTCCATTGTACAACATTAATCGAACCAAAACCGCAAAATTCGGAAACGCATCCCTCCACATCTTTTAGTATGAACCATGACCTTTGACCATCTGTGTTCGGGACTTCTTGAATTGTTATAGCCGAGGCGAAATCTGCCTCTTGCCCATCATTCTCGGTAAACACTATTTATCATCAATTTCGTGTCTGATGTCTGCTCTCGGTCTGTATGCTTCCGCAGTAAACACTAGTTATCATCAAGTTCGTGTCTGCTGTTTGTTACCTCGGTCTGTCTGCTTCCACAGTCAACACTAGTTATCATCAACTTCGTGTCTGCTCTCTCTCGCCCTCTCGAGTCACCACCTTTCTCGAGCTGCTCTCAACTTCAGACGCCGACTTTTTTGCCTAAACGGCGCCAAAATTCTTAGTGACGCTCTTCTTGCGTCGTCGACTCTCGACAGTCGACAGTCACACCAACTTCCACTACTTTTTGAACTTGTATTGGTTACTTTTTGTGAAATTCGTTCGCCAACAACCTTGATTTGTATATGTATTACACGTTAATGCATGCAATTTTAACAATTTTCTGTTCACTTGCGAACTTCACACACACAAATTTGACTAATTGTCTTGGACCAAAATCTCGGTTGAGCCCCTAGTTTGTGGGATTGTAATTTCCCTTATTATTTATTTCGATATTATTTAAGGATGTGATTTCCTTATTTAGTCTTATTTATTAAAAATGTTTTTTTTTTGTGTTTAGAATTACATATATTTATTATTATAATCGCCTTAGTGATAAATTTGGGTGCGCGATGTGACCGAGGCGAGAGTACGATTGCGAGATAGGTACGGCCGCTGAGTGTCGTTCTGTCTCGCTCACTAGCTACTGCCCGATTGCCATGATGATGCCCGCCTGACACTTTATTTCCTACATAATTTTTACAAACAACCAAACTGAGATTGAAGAAAATTATACAAATTTCGTCAAAAAGACGAAATTCAAAAGCAAGTCCAAAAACTGATAGATGACAAAAAAAAGGTTGAACCATCCGTACCTGCTTATAATAGCCCACTTTTACAAAAGTCACTCCCAAATTCCGAAAATAAAAAATGGCTATTAGTAATTGGCTATCGACAGATAAATAAAAAACTGTTGTCTGTTAAATATCCACTCCATAGAATTGATGATATTTTAGATTACATAGGTAGAGCAAAATATTTTTCATGCCTGGATTTCAGGTTTTCATCAAATAGAACATGAAGAAGAACCACGAGATGTTACGACTTTTCAACAAACAATGTTTTATATCGCTTTACGCGATTACTATTAGGTTTACAAATAGCGCCAAATTCGTTTCAAAGAATGATGACTATAGCATTCACTGGACTTGAACCTTCGCAAGCAACTATTACAGAAGATTCATAAAGAATTTGCCGAATATTCTCGTCACATAACAAGATAATGAAAAAAAAGTTTAAAATTCGAATGGACAGTTGACGGTCAAAATGTTTTCGAACATCTAAAATCGGCACTAATGAATCCGACTCTCTTACAATACCCAGATTTCAACAAAGAATTTTGAATAATCACAGATGCAAGAAAGTACGCATGTGGAGTAGTTCTAATTCAAAATAAAAACGGACTACAAATCCCAGTCGCATACGGATCAAGAGCATTCACAAAAGGTGAAAGCAACAAAAGTACAACAGAACAGGAATTAGCAGCTAACAGACACTTCACAGCCAAAATAGATCACAGAGCACTCTTATATTTATTTTTAGTTCCAAACAGTTCGCGTTTTCTTTAATGGTTAAAGAGCATAGAGCTATGAAATACATAAATGCAACAGATGGTGCAATATTAAATATAACTCAACGGACATACAAATTTCTTAAACATCATGACGATATTTTGATATTAACATCTGACAAAGGAAATAAAACGGTAGCAATGAAAAATATTGATTATGGTCGGATCTAAACACCTATAGAAACCTCAGGAAAGACCCAACAACACGATTACAGACAAAGCACAACAATCTGGTGGACAAACTATATAAGATGGGGGTTATTTCAAAGATCGAAAAAAACAGAATGAGGACAACTACGGAGATCTCTCCAAGAATATATGGACTACCAAAAATACACAAAGAAGGAACACCACTGAGACCAATTTGTTCGTCAATTGGCTCACCATTCTATGAACTTTGTAAATACATTATACAATTTTAAGGAATATAACATTGGACTCGAAATAAAACATAAAAAACGCACCTGGATTCAAACAACGCATAAATAACACATACATTTGTGACGATGAAGAATTAATTTCGTTTCACGTGGTATCATTATTTCCAAGCATACCAACGGATTTAGCATTGGACACAATCAGGAACAAATGGACTAAAATGCAGGAACACACAAAGATACCAAAAGCTTTATTTATGGAAATGGTAAAATCTGCACCCAAGAGAATAGATATTTTACCTATAAGGACCAAACATTTATACAATTAAAAGGAATGCCGATGGGATCTCCGGACTCACCTGTCATTGCGGACATCGTTATGGAAAATCTTCTGGACACTACGATGATTCAAATATTGGTTTCTTTGACGACTTCCTATGATCCTAGGATTTTAAATATGTCTCTATTTAAATTTTCAACGCATCCACTGTTTTGGCCTGATGCAATAATGCCTTATTTGCTCTTATGTCTGGTATACCTTTTACGAAATACTCAATTAAACTTTCATCATCCAAATCGATCGGCTTTGCGATTTCCATTAACGAATACAAGAATTCGTAGAAATTCTCACCTCTCTTCAATTGTCGATTGCCTAGTCTTCTGTGAACTTCTGCTGATGAAACCTTTACAATGAATTCGTTGTTCAAAACAACCTTCAGGGACTCCCAACTACAAATATCTCTCTTACTACGTATAAACGACAATGCAGCTCCTTTTAACAGTTGTTTTGCATACACAAAAAGCTGTAACTGACTCCACTGTACGGTTAAAGTGCATTCTTCTAGTTTCCTAGTCCATTGTACAACATCAATCGAACCAAAACCGCAAAATTCGGAAACGCATCCCTCCACATCTTTTAGTATGAACCATGACCTTTGACCATCTGTGTTCGGGACTTCTTGAATTGTTATAGCCGAGGCGAGATCTGCCTCTTGCCCATCATTCTCGGTTTCTATTTGGTCGCAATGAGCGCGTTTGCAGCTCAGCTTTAAGGCCTGTAATCTCTAGCCCTAACTCAATTAATTTACTGCGAAACTTCTCAATACGCAATGTTAGAATCTCACCTAGATCCTTTTCACACAATTACATGTACGTAAATTGCTTAACAAGATTGGTATATCAATGTATAATTAGTATCAATTAATCAAATTTTAATCAAACTTAGCAAAATTTACACACTATGTTTATGTATATCAAATTGTGGTAGGTTATTTAATAATTCGGAGGATTCTTAGAAATGTGCTCTCTGCAGCTCGCATCAATTTCGTCAATATTTCTGCCACCGGTCTTGTTTCGTCGTGCAAGCAAAGTAACTCACACTCAAGACAATAATTAAACAGCTCACCCAATTATAGTCGTCTTGCTCTTTGTAGCAACTCTCGTTGTAGCAACTCACTCAGTCTTCTTGTAGATGTTCGGTTCACTCTTTGTTGCCACTCACTCTGCTGTCGCAACTTACTCGGCTGTTTTTCACTCGTTCTCTTGGTCTCTCTTTATCTGCTTTTCGTTTGGTCTTTTCGGCGTCGTCTGCTTCTTGTAACGGTTTGTGTTGTCCGCTCTCTGCTCTATGGTTTTACGCTTCCACAGTGAACTCTAGTTATCATCAACTTCGTGCCCGCTGTCTGCTCTATCTCTCTTTTTGTCTGCTTCCACAGTAAACACTAGTTATCATCAACTTCGTGTCTGATGTCTGCTCTCGGTCTGTATGCTTCCGCAGTAAACACTAGTTATCATCAAGTTCGTGTCTGCTGTTTGTTACCTCGGTCTGTCTGCTTCCACAGTCAACACTAGTTATCATCAACTTCGTGTCTGCTGTCTGCTAAACACTAGTTATCATCAACTTCGTGTCTGCTCTCTCTCGCCCTCTCGAGTCACCACCTTTCTCGAGCTGCTCTCAACTTCAGACGCCGACTTTTTTGCCTAAACGGCGACTCTCGACAGTCGACAGTCACACCAACTTCCACTACTTTTTGAACTTGTATTGGTTACTTCTTGTGAAATTCGTTCGCCAACAACCTTGATTTGTATATGTATTACACGTTAATGCATGCAATTTTAACAATTTTCTGTTCACTTGCGAACTTCACACACACAAATTTGACTAATTGTCTTGGACCAAAATCTCGGTTGAGCCCCTAGTTTGTGGGATTGTAATTTCCCTTATTATTTATTTCGATATTATTTAAGGATGTGATTTCCTTATTTAGTCTTATTTATTAGAAATGTTTTTTTTTGTGTTTAGAATTACATATATTTATTATTATAATCGCCTTAGTGATAAATTTGGGTGCGCGATGTGACCGAGGCGAGAGTACGATTGCGAGATAGGTACGGCCGCTGAGTGTCGTTCTGTCTCGCTCACTAGCTACTGCCCGATTGCCATGATGATGCCCGCCTGACAGTTTATTTCCTACATAATTTTTACAAACAACCAAACTGAGATTGAAGAAAATTATACAAATTTCGTCAAAAAGACGAAATTCAAAAGCAAGTCCAAAAACTGATAGATGACAAAAAAAAGGTTGAACCATCCGTACCTGCTTATAATAGCCCACTTTTACAAAAGTCACTCCCAAATTCCGAAAATAAAAAATGGCTATTAGTAATTGGCTATCGACAGATAAATAAAAAACTGTTGTCTGTTAATATTTTAGATTACATAGGTAGAGCAAAATATTTTTCATGCCTGGATTTCAGGTTTTCATCAAATAGAACATGAAGAAGAACCACGAGATGTTACGACTTTTCAACAAACAATGTTTTATATCGCTTTACGCGATTACTATTAGGTTTACAAATAGCGCCAAATTCGTTTCAAAGAATGATGACTATAGCATTCACTGGACTTGAACCTTCGCAAGCAACTATTACAGAAGATTCATAAAGAATTTGCCGAATATTCTCGTCACATAACAAGATAATGAAAAAAAAGTTCAAAATTCGAATGGACAGTTGACGGTCAAAATGTTTTCGAACATCTAAAATCGGCACTAATGAATCCGACTCTCTTACAATACCCAGATTTCAACAAAGAATTTTGAATAATCACAGATGCAAGAAAGTACGCATGTGGAGTAGTTCTAATTCAAAATAAAAACGGACTACAAATCCCAGTCGCATACGGATCAAGAGCATTCACAAAAGGTGAAAGCAACAAAAGTACAACAGAACAGGAATTAGCAGCTAACAGACACTTCACAGCCAAAATAGATCACAGAGCACTCTTATATTTATTTTTAGTTCCAAACAGTTCGCGTTTTCTTTAATGGTTAAAGAGCATAGAGCTATGAAATACATAAATGCAACAGATGGTGCAATATTAAATATAACTCAACGGACATACAAATTTCTTAAACAACATGACGATATTTTGATATTAACATCTGACAAAGGAAATAAAACGGTAGCAATGAAAAATATTGATTATGGTCGGATCTAAACACCTATAGAAACCTCAGGAAAGACCCAACAACACGATTACAGACAAAGCACAACAATCTGGTGGACAAACTATATAAGATGGGGGTTATTTCAAAGATCGAAAAAAACAGAATGAGGACAACTACGGAGATCTCTCCAAGAATATATGGACTACCAAAAATACACAAAGAAGGAACACCACTGAGACCAATTTGTTCGTCAATTGGCTCACCATTCTATGAACTTTGTAAATACATTATACAATTTTAAGGAATATAACATTGGACTCTAAATAAAACATAAAAAACGCAACTGGATTCAAACAACGCATAAATAACACATACATTTGTGACGATGAAGAATTAATTTCGTTTGACGTGGTATCATTATTTCCAAGCATACCAACGGATTTAGCATTGGACACAATCAGGAACAAATGGACTAAAATGCAGGAACACACAAAGATACCAAAAGCTTTATTTATGGAAATGGTAAAATCTGCACCCAAGAGAATAGATATTTTACCTATAAGGACCAAACATTTATACAATTAAAAGGAATGCCGATGGGATCTCCAGAATCACCTGTCATTGCGGACATCGTTATGGAAAATCTTCTGGACACTACGATGATTCAAATGTTGGTTTCTTTGACGACTTCCTATGATCCTAGGATTTTAAATATGTCTCTATTTAAATTTTCAACGCTTCCACTGTTTTGGCCTGATGCAATAATGCCTTATTTGCTCTTATGTCTGGTATACCTTTTACGAAATACTCAATTAAACTTTCATCATCCAAATCGATCGGCTTTGCGATTTCCATTAACGAATACAAGAATTCGTAGAAATTCTCACCTCTCTTCAATTGTCGATTGCCTAGTCTTCTGTGAACTTCTGCTGATGAAACCTTTACAATGAATTCGTTGTTCAAAACAACCTTCAGGGACTCCCAACTACAAATATCTCTCTTACTACGTATAAACGACAATGCAGCTCCTTTTAACAGTTGTTTTGCATACACAAAAAGCTGTAACTGACTCCACTGTACGGTTAAAGTGCATTCTTCTAGTTTCCTAGTCCATTGTACAACATCAATCGAACCAAAACCGCAAAATTCGGAAACGCATCCCTCCACATCTTTTAGTATGAACCATGACCTTTGACCATCTGTGTTCGGGACTTCTTGAATTGTTATAGCCGAGGCGAGATCTGCCTCTTGCCCATCATTCTCGGTTTCTATTTGGTCGCAATGAGCGCGTTTGCAGCTCAGCTTTAAGGCCTGTAATCTCTAGCCCTAACTCAATTAATTTACTGCGAAACTTCTCAATACGCAATTTTAGAATCTCACCTAGATCCTTTTCACACAATTACATGTACGTAAATTGCTTAACAAGATTGGTATAACAATGTATAATTAGTATCAATTAATCAAATTTTAATCAAACTTAGCAAAATTTACACACTATGTTAATGTATATCAAATTGTGGTAGGTTATTTAATAATTCGGAGGATTCTTAGAAATGTGCTCTCTGCAGCTCGCATCAATTTCGTCAATATTTCTGCCACCGGTCTTGTTTCGTCGTGCAAGCAAAGTAACTCACACTCAAGACAATAATTAAACAGCTCACCCAACTATAGTCGTCTTGCTCTATGTAGCAACTCTCGTTGTAGCAACTCACTCAGTCTTCTTGAAGATGTTCGGTTCACTCTTTGTTGCCACTCACTCTGCTGTCGCAACTTACTCGGCTGTTTTTCACTCGTTCTCTTGGTCTCTCTTTGTCTGCTTCCACACAAATTGTTTCAGCTTCGTGTCCGCTGCCTTCTTTTCGTTTGGTCTTTTCGGTGACGTCTGCTTCTTGTAACGGTTTGTGTTGTCCGCTCTCTGCTCTATGGTTTTTCCACAATGACCTCTAGTTATCATCAACTTCGTGCCCGCTGTCTGCTCTATCTCTCTTTTTGTCTGCTTCCACAGTAAACACTAGTTATCATCAACTTCGTGTCTGATGTCTGCTCTCGGTCTGTATGCTTCCGCAGTAAACACTAGTTATCATCAAGTTCGTGTCTGCTGTTTGTTACCTCGGTCTGTCTGCTTCCACAGTCAACACTAGTTATCATCAACTTCGTGTCTGCTGTCTGCTAAACACTAGTTATCATAGACTTCGTGTCTGCTCTCTCTCGCCCTCTCGAGTCACCACCTTTCTCGAGCTGCTCTCAACTTCAGACGCCGACTTTTATGCCTAAACGGCGCCAAAATTCTTAGTGACGCTCTTCTTGCGTCGTCGACTCTCGACAGTCGACAGTCACACCAACTTCCACTACTTTTTGAACTTGTATTGGTTACTTCTTGTGAAATTCGTTCGCCAACAACCTTGATTTGTATATGTATTACACGTTAATGCATGCAATTTTAACAATTTTCTGTTCACTTGCGAACTTCACACACACAAATTTGACTAATTGTCTTGGACCAAAATCTCGGTTGAGCCCCTAGTTTGTGGGATTGTAATTTCCCTTATTATTTATTTCGATATTATTTAAGGATGTGATTTCCTTATTTAGTCTTATTTATTAAAAATGTTTTTTTTTGTGTTTAGAATTACATATATTTATTATTATAATCGCCTTAGTGATAAGTTTGGGTGCGCGATGTGACCGAGGCGAGAGTACGATTGCGAGATAGGTACGGCCGCTGAGTGTCGTTCTGTCTCGCTCACTAGCTACTGCCCGATTGCCATGATGATGCCCGCCTGACAGTTTATTTCCTACATAATTTTTACAAACAACCAAACTGAGATGGAAGAAAATTATACAAATTTCGTCAAAAAGACGAAATTCAAAAGCAAGTCCAAAAACTGATAGATGACAAAAAAAAGGTTGAACCATCCGTACCTGCTTATAATAGCCCACTTTTACAAAAGTCACTCCCAAATTCCGAAAATAAAAAATGGCTATTAGTAATTGGCTATCGACAGATAAATAAAAAACTGTTGTCTGTTAATATTTTAGATTACATAGGTAGAGCAAAATATTTTTCATGCCTGGATTTCAGGTTTTCATCAAATAGAACATGAAGAAGAACCACGAGATGTTACGACTTTTCAACAAACAATGTTTTATATCGCTTTACGCGATTACTATTAGGTTTACAAATAGCGCCAAATTCGTTTCAAAGAATGATGACTATAGCATTCACTGGACTTGAACCTTCGCAAGCAACTATTACAGAAGATTCATAAAGAATTTGCCGAATATTCTCGTCACATAACAAGATAATGAAAAAAAAGTTTAAAATTCGAATGGACAGTTGACGGTCAAAATGTTTTCGAACATCTAAAATCGGCACTAATGAATCCGACTCTCTTACAATACCCAGATTTCAACAAAGAATTTTGAATAATCACAGATGCAAGAAAGTACGCATGTGGAGTAGTTCTAATTCAAAATAAAAACGGACTACAAATCCCAGTCGCATACGGATCAAGAGCATTCACAAAAGGTGAAAGCAACAAAAGTACAACAGAACAGGAATTAGCAGCTAACAGACACTTCACAGCCAAAATAGATCACAGAGCACTCTTATATTTATTTTTAGTTCCAAACAGTTCGCCAGTTTCAAACTCACGGGAATGAGACTTAAATTAGAGGAATATAATTTCATATAGTGTATGTTGCAGGAGACGTCATCGTTAACTTAGATTTGTATATATTACAATTTCTTATATTATTTGTTTAAGATTATGGGAATTTCTACCACTGTATTAACTGTCTCTTTGTTTTATTTGTATTTATTGATTTTTTATCGATAATTCTCTTAGTTTTTAAATTTTCTATATATTTTTATATATTTTTCCCTTTTGTTTCTTTCGGCTTTTCAATGGCTTGTTGTGTACCTACTTTCTGCGAGCATTCTGATCGTAAAATGTGCTGGCCTTAACGGCCGCGACTATGACAAATTTTCTGGTTTGTCTGTGTCTAAGGCTGAGCTTGGATTAATGTGCTGGACTTGCCCGTCTTGCACCAGCTAACAGCTTGATTTTAGCCGTATTTACAGGGATCTTCGTTTAAAGTTTCTTTGGTTGAAGGAAAAGTTTCAACTAACTTATTTTGTATGAATGCTAGTGTCACATTTGATTGCGTTCACTAAGTCTTTTTTAACCGCATCACACACATTTTCTATTAAGTTTTCTCTATTTCATTTGTCTTGTTTTTTGTTTGAACATAATAATAGTTTTTTTAGGAGCTATGGTGCTTTCTTCATTAACAATTAATCGGTTTTTCAGTAGACTCAATAGTGTATGTCAATGACAATTCACTATGCATAGTGGCTAGATCTGATGGAGGATCTTCTTCTAAAGCGTATAGGTTTTGTCATGATAAAGCATCGGCAACAAAAGTGGCTGGTGATCGGTATAAATACTTACATTTTTTACACCGTATAGATAGTTTCTTAGGGTTTTTAGGGCCCACACTATCGCACGTTCATGTGTGGCAAAATTTAACTCATTGTCTTTCCCATTGTCAAGTCCTGGAAATCATGGTTATCGGTTTTTTGTTTTGTGATAGAACAGCGCCTAAGCTAGAGGACGAAGCATCGGTCGTCAAATCAAATGGCTTTTGGTAATTAGGGTATAGGAGCATTACATCCTCAGAGATTAAGATATTCTTTAATTTCTCAAAAGTTTCTATCTGTTTCTCATCTAGGTTAACTGGAATTTTTTTCGATTGTCCTGCACTTGTTTTACCATTATCCCCTTTTAGTATGTCTGTCAATGGTTTGGCTATAGATGCAAAATTTTTTATAAAGCATCTGTAGTAGTTTGCTAAGCCAAGGAATGATCTAACTTGAAACAGGTTGGTAGGCTGTTGAAATTTGCTAAGCGCTTCGACTTTGCTGGGGTAAGTTGTTATGCCGCCACGGGAAACCACAAATCCAAGATACTCGACTTTTTCCTTAATAAAATGAGATTTTTCCCGTGATACCCTCATGTTAGCGTTATACAATTTATCTAGTACCCAGGCAGAAGTCGGCAGAATTCATACTTCCCATTCTCTACCGAAAATTCAGTTTTCATTTTCATTTTCTTAAGCATTTCTATAAAGTAATTTGTTTTTTGTTTTGTTTTGTTTGATTGACCAAAACTTAAGTAACTTGTTTAAACTTTAGATAACATTAACTTTAGCTATGTATATATGTATTTGTATGTGTGTATATGTATAAGTTATATGTGTGTATGTATACCTAAGCCTTTAGATGATATAATTAATGTACCTATGTATAAATATTTTGTTGTTTTTTATTATTGTTGCACACGATCTTGGTCCATTATTCCAAAGCGCGAGAGGAAGAGTTTGCAGATTATTTGAATTGTTGATAACACATATAAATAAATTAATCACTTTAAGTGAATTTGAAGAAACATTTGCAATAAAATCAAACTGAATTGAGAATTCTCAAGCATTAAGAAATTATTTCAAGAATATTTATAAACATATTTCCTCCAATTGGCATCATCAACAATTCAATATACTTATTACATCGAGTGGTTTAAAGTTTAGGGGTGAAATAAATAATGTGAGTAGTATGTAGGATTAAATTAAACTGAGTAGATTGAGTAGGATATGTTTATCATTCAGTTCAGTTCAGATTTTCTATTCATTTTGAGACTAGTCGAGAAGGAAAAGCATACAACAAACGCACACACAAAACACAGACAGCATTTTTGCACACACAATTTAACCGACTAATAACTAATTTACATACAAAATGTATACATCGATATGCATATACATAATTCCCTAAAAATGTTGCAAACTTTTCTACATATACATACATTGGATCGATTGGTTTTCTCATCAGTATTAATCTAATGCTTACGCCACACAAATGTGGGCAACTGCTGGGCACAGCAGCAGGCCACAATATAGAGGATGCCAAAGAAGAAATTCAGTTTAGCCGTCTGACGCGGCACCAAATGCATCGTATAATCGTTACGAAAACGTTTCTCAATTTGAAATGCCTGCGGCAATGTTATCAATGGCAACAGGAACCATATTGAATACTTTAAGCCGAATATAAAGAATATTGAATATGGTGTGAAGAGAAGCATGGCATAAAGCACATGCGAGGCAGTACGTCCGATCAGTATGGCCAATGTCACAATGCCAGCTCTCTGATCATTTTCCGCATCCCTCGTATTGTTGCTATGCAGTATCGCCTCCGTATTGAGAGCCAATGGAATGGCATAGCCCATTGTTGTCCAATCCACATGTCCTCTTTGTGACATAAACGCAAATAGCACCGAAATGGGTCCGAAAAGTATCAAGATCACCAAATCGCCCAGAGCAATGTATTTGAAACCAATTCCACCCGTATACAAAAAACTCGATGACAGTCCGCCAAAGTAAATTAAAGCCAAATGTTCGATTTTAGCTGGACTAAGCACAGCCAGGAATACGAATCCTCCACAACCAGCCAAGTATAGGATGGCGCCTAAGGAAACGACCTCATCCTTGGTGAGTGAGTGTGATCGACGAGTGTGCGATCATCAGCCTTTTGTTTATCAATGCCTTTGATGAAGTCGAAATATGTATTAACCACATTGCCAGCGCAATGAAAGGTGACCACAGTGAAGGCGGTGAGGAAGAAGGTGACTAGTGAGAATTCCGCTGACCATTGCGAACGATAGGCCAAAGCGGAACCGAGCAAAGTGGGCACTAAGCTGGCCGATAATGACCATGGTCTTAGGGCGAGTAAATAGGTTTTTAATTTCATAAAAGTCGCTGGTGGCATGGATGTTCCAGATCCTGTACTCGTTCCCCTGCCCGATTTACCATTTGTTTGGACTTTGCCATTTGCCTTCAATAGGTGATCCTCTTCCTCATCCTCTTGATACTGCTGCTGCTGCTGGAGAGGATTCTCGTTCGCTGGGGACTGACTTGTTTCCATTGCAAGCAACAAAGTGAAACTAGTGTGTTAAATGAAATTTGTTGTTTAGAATTTTGCGATGTATAAAAAATTTGACCTTGTTTCGGCGTAAATAGTTGCCACCGTTTTGTTGTTGTTGTTGTTATTGTTGTTTTAAATATATATATATATATGTATATATATATTTTTTTTTTGTTTACAAAATTTTGCCGTTTTTGCCGGTTGTGTGCCTTCAATAATTGCTAATATGCAGCATCTTAGTGCGGGTGGGTGAAGTTGGAAGCAGGGGGAGGAAAGGGGTGGCGGACATACAAAAATTTCACCCAACAGAAGCCTCAAAAAAATTGCTCGTTACTTGCCGCTCTCACTCTCACTCGGTCTATCTATCTTTTTCAGACTTTCTCCCTTGATAGAACAGTGTCCTTATTCCTTGACCAGCTCTGTTTAAGCTAGATTATTTTATAAACTAATCCTGAAAGATTCCTAGTTGGACATCTTAAATCTTAAATTGATTGATATTTCACTTGTTTCGTGTTTTTTCTCTATCGTTTTCTGCAAGAAGTATTTGGTGAAATCCAGATTTCAAATCAAGCGTTGCAAAATATTTGGCTTTCCCAAGGTTTGAGAGAATAGCTACTATATTCGGTATAGGATATTTGTCATCAATAGTTTTTGAATTTAGTTTCCTAAAGTCAATTACAAGGCGTTTTTTCCTGTTTCCTTGTTCGTCTAGACCCTTTTTATCTACTACCCACACCGGATTATTGTACGGTGAATTAGATGGTCTGATAATATTATTTTTGAGCATGTCATTAGTCTCGTTATTGACAAACTCCGTTACTCCTAATGGGTAGGAGTAAAGTCTAGAGTACACTGCCTTTCATCGTCTGTTACAAGTGTAGCGATAATATTTAAGTTATAAGGAATAGATTCATTAGGATCAGCAAAAACATTTATTCTTTCCTTCAGCATTTTCTTAAATTCGTTTTCAATTTCTGAGGGAACTTTTATATTTTCTACTTCGGTAAAGTTACCATTTGAGCTATTTTTAAATTGAATTATTTCTAGATTCCAATCTAGATTCGCATGCATTTTTTTTTAAAAGGTCGAGTCCTATTATTCGATCAAAGCTTGATAAGGTGGGAAGTAAGAAGAATGTGGTTGTTGTGGCAAAAAGGTGCATTGAACATTTCTTTTGGACAGAGTTAAAGCCATGAAGTGACTTAACTAAAAATTTTTCTTAAACGTTAGTTACATTTTAAAGTTCCGGAATTGGTTTTATGTAATTTTTTGAAGCGCCTGTATCTAGTTATAAGTAATTTGACTGGTCTACCTGCTATCGTTCGCTCTATAAACGGTAGCACGGAACAATTTCTAAAAAATTTACCTCTTGAATCCGATCCTCATCTTCCAAATCTGATACCTCAGTCTCCGCTACTGCTTGGTACTCTTGTTCCGATTGACTTTGAGAACTTTCATCTTGTGAGAGATGATTAATTCTCTGTTGTTTGGGATCGGTATTTCTAGTTGTTCCACTATTTGCTCTTTTTGGCACCTGATTTTGGTAGGAACTGCCTTGGTTAGGGTATTGAGTCGTTGGCCTGAACCGAGCTGAACTGTCAACGTCTATAAGTTGTGGTGGTTCATGCTTTACATTCGAGCTATTGTATTGAGATTTTTGTTTGTAAAATGGGGTTTTAATTTGGTGTGCAAGCAATCAAAGAGGCAAATTCACCATCTGTTCCGACTCCCTTTCCGCAATACAAGCAATAAAAAACATCAATAAACAGAGCTACTATACCACATGCATTAGGAACATATTAAACAAATACGAAAATTACAAAATATCACTGCTTTGGGTTCCCGGTCACAGCGGAATAACAGGGAACGAGACCGCTAACGAAGCAGCCAAAAACGCCAAAATATTCCCTATCATTATGGAAAATACTCATAACCCCTCGGATATCCTAAACTTCCTAAAACAAAACACAAAGACATACAAGGAACTAATATTCACTAATACATCGCAACACTACAAGACCGTTTCCCAAGACAAAACGACAACAACTAACACCTCTCGAACTGATATATTGAAATTTACCAGAATCAGACTGGGACACACAAATATAACCCACAGCCATATCCTTAACAAGTCCCCTCCTCCAATATGTACACACTGCAACGCACCAATCAACATTTCTCATATACAACATAAGCTTAAGGCCTTAGTTGCTATAGCTTAATTTCTTAAATTACGTAAAATTTACAATTTCGCGTAAATCTCTTAATAAAAAAATAAATAAAAAAAATTTGGTGTGGTGTACTTTCTGTAGTGAATTGCTTTTGTTGTCTCTGTTCTTGACGCTAAGCTCTTTCTTCATTATTCCTAGCAAAGCTACTAGCGAATCGGAAGCGTTCATGATTTGACTCAACTTCTTGTGCTAGTGTTAATGCTGATGGCAAATCTTTTGGTCTTGCGGAAAATAGAATATCGCTAAGGGATTTCTTGGTGCCAGAAATGAATACTCTCAATGCATCCGCTCTGTATTTTTCGTTAAGGGAAGCAGCCAATGTGGAATCGTAAGTCATGATTGCTTTGTTGATAAGTAATGTTAATTTTTTCTCGATTTTCTAGTAATATTGGACTATTGTTAGGGTTCCCTGACGTAGAATGGACAACTCTTGTTCGATTATATAGACGGGGCTTTTATCGGCATACGTAAAATCAAGTTCTGAAATTCAGTGGGGTGTCATATGACGACAGTACCATATCAGCAGGGCCTTTTATTTTATTCCTAATTATTCCCAGTGCCTGATAATGTTTTGAGCTTCCTACATAGTTTTCAAAAATTTTATATGCAGTGTGTGCAGCTTTCCGCCACGAAACATAGGTCTCGATCTTTCCCTCAAAGTCTGGTACAGATTTTACTATGTCCAGTGTTTCGTCACATTTGATATCTACAATAATTTCTGCATCTTTAAACACTTCAACCTCAGGCACGATCACTGTTGCGTTTCTAAACTCCTTTCTCATTTCATCCATTTTCCTCTCAAACACTTGCGCTTGATTTTGTAATGCAGAATTTACCGCATACTCAAGCAGCGCTTTCAGACTTTCTTCACTCACTGACATTTTGTTTCTTATTTGGTCTGGCACTAGTTTACCTTTTATGTCTTTTATTAATTCTTCAAATTCTGCATCGTATTCCTCTTTTTCGCGATTACTCATATGTTTTTTTATTTTATTCAGTACTGTTTAAAAATTTAGCGTCGCAAAAATTTTTTTTAAAAAACCTTTTTTTTTAATTTATTATTTTTTTATTTCCTAATTTATCTTCTGCTTCAAAAAACTAATAACGTCTAGTCTTTCCATTCATTATCAAAATGTAAGAGGACTTCTTACCAAGCTCTCGAACCTGTTCTGTGATATCCAAACCTTTTCGGCTGACATGGCTTAACTCCTCTGTTTTGGATAATGAAATTCTTTCTAATAACTTTATTTCTTATGGGCTTGATCGTGTTGGTCGTCATGGCGCTGGAGTACTCATTGCTCGGCCCTTAGGTGTTGAGTTTATTTGCTTTACAAACTATTTTTTATCGTCTTAAAGATCGTTTTTCTTATAGTTTTAGGTGATTTCAACTTGCCTAATATTTCTTAGCCTTTTTGATGATAATCTATCTTTCTTAAATTATTCATCTCAACATGTTTTTCTTGATAGCCTACTTGAATGTCCGCTATATCAGTTGAATTCTTTACTTAACTCTTCTAAAAGAATCCTCGATCTTGTTTTTGTCTCTGATCCCACTGGTAGTGCTGTATCCCGAACACTGCCACTAGTGAAACCTATTACCCTACCATTGAACTTACTATTTCTTACAATTCCGTTACTAATTCATTTAATAACATCGCAAATTCTCGTCGTAGATGTTTTCGTAAAACAAATTTCAATCTTCTTAATAGCCTTATTTTCTCTTTTGATTGGTCTTTTTTATTTGAGTGCTGAAATATAGATTGTGCAGTGAAGTTTTTCTACTCTGCTCTTAATTCTCTAATTGATAAATGCGTTCCTTATGTCAATGTCTCTACCGTCTCCAGCGCGCCAGTCTGGTTCACACGTAGGCTCTCTAATCTCCGTAACATTAAATCGAGATACTTTAAAAGATTTAAAAAAACTGGTTGCGACTTGACTATGCAAATTACTGTATAGCCAAATCTCAATTTTGTCATTTAAACACTCAATGCTACAATAATTATATCGTTCGCTGTAAGGTTGAATTTTATAAAAACCCCAAAAGATTTTACAACTTTGTTAATTCCAAAAGACGCTCTAATGTACTACCTTCCCACACCCTATCCCTTTACAATCCCACATTTAAATTGTATGTTTTTCCTGGTATTAGTGAAGACTGTATTTTCCCAAGCTTGTCATCTATGACGTCTTCCTTCGTTCCCGGTCCTGATAATATACCTAGTTGCATCCTTAAAATGTGTTCGATTTCCCTATCTAAGCCTTTATCTCGGTTATTCTTTATATCGAGTGAGACTTGTAGCTTTCCCGATATTTGGAAGGAGTCTTTTATTTTTTATTTTTATTTAGGGTGGCAAATCGAACTACCGTGGCATTGCCAACTTTCGGCAATACCAAAGCTGTTTGCGAAAATTATTACGTCTTGCCCTCTACACCTATGCAGATCCACTATTTCTCCTTGTCAGCATGGCTTCATGAAAGGTCGTTCGTCGCTTACTATCCTTTTAGAATTGACTACCCTTGTACACCATGGCTTCCGTAAAAAGTGTCAAACTGATGTTATACTGACTTTAGTAAGGCTTTCGATACGGTTGATCATTCTATGCTTCTCGCGAAACTTAACATCATGGGTTTTTCCCCGAAACTATTGGCTTGGTTAAAGTCGTATCTTATTGGCAGAACCCAAAAGGTGTCTTTTCGTTCCTCGATATCTAAAACTTTTCGAGTTACGTCAGGTGTACCCCAAGGCAGTCATCTGGGCCCACTGTTATTTACACTGTTTATAAATGATTTGCCTTTGGCCTTGGCTCATTCACGCGTGATCATGTTTGCGGATGACGTCAAGATTTGTTATTCCTATAATGATCCTTCTTTCCAACAGTACTTGCAATCAGATCTCGATGCGTTCTGTGATTGGTGACACGATAATAAATTACATCTTAATGCCTCTAAGCGTTCTTTTATGACTATCAGTCGTTTGTCTCCGTTCCTATCTCATTACTCTATTAAGTCTTTTCTGTTAGAATGTGTTCCATCATTCAAAGACTTAGGAATTAAGTGAAAGTTTTTGGTCAAACATTGACCAAAAACTTTCATTTAATGTTCATATCTTCAATTGTCAATAGAGCATGCAGCCTTCTTGGCTTCATTAAACGTTGGGCCAAAGAATTTGATGATCCCTATGTAATAAAGGTTTTATACACTTCCTTAGTTCGCCCTACTCTCGAATATTGCTCGCCAGTGTGGAACCCGCAATATGATGTTCACCAGCGTAGTATTGAATCGGTACAAAAGCAATTCCTTAAGTTTGCGTTACGCGGTCTTACTTGGGACCCGAGTCTTCGCCTACCTTTTTATTCTGACAGACTTCTTCTTATTAATCTTCCTTCACTTTACAACCGTAGGCTCGTTTTTGGCATTCTCTTTCTCCATAAACTAGTCAACGGCGAAGTCATTTCTACTAATTTACTAGATACGCTATATTTTTGTGTTCCCTCACGTCGGACCAGAAACTTTTTTCCTATTCACCTTAGTAGATGTCTGACTAACTACTCTCTTCACGAACCTTTTCGTGTTCTTTGCCAATCTTTTAACAACCTTTCTCACCTAATTTCTCTTCGTCTTTCTGTCACTTCTCTCCGCACTATACTTTTTAAACATCTACAGCGAAACCAATGAAAATATTCTGGACTTGGATTGGCTGCAACTCATTCCTGACCACATTGGCTGGGAATCGGGGCTTAGCTGGCATCTTATGCAAATAAAACACCTCCACCGGGTCGGGGATGTTTGGTTGTGTATATAGCTAAGCTATCTTCTTCAATTAATTACTATCTGTCTTTAGCTTAAGCTTTTTCGTCGACTGCTGTGTTAGTTGACGTAAATAAATAAATAAATAAATAAATTCCTATATTTTTCCTGTATTTATTTTAAGTAAGCACTCTTCTTACATTTTTTGAGCTAAAAACTATTGTTTTTAACTATGTAGTTGTATCTCTCCTCCTTTTTTGTTTTGTCCGTTCGCAAGTTCAACGATGTCGGTCCAACGATGTTGCCTACTTGCTTGTGGATTTTTGGGTGAGTAGGTTTGAACCACTTGTTGAGCGCCAGTTATGATAAGTTCCCGCAGTACGAAGTAGCAGCGAAATAACTTTGATCGTTTATTGCTCAAATCCATACTAAAAATTTAAATGACAAAACATTCTTTTATTAAGCTAGCCCTGATATAATCGCTGTGTCAGCAATTATGTTGAAAGGAAATGGATGTGGCGTGGTGTTGAGTTTAGCGTAGTTGGCATTAAGCATTATTGCAGCTTTGCTGATCATGTAGAACTGCAGTCGTTGACTCTGTCTGACCGGATTTGATAACTTATATATTAAAATCATTTTTCTTAGTAAGTACGTAATCATTTTTTATGCCGTATTTCTCGCTTTTGAGAACAGGCGCTCAGCTGGTACAAAGGTGCCTAGCAGAAAACAGTAGCATCGTGCAACTGTATACAATTTTGGCTATACCGAGCGCATTTCATCCCAGGCGTCAATGACGTTTATGGGCCAACGATTTGTGGTGGGCCCATACGTCAAATTGCACTTCACCACCAACTGAGCCATCACTAACACTGTATTGGCTTTCATTTGCATGGGCTATAGTCGCCATTTCTTTTCGTATATTTATCATTACTGAAGCCCAAGAGGCAAGAGCATCTTGAAAATGGATTCTTTTGAAGCGGGGGTCCAGCAAAGTTGATGCAGCTAAAACGACTGTTCCATTGCTCCAAACCGATCAAATTGAGTCAGTAAAGTTTTTTTGAGCTTATTTCCAGTGGTTATGTTACAGATCTTTAAAGTTCACTTCGCGCTAAAATGCACACACCCAATCGATTATTTGATCGAATAATCGATTATTGGTTCAATTAATCGAATGCGCTTAGTCGATTGTATTTAATCGCAAATTGAAAGAAAATAATCGATTATTGTGTATCATATGAATTATTTTGCCATTACTACTTGGACCTTGGTTATTACGTTCATTTGTTGTTTCATTAGTTTCATCTGATTTTCAATTGTGGCTTTGTCTTGCTTAATGATATTTATCGTTGAGTCAATTACAGATGTCTGGTTTTGCAGCAAATTCTACTTATTGAATTTATTCATTTGATTTAACCTTTCGTATGGTGCCTGACATCTCTGTTGCATACTTTGAGTCCAGCACACGAAATAAGCCGTTCGCAATGTTCCCAATTATATCTAAAGGCGATCGTCGTTGGAGTTCTATGTGAAGGGGATCATTTCCTGTCCGTAGCTCCGAGTTGACATGCTCGAAGTGTCTCTGCATTGCGGTGCATGCCTCTGGAACCATCATTAACACTTACTACTCTGTCTGAAAATGTTTTGAAGTCGGCCCAATATGGTTCGAGATCGTAATATCCCACAATAGTAAAATCAGACGTTGCCATCCTTCCTGTGCCAATACTTTCATAGTATATGCCTGGTTTGGGGTTGAATCGAGTTATGTTAGTAACAACAGCATTGGGCAGATCGTCATTGCCAACGGTGTCTCTGGCTCTGCAGTATCCTCCTTACCAGGGTCTTCTTGGAAATTCGATTCTGTGTCATCTGCCTCGATTTTACGTTTTATCGCCGTCCCTCTAAGCAAGGGAGCCAATTTATGGATAACCCGCTTGTAGGTGCCTCTGGCTGTTTTAACGTCTACCACGCGGACGTATCCATTCAGGCCTGGATATAATTTAACAATTGGTCCAGTCGGCCACTACAAGATTGAAATATTATCCTCTTTAGAATTACCATCATGCCTACTTTGACATTGACGATTTTTGTAGGTACTCTTGAGACCATTGTGTCCAGAATGTATGCTTAAGCCGTTGCACAACCGTTGCCTTCTACACCTATCCAGATCCACTATTTCTTCTTGTCAGCATGGCTTCATGAAAAGTCATTCGTCGTTTACTAACCTTTTAGAATTGACTACCCTTGTACACCATGGCTTCCGTAAAAAGTGTCAAACTGATGTTATACTGACTTTAGTAAGGCTTTCGATACGGTTGATCATTCTATGCTTCTCGCGAAACTTAACATCATGGGTTTTTCCCCGAAACTATTGGCTTGGTAAAAGTCGTATCTTATAATTCGTATCCAATAATTATTGGCAGAACCCAAAAGGTGTCTTTTCGTCCCTCGATATCTAAAACTGTTCGAGTTACGTCAGGTGTACCCCGAGGCTGTCATCTGGGCCCACTGTTATTTACCCTGTTTATTAATGATTTGCCCTTGGCCTTTCCTCACTCACGCGACGTCAAGATTTGTTATTCCTTAAATGATCCTTCTTTTCAAAAGTACTTGCAATCAGATCTCGATGCGTTCTGTGATTGGTGCCACGTTAATAAATTACATCTTAATGCCTCAAAGTGTTCTTTTATGACTTTCAGTCGTTTGTCTCCGTTCCTAGCACATTACTCTATCAAGTCTGTTCTGTTAGATTGTGTACCATCATTCAAAGACTTAGGAATTAAGTGAAAGTTTTGGGTCAAACATAGACCAAAAACTTTCACTTAATTTTCACATCTCTTCAATTGTCAATAGAGCATGCAGTCTTTTTGGCTTCATAAAACATTGGGCCAAAGAATTTGATGATCCCTATTTAACAAAGGTTTTATACACTTCCTTAGTTCGCCCTACTCTAGAATATTGCTCGCCAGTGTGGAACCCTCAATATGATGTTCACCAGCGTAGTATTGAATCGGTACAAAAGCAATTCCTTAAGTTTGCGTTACGCGGTCTTAATTGGGACCCGAGTCTTCGCCTACCTTCATATTCTGACAGACTTCTTCTTATTAATCTTCCTTCACTTTACAACCGTAGGCTCGTTTTTGGCATTCTCTTTCTCCATAAACTAGTCAACGGCGAAGTCATTTCTACTAATTTACTAGATACGCTATATTTTTGTGTTCCCTCACGTCGGACCAGAAACTTTTTTCCTATTCACCTTAGTAGATGTCTGACTAACTACTCTCTTCACGAACCTTTTCGTGTTCTTTGCCAATCTTTTAACAACCTTTCTCACCTAATTTCTCTTCATCTTTCTGTCACTTCTCCGCGCTATACTTTTTAAACATCTACAGCGAAACCAATGAAAATATTCTGGACTTTGATTGGCTGCAACTCATATCAACATCATATCAACGCGCTCGAGGAAGACGGACGTGTTTTTTTTAAGCTTCCGCGTTTTAACTGATTTTATAATTTTTTTTATTTTGTGTTATCGGCATCGCGATCGAAAATTATAATTATAATATTAAATCTAACTTGCACCATATCACTCGTTTGCGTTTTTGTGTGTTTGTGTTAATAATTTTTAACAACCTTAATTCTGTTAAAACCTTTGTTGGTTTTTTTCTTTTCTTTCTCTCTTTCCCACCTTTTTTTTTTCTTGTAAATCACAAGCAACGCTCATTTGTTGTTGTCTTGAAATTTCTGTGAGTTCTTGTTACAGTGTTTTTGTTTTTGTGATTTCTAGCTTCCGCGCTCGCGCTCTTTAACTTTTTTTTTTTCTCTCGTTTTTGTTTCACTTGTCGCCGTTATTTGCGCTCATACTGCAGTCTGTTGTGTGTCTGTAATTTAGACTCTATAGTGCTCTCTTTATCTTTTAACCCTTGTGCACCCTCAATATCTCGCTTTCTTATTATTTCTGGACCTCAGAGTGAGTTATATATTTTAATACCAATACATATATCATTTTTATTTGTTTGGTTACTAATTCATCTAATTAACTCATAATGCCTGTCTGTTCGGTTAAAAATTGTTTGCAGCCCCTGAATAGTTTTATTTACTGTTGGTTGTGTAAAACTACAGTACATGTTAAGTGCGCCGGCTTTACATGCAGGGTAAAGGATCTTTTAGATCAAAAAAAGGGTCTCAAATGGGGATGTGAGTCTTGCCATATTGTGGAAGATGAAATGGAACTTTTCATGCGGCAAACAAAGGATAACCTGAAGAGTCTGTCCGCCAGTTTTCTTAAACTCTCGCAAGAGTTTATATTCTCAGTCTCAGTTTAGTAGTTTAACGCTACTGACTGAGTCTCGAAAGCGTAAGAAGGCAGGAGAACAGACTTCTGATTTGTCCTTGTGTTTGCCGTTCTCCACATCTATATCGGTTCCGACCCCTTCTCAACCAATGGAAACTCCAATTCCGGAGACGATGTCTGTAGTGTCCGTTTTGTCTGGGCAAGAATCTACACCCATGGATTTTGCCGATAGGGATTCTAGTGATAGTAGTGCCGGAATGCCACTTGTTGCAACTGATGCTACAATTAATGCGGTAGCTGATGCAATACCTGCAATGCCGAAACCATTGGTGGGAGTGCCACCTAAAAAACACATTTTTGTTTCGAGACTTCTCCCTGATGCTACATCGGATGATGTCATGGCCCACATTCGGGCTAAACTGAATGTCTCCAATATATCAATAGAAAAGTTCAAATTTTCATATTCTAGAGAAATTTCATCTTTTAAAATCAGTGTTCCAATTGAGTTCTTTGACTGTATCTGCAGTTCTAGCTTCTGGCCGAAAAGCTTAATTGTAAAGGAGTTTACATCCAGAAAAAAGAAGACACGGGGCCAAACAAGGATTCCTTCACCATCTATTCCTCTTTCTTCCTCATCTATTCCCACTCCTTCCTTATCTATTCCTTCTTCTACTCTATCAAAAAACTAACAACTTCCTTCTCTGTCGGTTATCAGAATGTCAGAGGCCTTAATACTAAACTTACTAAACTCTTTGTAGATAGTCTGTCTTTTGATTTTGACCTAATTGTCTTTACTGAGACTTGGTTATAACCTGACGTTTTTGACGCCACAGTTCTACCCTCTAATATCAATATTTTTAGACGTGATCGTACTGATCGTAGGGGTGGTGGAGTTCTTATTGCTGTAGATTCCGCCCTATCATCGGGTCTGATAACAATACCTGTCTCAAGTACTATCGAATTTATATGCGTTAAGGTATCTTTTACTCGTTTTTCCATTTTTGTTACCTGTTCTTACATTCCGCCCCAATCGGAATGTCCAAACTATTTACTACACTTAGATTCTATTAAATTTATAGTTGAACTACTTTCTGACATAGACTTATTAAGTGTCCTAGGGGACTTTAACCTGCCCACTATGACTTGGTCAACAGTTAATGGTAGCAAAACGTTGCTGCCCTCTGGGTGTCATGATTTTATTGATGGTCTGCTTGAGCTTTCGTTGGCCCAGCTAAATTCGATTTCTAATACGTCTGGCAGATTTCTGGATCTGATTTTTACTTCTGATCCTAGCTTTTGTGAAGTATCTAGAACTAGTCCAATGGTGTTACCAGAGGATAGTTATCATCCAACTTTAGAGTTATCTATTGAGTTTCCCAGCCGCGAGCCCATCTCCGAGTGTGATCCTACGGTAAGCACCTGATGTTTTCGGAAGGCTGACTTTGTCGCACTAAACAATGCCTTTCTTAATACCGATTGGACTAATTTATACACTTGTACGGATATGAATTCCGCCATTTCTTTATTTTATACCACTGTTGACTCGATCTTTAATGACTGTGTACCCCTAGTGTCTCCTGTGGTGACGCAAAAATCACCATGGTTTACGCGGGGGCTGTCAAAACTGAAGAATCTTAAGTCTAGGTATTACAAAAAATATAAAGTCACGGGTCTATCATCGGATCTGTCTCGTTACTTGGTTGCTAAATCGAATTTTATTGTTTCTAATTCTAAATGCCATAATAATTACTTACAACGTTGCAAGTTGCAATTCTCCGAAAATCCTAAAGAGTTCTATAGTTTCGTTAACTCAAAGCGAAATTCTATCTCCCTTCCATCGTTTGCAGTTTTTAATAATGATTCGGCCTCTTCTGATCAATCTATTTATAATTTATTTGCTAACTTCTCGACTACGTACATATCTACTAAGTACAACGCTAGCCAGATATATCCATATCCTATAACGAAGTCCAACTGTATTCTTAACCCTATTATAATGCAAAGTTCGGTAGCTAAGGAACTAATGACGATTAAGCCGGTATACTCACCGGGCCCAGACGGTATTCCCGCTTGTGTCCTGAGGTTCTATGCGGAGTCATTGTGCTCGCCTTTGCTCAAGCTTTTTAAGTTGTCCGTTACACTGTCCGAGTTTCCAACTATATGGAAGGATTCGTTTCTTTTACCTCTTCACAAATGTGGCAATAAATCTGACGTCACTAATTACAGAGGAATTTCTAAATTGTCAGCGATACCTTAATGTTTGAGAAAATTATGACGTCTCAAATATAGCATTTATGTAAATCTATTTTTTCGCCTTACCAGCATGGGTTTGTCAAGAATAGGTCTACCACAACTAACCTTTTACAGTTTACATCTTTTGTAATCCAAGGTTTTAAGAAACAAAAGCAAACTGATGTTATATATACGGATTTCAGTAAGGCTTTCGATTCGGTAAACCATTCCTTACTATTACATAAGCTGAATTTAGTTGGCTTTCCGGATGCTCTGCTTGCTTGGATTTCACAATATCTAAGCAATAGGAGGCAGAGGGTTCTTTTTAGGTCCTCTCTTTCTAAGATCATTTGTGTTGAATCGGGAGTCCCACAGGGCAGTCACCTTGGCCCATTATTATTTACCATTTTTATTAATGATCTCCCCACCGTTCTTTTAAATTCCAGAGTTTTTATGTATGCCGATGATGTAAAAATCGCTAATCGCATCGTAGACTCTCTCTCATGTCATACCTTGCAAGCTGACCTGAATGCTTTTCAGGGGTGGTGTAGGACTAACTTGTTATCTCTAAACTGTTCTAAGTGCAAAGTTATGTCTTTTTATAGAGGTTCTCCCTAATTAACGAGTTACTTTTTAAATAATTTCCCGTTAGAAAAAATTAATAATACTTCCTTGGTTGTAAAAGATTTGGGGATCTTAATCGACCACAAACTTAGTTTTAATCAGCATATATCGACTACTGTTAGTAGGGCTAAGAGTGTTCTTGGCTTTATAAAGCGCTGGTCGAAGGAGTTCAAGGATACATATATTACCAAAATACTTTTTGACTTCTTTAGTCCGCCCCATATTAGAATATGGATCTTGTGTTTGGTCTCCTCATTGTGAATTTTATCAAAACAAATTAGAATCTGTACAAAAACAGTTTTTACTCTTTGCCTTTCGTGATTTGCGCTGGGATCCAACTGTACAACTTCCATCTTATTCTAGTCGATTCCATTTAATTAACCTACCTATTTTAACTAATCGTAGAATTATGCTTGGGGTAACTTTTCTTTACAAACTTTTGAATGGTGAGATTGACTCTTCCGAGCTGTTGAGCCAAATTAACATTTCTGTTCCATCTAGAAGGACCCGCAATTTCACACCGCTTATACTTCCCACTTGCACAACTAACTTTTCTCTGCATGAACCTTTTCGTTACTATGTAGTGACTACAACAGACTTTGGCACGTTATCGGTTCCGAAACATCGCTTCCGGGTATGAAAACTGCGATCTTGTCCTTCCTCGCTCGTAATTAGTAGTAATCATCTTTATTTTAACCTATCCTGTTTTCTTTTTATATGTAACCTATTATCTTATTACATTTAATATTTTCTATTTCTTTAGTTTAATTTTTGTTTATATATGTAATACGCCTATGCCCTTAGGTCGGAGTGGGTAGAGGTTGTAACATTAACTTTACTTAGGGTCATTCGTAACAGGCCCGGGCCTGGTGTCATATGGGCCACTTGTTCGTACTGAGCGTTGTACGACTACGTCTATAAAAAAAAAAAAAAAAACTCATCCCTGACCACATTGGCTGTGAATCGGGGCATAGCTGGCACCTTATGCAAATAAAACACCTCCACCGGGTCGAGAATGTTTAGTTGTGTATATAGCTAAGCTATCTTCTTCAATTACTTACTATCTGTCTTTAGCTTAAGCTTTTTCGTCGAGTTGCTGTGTTAGTTGACGTAAATAAATAAATAAAATAAATAAATTATCAAAATGCAAGAGGACTTCTTACCAAGCTCTCGGAACTGTTCTATGATAGCCAAACCTTTTCGGCTGACATACTAGCTTTTTCTGAAACTAAGCTCAACTCCTCTGTTTTGGATAACAACATTTTTTCGAATAACTTTATTTCTTATAGACTTGGTCGTATTGGTCGTCGTGGTGGTGGAGTGCTCATTGCTGTCAACTCGAATCTGTGCTCAAGTGTTGTGCCGATTCATCTGCCCTTAGGTGTTAAGTTTATTTGCGTTGAAGTTACATATTCCAACTTAAGCTTATATAGCTTCTTGTTCATATATTCCTCCAGCTTCGGATATCACGACCTACATGCACCATGCTGATGCTTTGCAAACTATTTTTAGTCGTCTTAAAGATTGTGATTTCTTTATAGTTCTAGGTGATTTTAACTTGCCTAAAAATTCTTGGCTGGTTGATGACAATCTATCTTTCTTAATTCCTTCATTTCAACATGTCTTTCTTGATAGCCTACTTGAGTGTCCGCTATGTCAGTTGAATTCTTTACTTAACTCTTCTTTAAGAATCCTTGATCTTATTTTTGCCTCAGAACTGTTTGTTCTGTATCTCAAAATAGCCCCTTGTGAAGCCTGAAGATCCTTATCACCCTACCGTTGAAGTTATTATTTCTTACAATTCCGTTACTAATTCATTTAACAACATCTCAGTTTCTCGTCGTAGATGTTTTCGTAAAACAAATTTCAATCTTCTTGTGTGTTCGATTTTTCTATCTAACAACCTTATTTCCTCTTTTGATACTGAGATATAGATTGTGCAGTGAATTTGTTCTACTCTGCTCTTGAATTTCTAGTTGATAAAAGCGTTCCTTATGTAAATGTCGCTACCGTCTCCAGTGGGCCGGTCTTGTTCACACGTAGGCTGTCGATTCTCCGTAACATTAAATCAAGATATTTTAAAAGGTTTAAAAAAAATGGTTCGCGACTCGACTATGCAAATTATTGTGTAGCGAGGTCTCAATTTTGTCTCCTAAATATTTCTCAATCCTACATTTAAATTGTATGTTTTTTCCTAGTAGTACTGAAGACTGTATTCTCCCTAGCTTTTATGATATTTGGAAGGAGTCCTTTATTATTCCGCTTTTTATATAGGGCAACAAATCGGATATTTCTAATTACCGTGGCATTGCCAAACTTTCCGCAATACCTAAGCTATTTGAAAAAATTATTACGTCTTCCTTTCAACACCTATCCAGATCCACTATTTCTCCTTGTCAGCATGGCTTCATGAAATGTCGTTCGTCGCTTACCAACCTTTTAGAATTGACCACTACGGCTTCCCGTCAAACTGATGTTATTTATACCGACTTTAGTAAGTTAAGTTAAGGGACTTTAGTAAGGCTTTCGATACAGTTGATCATTCTATGCTTCTTACGAAACTTAACATTATGAGCTTTTCCCCGAAATTGTGGCATGGTTAAAATCGTATCTTATTGGCAGAACCCAAAAGGTGTCTTTTCGTTCCTCAATATCTAAAACTGTTCGAGTCACCTCAGTTGTCCCCCGAGGCAGTCATCTGGGCCCACTGTTATTTACCCTGTTTATTAATGATTTTCCCTTGGCCTTTCCTCACTCACGCGACGTCAAGATTTGTTATTCCTTAAATGATCCTTCTTTCCAAAAGTACTTGCAATTAGATCTCGATGCGTTCTGTGATTGGTGCCACGTTAATAAATTACATCTTAATGCCTCAAAGTGTTCTTTTATGACTTTCAGTCGTTTGTCTCCGTTCCTAGCACATTACTCTATCAAGTCTGTTCTGTTAGATTGTGTACCATCATTCAAAGACTTAGGAATTAAGTGAAAGTTTTGGGTCAAACATAGACCAAAAACTTTCACTTAATTTTCACATCTCTTCAATTGTCAATAGAGCATGCAGTCTTCTTGGCTTCATAAAACATTGGGCCAAAGAATTTGATGATCCCTATTTAACAAAGGTTTTATACACTTCCTTAGTTCGCCCTACTCTAGAATATTGCTCGCCAGTGTTGAACCCTCAATATGATGTTCACCAGCGTAGTATTGAATCGGTACAAAAGCAATTCCTTAAGTTTGCGTTACGCGGTCTTAATTGGGACCCGAGTCTTCGCCTACCTTCATATTCTGACAGACTTCTTCTTATTAATCTTCCTTCACTTTACAACCGTAGGCTCGTTTTTGGCATTCTCTTTCTCCATAAACTAGTCAACGGCGAAGTCATTTCTACTAATTTACTAGATACGCTATATTTTTGTGTTCCCTCACGTCGGACCAGAAACTTTTTTCCTATTCACCTTAGTAGATGTCTGACTAACTACTCTCTTCACGAACCTTTTCGTATTCTTTGCCAATCTTTTAACAACCTTTCTCACCTAATTTCTCTTCATCTTTCTGTCACTTCTCTTCGCGCTATACTTTTTAATCATCTACAGCGAAACCAATGAAAATATTCTGGACTTTGATTGGCTGCAACTCATATCAACATCATATCAACGCTCTCGAGGAAGACGGACGTGTTTTTTTTTAAGCTCCCGCGTTTTAACTGATTTTATAATTTTTTTTTATTTTGTGTTATCGGCATCGCGATCGAGCTAGAATAAGCTTTATATTAAAAAAAAAAGCTTAAAAATAAACTAACTAAAAAAACACTTGGTGTATAACATTTAATACAAATTTTATTTTATTGATATATATCAAATTATATTAATGAAATAGATGACATAATTTCATTATTTGTTTCTTCATATTTGTCAGAGCCTTTAATTAAAGATAAGCACTTAACATGTACTTTATAATTAACATGTACTTTATAATTATATCTGGTCATTCCAGATAGGAAAAAAAGATATTGGTTTTGTTGAGTTGAAAGACAGGACTTTATTCAATGAATGAATACTTAAAACTAAATTACAATGATGTCTTAGAGTAATATTTATAGGCTAAACTTGTGAGCCCTTTAGGTATTTTTTTTTTTTTTTTATTTGACAGCGGTTAAGCGAATTTGCAATCTGTCCTGGGACAATCAGCAAGTTTTCTTGGTTGAAGTTGGCGGTTACATGTTTTAAGGATAAACGGTATTACATGAAGGGTGTAGGGTGATTAAATATTGGGTGAGAAGGGAATAGAGGGGGGGACGAATTAATACAAATATAGATCTTATATATATAGATCTATAGGTGGTGCTGTTTCCCCAACATGTTGATGGCATATGGGTTCACATGCCTGTCAAGGCGCTCCAGATAGGCTGCAGTTAGCCTGGAGATCTCCTGATCCACCCATGGGATGTCCAGTTCTGAGTGTATTTCTCTATTTGTCGTTAGGAAGTGGGCTCCTGATAAAATCCTCAGCGCCTTACTTTGAAATTTTTGTATTAGGTCGCAGTTGGATTTGCTGGCGGTGCCCCAGATAGGTATCCCGTAGGTCCACATTGGCTTCATTATTACTTTGTAGATTAGTAGCTTTATGTTTAGTCGTAGTGTAGACCTTTTCCCTATGAGCCACATGTATTTCTTCAGTCTAGCGTCGAGCTGTCCTCTTTTGGTCTTCAGATGTTGCTTCCAAGTAAGTCTTCTATCCATCGTCAGGCCCAGGTATTTGGCTGAGTCAGAGTTGGGGATGGGGGTTCCGTCGAGTGAGATAGGTGGACAGTCGCCTCTCCTTAGTGTAAATGTAGTTTGTACACATATTTCAGTATTGACCGCCATGTTCCATCTCGTGAGCCAGCTACCCGTAATGTCCAGCTGCCTTTGGAGTAGGTTGCTAGCCTCCTGTGGCACTTCAATCGTAGCCATGAAGGCAGTGTCGTCCGCGTATGTTGCAGCCAATAGTCCCGGATCGGTTAGTATCGGCAAGTCGGCTGTGTAGAGGGTATTAAGCACTGGTCCTAGAACGCTTTCTTGGGGGACTCCGGCTCTGACGTCTTTGATGACAGAGTTCGCATCGCCGCATCTTACGTAGAAGCTCCTGTTTTCTAAATATGACTTTAGCAGTGTGTAAAATGGGGCAGGAAGGACGGTTTTGATTTTATAGAAAAGGCCAGTGTGCCAGACCTTGTCGAATGCCTGTTTAACGTCAAGAAACACTCCTGTGCAGTACTTTTTCTCCTCGAAAGCCTCCAAGATTCTCCCCGAGATCCTGTGGCATTGTTCTGGTGTGCCATGGCATTCTCTGAAGCCAAACTGGTGATCAGGGATCAATCCGGCCTCGTCCATTATTGGACGGACTCTACGCAAAAGTAGTCTTTCGACTACTTTGGAGAGTACCGCCAATAAACTAATCGGACGATATGAGGCGAGTTTGGCTGCAGGTTTCCCAGGTTTTTGTATGAGGATGGTTTCGGCGCACTTCCACTGGGTGGGGAAGTGTCCTATCAGGAAGCTTTTATTTGTGATCTTCAGTAGGAGCTGTATTCCACTCGGAGGCAGGGCTTTGATGGCTGGAACATCGATTCCGTCGCGACCAGGCGACTTGCTCGGGTTTAACTTCGCGATTTCTAGAATTAACTCATCAGTTTCAACCTTTTGGATGGGGAGGGCCATTTGGTGGGGCACATTCAGGAATTCTTCCGTTTCTTGGGCCTCTTCTTGGGAGCATCTGTTGAAGGGGGTGTATGTCTCACACAAATGGTTTGCAAAAGCTGCGGCCCTTTCGTTGTTTGAACGGCACCAGGTTCCATTGGCATCTTTAATGGGTTCCTTCCTGATGGCAGGCTTTTTGATGCCTTTGGTCAGCCGCCATAGGTTGAACTGAGGGTCTCCAGGCTCGACGTTCTCTAGAAAAGCTTCTAGTGACTTCCTACGAAGGGAGTTTAGAAGCTCTTTGAGGGTTTTGGCAGCTCTGTTATACAGGGTCTTGTCTGATGGACTCCTTGTGTTGTGCCACGTGCGACGGAGACGTCTCTTCTCTGCTACCAATGCAGCTACATCGGGTGACCAGAGGTGGATGTCTCTATGAGGGACGCTGTTACTCGAGGAGCTCCTAGCGGGAGGTGTTGCATAGACGGCAGCCTGGTGTATGCTCGCGTTGAGGTGATCAACAGCATTGTCCAGGTCTTCGCCGGTGGAGATCTCGGTCGTCAAGTCCAGGTTGTTATCCAGCCAATTCTGATAACGCTCGATGTTGGTGTTTTTCCTAAACAGCCGATTTCTCTTGGAGTTAGTGTTGGCTGGTAGGTTGAGTAGAATCCTAACAGCGCAGTGGTCAGAGCACAATTCGAGTACATTGCTGGTGTCTATTATGTGGCTTGGGATTCCCTTCGAGACCAGAATGTCCAAGACGTCTGGGATTTTGTAAGGATCGGTGGGCCAGTAGGTGGGCTCCCCAGTTGAGTGATAGGACATGCCGCTGTCAGTGATATATCTGTATAGCGCTGTACCTTTGGGATTGTTAATACGTGATCCCCAGCAGATATGCTTAGCGTTGTAGTCTCCTCCAGCTAGAAATCGACTACCAAGGCTGTCTAGTAGGCTGTGGAAGATAGTCTCGCTTACTATGTGCCTAGGTGGGCAGTATATAGCAGCAATCGTTAGGTCTCCTGTCTGGCTGATGACTCTAATCCTGGAGGACTGAACCCATGGCTCTTGGAATGCCGGTAGCTCTATATATTTGATGTTGGATTTGATGATTATGGCAGCACCTCCTCTAGCTGTACCATTAGGATGATTGGTGCAGATGACGTCGTAGCCGTTTATGTTGAAGTAAGATCGCTCCGTGAAATGAGTCTCTGATATTAGTAGTATATCGACATATTGAGTTTTTAGAAAGTGCTCAACTTCTGGCCTGCTCCTACACAGGCCGTTCGCGTTCCATAGGACGATATGGAGGTTTATTTTCATTTTTGGGCCATGATTGACGTTAGGAGCTGTGTCATGGCAGCAACTTGGTCCATCATCTTCTCCATAACAGCTTCAAGGCGATCCAATCTTTGGCTTGTTTGGGACGAATTGACAGGAGGGGCCTCTGCCTGCTGGGGAGGCAGCTGATTGCCTTTTAATATATTGGCGAAAGTGACGCCTGGCTTGCTCGCAGAGGTTTGCCAGTAGCCTGGTGATGTGGTCGCTGGGGTTGACCTTGGCTTTGGCAGATGCGTCTCCTTTGCCTTCAAATAGACTTTGCAGCCCTTATAAGAGGCAGTATGGTTGCCCTTGCAGTGAGCACAGCACAGGATCGGTGCTTGGCTTGCGGCAGTCCGAGGAACTATGAGCGCCTCCGCATTTTACACAGTTGAACTGCAGGTTGTAGTTCTTCTGAGTGTGTCCAAATCCTTGGCATCTGTAGCACTGGAGTGCGTCAGTCGTCTTACGGGGTGGCTCGATTGTGACCACGCAGCTGCAAAGGCGTTTAGTAGCAAACACATCCTTGTTGTTGCTTGCCGGTTCCAAGTTCACAAAGAACATAGCCAGAGGTTTCTTTGTACTGCGGCTGATTGCATTTTTGATGTCCAGGCCTCTAACAATGTGCCCGTTGGCAGCCAGTGCTTCCTTAATGTCCATGGGATTGGTAGTGTGATGAAGACCTTTGACAACAATTCTATAGCCTCGCTCGTCTTTAGGCTGGAAAGTCTGGCATGGGATGTCGTTTTCACTAAGGTAGTTTTTCAGAGTTGAAAAACTCTCCTTACCTTTGACAACAATTCTATAGCCTCGCTCGTCTTTAGGCTGGAAAGTCTGGCATGGGATGTCGTTTTCACTAAGGTAGTTTTTCAGAGTTGAAAAACTCTCCTTATCTTGTAGGTTAACTCTGACTTGTCCATCCCTACCCGCTTTGTAGTCGAAATTGTTGCCGCCGATTACGGATGTAACAACTCTTGATAAGTCCTTAATATCGTGAACCTCCGGTAGAAAAATAGGAGGCGGCTTGACCTAGCGCACCTCAGCCGTGGGTGGCTCCTGTTGAGCCGTCATTGGAGCATCTTCTTCGTCGCTGTCACTGTCGTCAGATAAGATGGCAAATCTATTGACATTCTTGTTGGCGTCACATATGATGCCCGTTGTAGTAGATGCCTGCTCAACTTTCCTCTGTGGGGCTTTGCGTTTGAGATCCCCTGGCTCCGAGGAGGAACTGGTGTTTCCATCAGATTCCTTAATGGTTTTATTTGACGTTTTCCTTGCCTTGGCATGTTTAGCCGTAGGAGCTATGTCGGTGGTAGGCTTTATTGCCCATTTCGGCTTGCCCATTTTTGCCTGTTGGGGCCGTAGCCGCAAACAAGTATGTGATGCTTTTGTTTGATTCTTGCAGCCCGCAAGTATGCTACACTTTTAAGAAAATATGCTCCCTAAAAGGGTGCAACAGATTATTAGTCTTTTCTGATTGGCAGGCCAATCAGAGATAAATAACTGCGTTTCTACCACAAGTCGGCAGATTTTACAGTTTGTTAGTGTAAATGTTCTTCTCTTTGTTTTGTTTTTGATGTTCCGTTCACTGCTATACACTCTGTATTTACGCACTTGAAGACCATCCGCAACACGTCCGACACGTTTGGCGTTCACAACTGGACTGATTTAATACAAAGAGCTCAACTTGTAATACTTTGTTGCAAGTATAAACAATTAAGCATATACGCATTAAAATATAGTTGTGCACTTGAATATGTTTATATGTATACATTGATGTATGCACATAAGCATATTCACATGAATATACAGTTAAGCATGATCATATATGTATGTACATTTGTATATGCACGTACATACATATAATCACATAAGCAATGTATGCACAAGCGTAACATGAGCTAAAGCCAGGCCAGCGTGTGAACGCTGACCAAGCAAAAGAATAATTTGGAATAAAGAATCAATCTAAAAACTACAATGAATGGACACTGACGTGTCCGTCTTAACAATTAATTCGAATCCAAAAAATTCAATCGACTCACACTGACGTGTCCACCTTTAATATTCTCTACCTAATGGAACCCGGTTCCTTGTGTTATGTTTTTTATCGCACTTACAGCATCCCCTCCAAGAACCATTTTTTGCCATATGGTCCGGCTTGAAGCAATTGACACACAATTCGTATCTCTGCACCCAATTAAGCCGCTCTGCTGCGGATTTGATTGTATTGGAAGATTTTTCTCTCCAATTTTCTTGTCATATGAAACATTATGACAGCATCTGACGATTCCATATTGACTCCTACATTTTTTAAAGCTTGGAATGATTAAAAAATGTTATCATGCAAATTCTTTATAGAAGCTGCGTCATTTCCCACATCTGGGTGATCAAACAGCTTTGCCAGTAGGCTGTTACTAGAACTCGTTTGTTATTAAAGCGTTCCTGCAACACTGACCAAGCAGTGTTCATAGCGGACGTTGACGATACTATGCGCAGTACGTTCAAGTGGCCCCTACAACACCAGGACAAAGCCTGTTACGCGCGAGCCCAAGCAGATAACTGCCCACCTCCCACCCGACCGACCGAGGGGTGCAGCCGTATAACGCACGGCACGAATCGCGTGGACAAAATACACAATAGAAAAGACAGACAAACACATAATACTATAGCTATCTATTAACTAAATGGGATAGGATAGATGTTTTAAGCATATTAATAGAAAACTCTGAGCCGATTACAGTGGATAGAAGATTGTGATCAGAGCAGAGGACCCTAAAAGGTTCATGCATAGCATAGTTAGAAGAACAATGACTAAGGGATAAAGGTATTAAAGGATGTCTACTTCGTCTACATGGTACCGACAGATTCACATGAGCTAATAACTCAGGCGAGTCGATATCACCAATTAGGAGCTTGTGCATAAAAATGACACCAAGCATAATTCTACGGTTAGTTAGGGACGGAAGGTTAATCAAGAGAAGTCTACTAGAATACGAAGGCAAATTGACATTGCGATCCCAGCTTAAGCCACGAAGAGCAAAAAGCAAGAACTGCTTTTGAACGGATTCTAGTCTAATCTGGTGCGACTCATATTGAGGTGACCAAATGCAAGATCCATACTCTAAAATAGGACGGACAAGCGAAGTAAAAAGAACTTTAGTTGTATAGGGGTCATCAAATTCTTTTGACCATCTTTTAATGAAACCCAGGACACTCATGGCCTTTGCGACCGTGGTGGAAATATGGGTGTTAAAATTTAACTTATGGTCCATAAGTACGCCCAAATCATTCATATTATTTAGACGTTCTAAAGGGCTATTGTTTAGAATATAAGTGACCAGTTGAGGAGAGTTACGAAAAAAAGTCATTACCTTACATTTGGTAGTGTTAAGATTTAGTAGATTAAACTGGCACCAGGATTGAAAGTTTTTAAGATCAGCTTGTAGCCGACTAAATGAATCTGTATCTTTATAAGTAAGACAAAGCTTGACATCGTCAGCATACATAAGCACACGCGAATGAACAATGATTGATGGAAGATCATTAATAAATATTGTGAAGAGCAGAGGGCCAAGATGACTACCTTGAGGTACACCAGAAGTCACAGAAATGGAAACGGAAAAAGAAGACTTAAAAAGTACCTTCTGTTTTCTATTTGTTAAATATTCTCGAACCCAAGAAAGGAAAATGGGTGGAAACCCAATGTCGCTCAGCTTAGAAAGTAATAGGGTATGATTAACGGAATCAAAGGCTTTGCTGAAGTCAGTGTATATGACATCAGTTTGTTTACCATTTTTGAACCCCTTGATAATTATTGATGTAAATTCTAAAAGGTTAGTGGTTGTAGATCTACGTTTCACAAACCAATGTTGGGATGGCGAAATAATAGAGCTGCAAAAATGTTGCAATTGAGAAGTTATAACTTTCTCAAAAGCTTTCGGAATAGCGGACAATTTTGAGATACCTCTATAGTTAGAGGCTTCGGACTTTTTGCCATTTTTATGCAAAGGAATAATATACGACTCCTTCCAAATAGATGGAAAAGAGGAAGATTCTACAGACAATAGAAACAATTTTAAAATGGGTTTACATAATGCGTTTGCACAGAACCTGAGTACACATCCAGGAATACCGTCTGGCCCCGGAGAATAAACAGGTTTAACTAATTTAAGTTCGCTAAGAATAGAACTTTCATCAATCACTGGATTGAAAATGCAATTAGCCTTTTTTAAATGATAAGGATACGGACTTGCTCGATATTCCGTTGAGGAATAAGTTGTTTTGAAAAAACTCGCAAACATATCGGCAATTGCCTGATCAGTGCTCGCTTTTTTATTTTGAAAAGACAAAAAAGATGGGTGCACAGAGGTCTTACGTTTAGTTGAACGAGCGACTGTATACAGAGCATAATCTGATGAACGACGTGTTTTTTGGAACTTCTTATAATATCGTGTCTTCACATTTTTCAAATTGGATAGCTCGCGAGAGAACCAGGGAGGTTTGTTAAGCCACTCCAGCCTACCAAGAGGCACACAAATATCAAAGAGTGAATTCAGAGTATCATAGAAAAAACGAACAGCCGAGTTCATATCACTACAATTGTACAGATAAGACGAATCGGTAGTAGCAATGTTTTCATTAAGGCTGGCAAAGTCAGTCTTACGAAAGCACCTAGTTAGTGGTAACTCATTTGAACCAAGTAATGGTGAAAGCAAGGGCAAATCAATTTTTAAATTTAATGTAGGATGAAATTTGTCTTCTGGAAGAACAAATGGTTCGATCCTAGAAACCTCAATAAACCTCAAAAAAATAAGATTAACGATTTTCCATTAGAATTTAAGACAGGATTGACTTGGGATAAAGATAAGCCTAGAAGGCCATCAATAAAGTCATGTGACAAAGAGGGCAACAACGTGGTAGATTCATCTGTTAGTGACCATGCTAAAGCGGGTAAATTAAAATCACCTACAACTATGAGCATGTTTTGACTCGAAATCAAAGAGGAGACAAACTGAATTGCCTCTAAATGATTTAAATATACCACCATGTCTGACAATGGTGGAATATAGGAACAAGTAATGGAAGCATTAAAAGATTTAAAATTTACTTTAACACCGACAAACTCAATCTCTTGGGTACTAGAAAATTGAATCATTTCAGATGATAAAGCAGCATCCACAGCTATCAGAACGCCACCACCTATGCGAGAAATCCGGTCACGTCTGAAAATAGAAAAGTTTGTGGAAAAAACCGATGCATCAGCAATATCAGGTTTTAGCCACGTCTCTGTGAAAGCTAGAATGTTATGCTCAAAAGAAAGACTATCTACATAGAGATTAGGAAGTTTAGATTTCAGTCCTCTAACGTTCTGGTAACCCAGGTTAAGGGACGAAGCTAGTTTTTTGACACACCAGCAGATGCTGATGTGGCAGGAATAGTATTAGTTGTTGTTGTAGGCAAGCGAATCGGTTGCCGATTTTTCTTTTTTACAGTATATTCCTTAACTATTATATGTTTAGGCCAAAAATCTTCTCGAAATATAGTGTCGAAGATATTGGCAGAAACACTAATTTTAAAGGACGAAATGTCCCGAGAATAAGAAAATTTAAACTTCTCCACCGCAATATTCGAGACGTTAACTTTCTTCCGAATATAGGCTATTACATCATCAGATGTGACAACAGGGTCTAGCCTAGAAACAAATATATGTTTCTTTGGTGGTATGCCAACGAGAGGCCGCGGTCCCGAAGCGTCAGCCGCAGTAGTAACGTTGGACAAGTCACCCACTGCAGCAGTCAACTTGTTTACGGGGCCCTCTATACTTTTAGAACTATCAGCAATTTCCATTTGAATGGGTAATGGCCCGGACACATCGGACACTACAAAAGGCATCGTTTTTAAGAGATCATTCCCAGGTGATACCGGTAATTCATTACTAATAGCATTCACAATCGGGCTCTTAAACGATATCAATTGCTGTACATTAGGAGTGGACGGTGCATGACACCGGTCGGGAACGATAAGAGACGCTGGCGGATCTACAGATACAGAAACACCCCAAGGACTGGTCCTTTTACGTTTCGGAGACTCATTCATAAGCGATAAACTTCTGAACTGAGTCTCCACCGCAGTAAACTCCGCTTGGAGTTTATTAAAACCTGCCCTTAAAGTGTCAAAACTATCTCTAGTCCGCCTCATGAAAGAGCGCATCTCATTTTCGACCTCCCGGCAAGCATCACATCCATATTTTAAGCCACCACCTTTAGCAATAGACTCCTTGATTCTGCCTGTGTAACCTGCACACTTGACGTGAACCGCATTGTCACAGAACAATAAGTGGCAACTATGCAATTATTTTTTGAGCAGACAACCATTTTATCAAAAGTTTAATTTAATTACAAAAGGAAATACAAAAAAATAAAAAATAAAAATTCTAAAGGTAAAAAATCTGTGTATAAGAATATACTGACCAGTTCTGACACAAGGGTTAATGTGCAGAGTAAGCCTTCACAACTAAAGAATAAAAAGAAATGAAAACACAAAAACAAAAACACGTATTACAGAGTCGCGGGTAGGCAAAAGACGAGAGCGCAAATCAATCAAGAATAGGAAAGAGCGGGAGAGCGCGTCAAATTGAACACATGCAACAACAATTTGTACGCAAGAGCGCGAGAGTTAGTTAAAACGGTAAAGACACAAAAGCAAAAGAGATAAACAAAACAACAACACCGCTAATGCAAGTATTGTTGTAAGTTTTGATTTTATTTAAATTTAAACAAAAACGACAGCAAGAATTCGCGAAATGAAAATAAAATTCGGATGTTGTAATAGTTATTAATTAAACCGATAATTTAAGAGTTATATAAAAGTATTTAATCGCGAGAAAAAATAAAAGTTGATAAGCGCAAAAAAAACACGTCCGTCCTCTGCAACGAGTGAAAGTTTTTTTCGTGTTGTAATTGGCTTCTGTTAATTCCAGGTGCCGTATCAATCTCTCTGCTTCTCCACAAAGGTTTAATTTTAAGTACCACATTTTCTCTATTGTGGATACATTTGACTCATGAACCACCTTTTTATAGATGTCATGAAATTGTTGACATTTCAGAAAAACCCCATCAAATTTTAGAATGGGAATTATGGGTAGATGCAATGATTATATCGATTGCAATACAGACGGTGATTGTATCACTACATTTTCTGCTGGTGCAACACAGAATTTCAGCATTGTATTTTCTGCGGCCACAAAACTAGCTATATTATATCCGGCTTCGGCTGGATTTTCAGCAGCCGAGTTCATATCACTACAATTGTACAGATAAGACGAATCGGTAGTAGCAATGTTTTCATTAAGGCTGGCAAAGTCAGTCTTACGAAAGCACCTAGTTAGTGGTAACTCATTTGAACCAAGTAATGGTGAAAGCAAGGGCAAATCAATTTTTAAATTTAATGTAGGATGAAATTTGTCTTCTGGAAGAACAAATGGTTCGATCCTAGAAACCTCAATAAACCTCAAAAAAATAAGATTAACGATTTTCCATTAGAATTTAAGACAGGATTGACTTGGGATAAAGATAAGCCTAGAAGGCCATCAATAAAGTCATGTGACAAAGAGGGCAACAACGTCGTAGATTCATCTGTTAGTGACCATGCTAAAGCGGGTAAATTAAAATCACCTACAACTATGAGCATGTCTTGACTCGAAACTAAAGAGGAGACAAACTGAATTGCCTCTAAATGATTTAAATATACCACCATGTCTGACAATGGTGGAATATAGGAACAAGTAATGGAAGCATTAAAAGATTTAAAATTTACTTTAACACCGACAAACTCAATCTCTTGGGTACTAGAAAATTGAATCATTTCAGATGATAAAGCAGCATCCACAGCTATCAGAACGCCACCACCTATGCGAGAAATCCGGTCACGCCTGAAAATAGAAAAGTTTGTGGAAAAAACCGATGCATCAGCAATATCAGGTTTTAGCCACGTCTCTGTGAAAGCTAGAATGTTATGCTCAAAAGAAAGACTATCTACATAGAGATTAGGAAGTTTAGATTTCAGTCCTCTAACGTTCTGGTAACCCAGGTTAAGGGACGAAGCTAGTTTTTTGACACACCAGCAGATGCTGATGTGGCAGGAATAGTATTAGTTGTTGTTGTAGGCAAGCGAATCGGTTGCCGATTTTTCTTTTTTACAGTATATTCCTTAACTATTATATGTTTAGGCCAAAAATCTTCTCGAAATATAGTGTCGAAGATATTGGCAGAAACACTAATTTTAAAGGACGAAATGTCCCGAGAATAAGAAAATTTAAACTTCTCCACCGCAATATTCGAGACGTTAACTTTCTTCCGAATATAGGCTATTACATCATCAGATGTGACAACAGGGTCTAGCCTAGAAACAAATATATGTTTCTTTGGTGGTATGCCAACGAGAGGCCGCGGTCCCGAAGCGTCAGCCGCAGTAGTAACGTTGGACAAGTCACCCACTGCAGCAGTCAACTTGTTTACGGGGCCCTCTATACTTTTAGAACTATCAGCAATTTCCATTTGAATGGGTAATGGCCCGGACACATCGGACACTACAAAAGGCATCGTTTTTAAGAGATCATTCCCAGGTGATACCGGTAATTCATTACTAATAGCATTCACAATCGGGCTCTTAAACGATATCAATTGCTGTACATTAGGAGTGGACGGTGCATGACACCGGTCGGGAACGATAAGAGACGCTGGCGGATCTACAGATACAGAAACACCCCAAGGACTGGTCCTTTTACGTTTCGGAGACTCATTCATAAGCGATAAACTTCTGAACTGAGTCTCCACCGCAGTAAACTCCGCTTGGAGTTTATTAAAACCTGCCCTTAAAGTGTCAAAACTATCTCTAGTCCGCCTCATGAAAGAGCGCATCTCATTTTCGACCTCCCGGCAAGCATCACATCCATATTTTAAGCCACCACCTTTAGCAATAGACTCCTTGATTCTGCCTGTGTAATCTGCACACTTGACGTGAACCGCATTGTCACAGAACAATAAGTGGCAACTATGCAATTATTTTTTGAGCAGACAACCATTTTATCAAAAGTTTAATTTAATTACAAAAGGAAATACAAAAAAATAAAATATAAAAATTCTAAAGGTAAAAAATCTGTGTATAAGAATATACTGACCAGTTCTGACACAAGGGTTAATGTGCAGAGTAAGCCTTCACAACTAAAGAATAAAAAGAAATGAAAACACAAAAACAAAAACACGTATTACAGAGTCGCGGGTAGGCAAAAGACGAGAGCGCAAATCAATCAAGAATAGGAAAGAGCGGGAGAGCGCGTCAAATTGAACACATGCAACAACAATTTGTACGCAAGAGCGCGAGAGTTAGTTAAAACGGTAAAGACACAAAAGCAAAAGAGATAAACAAAACAACAACACCGCTAATGCAAGTATTGTTCTAAGTTTTGATTTTATTTAAATTTAAACAAAAACGACAGCAAGAATTCGCGAAATGAAAATAAAATTCGGATGTTGTAATAGTTATTAATTAAACCGATAATTTAAGAGTTATATAAAAGTATTTAATCGCGAGAAAAAATAAAAGTTGATAAGCGCAAAAAAAACACGTCCGTCCTCTGCAACGAGTGAAAGTTTTTTTCGTGTTGTAATTGGCTTCTGTTAATTCCAGGTGCCGTATCAATCTCTCTGCTTCTCCACAAAGGTTTAATTTTAAGTACCACATTTTCTCTATTGTGGATACATTTGACTCATGAACCACCTTTTTATAGATGTCATGAAATTGTTGACATTTCAGAAAAACCCCATCAAATTTTAGAATGGGAATTATGGGTAGATGCAATGATTATATCGATTGCAATACAGACGGTGATTGTATCACTACATTTTCTGCTGGTGCAACACAGAATTTCAGCATTGTATTTTCTGCGGCCACAAAACTAGCTATATTATATCCGGCTTCGGCTGGATTTTCAGCTAGCCGATGAATCTCATAATGGATTTCTTCAATTTGCATCTATAATTTGTCGACTACGGACTTGTAATTCATTTTTTCTTCTGGCACAATTTGTCTTAATATCCTGGACAATGAATCCAGCAGCGCACTTTGCTTGCGAACCAGTGTTTTGATCACGACTCGCTCTTTCTCTCGTTGGCGAGCTTGTCCCTCTAGTTTTATCTTTGCCAAATGGTCTTTTCAATCTTCTACTGTATTAGTTACAACCGCATTCATTCTGCTGAAATAGTCCGTTACAAAGTAGTCATCTTCTGTTGGCACGTTATTTAATTTGTCCACAAACTCCTCATGACTTTTCTCGAAGTTCTCCCACATGTATTCTAGGAGCTCAAGTTTCTCCTCGAAATAAGATGGCTTTGTTTTCCTGGCGATAGAATCCTTTTTGGTTTTCCGAGTGAAGGCCTGAATTGCCTCTCCTCGTTCTGCCTGCTGATCATAAAACTCGTCCATGTTCTTTTATATTCTTATGTTATTGCTTATTGGTAAGACAGGGAACACTCCGACTCGTTCCTAAAATTGGTCAAGTGTAGCACAAATAAGAATAAGAAATAAATCGAAGTCGCCTTTTGATTAGTGCTTAACAATAGTTTTTTTATTTCCAATATCCCTATTCTTTTTACACAGATAAACGCCACGACAGTGACTAAAAGTGAGACACAATGTTTGAGTTTTTTTTCTTTTTCATTGCTGACCAATGCCAAAGTATATACTCGTGCGTACTACCTGGGTTACTGACCGAGTTAACTAGGTCAGAGATTGCTGACGCCAGGGAATGCAACAGAGTTTATGAGTTGATCATACTTTATTTTATATAAAAATAACTTTTTATGATTGTTAAAGGTTTTCGACAAAGTGATCGCCTAGTTGATCAACTTTTATTGGGTATGCACTGCTACCCTGTTGCGGAAAACCAACTCCTAGTAAACATTAAGAATATTTCAAATAAACCCGCTCTTCGTCTCAGTGAATTTCCCCGATAACCGAATTTGGTCACACTAAAGGGGTATAATACACTAAGGCGGGGTACGGGCACACTCTCTCAAGAATAGGCAATAAGACCACAATTAATGTGCAATTAATAAATTCAGAAATAAAATCCGAAAATTAAAAAACAATCCCAAGGGATTAATTAACGAAAATAATAGAGAGTTTACAAATCAGGTGTGGAGTTTGCCCTAAAGAAAGTATTTTTATGAAATACACCGAGATCATTAAATTAAACAAAACCGCATTGCTTGAGTTGCTAGCGGCAAAGGAAGTACCTTGCGACAGAGAGGCGTCAATTTACCAATTGCGAGCATTGGTAAAAGCAGTCATGGCACAGAATCAGTCTGGAGAGAGTGATGTACCCGAAGAGCAGGCAGTCAGCCCAGCAGTGTCTGCAAATATGCTTACCGGACAACTTGTGGATGTTGGTCCGGAGCCTCTTATTGAGCAGCGCGGCGTGGGAAACATTGAGCAGCCAAGTACAGACCAAGTGGGTGCTAACCAGTTGCCGACGATGTCTCGTGAGACCCCTGTAGGGCCAGACACGAACGTGCATGTTCGTGAAGGCGCACAAGCGAGCGAAACCGACGAATTGGCTTCGATTCTTAGTAGCATCGAATTGTATACAGCACGTAAAAACCTAATGGAGCTAAAAACACGTGTTATGGAGCTGGAGGAGAACTTAAGCAGACCGGAATATAATTGCCGCATGAACTTAAAGGACGTCGAAACTACCGTACCTAAATTCTCTGGTGATGGTGATCTGTCCATTCACGTATGGATTCGTGAGCTGGAGAAAGCGGCTAGAGTCTATGTACTGAGTGATGCCCAATGTTGGTCGTTGGGCAACCGACTGCTGGAAGGATCTGCTAAAGCATACATGACATATGAAAAGACTACAACCTGGAACGAGCTGAAGGATGCCCTTGTGTAGGTATTTGGCCTACAAATGACAACTACGAGATTGTTAACCAGATGAGGAAGCGCCCGATTGGCAAAGGAGAGTCACTCTTGCAGTATTTCATCATTATGCGAAATATTGCTCAGCAGGGCAATTTTGAAGACACCGATGTGGTCAAATACATTGTTGACGGACTACAAGATCGAACCGGATTGTCAGCTCCTTTGTATTATTGTACTTCTCTGAACGAGTTGCGAGAGAAGATGATGCGTTTTCAGACAGTTCAGCCACCAGCCAAAAACTACGTTCCTCAGGCTCGTCAGACTTCAGACCGTGCGCAGGCCATTACGCCTGCTGCAAAGGATAAGAGATGTTTCAATTGCCGCCAGATTGGTCACTTAATGTTTGACTGTCCACGTCCGGAGAGACCAAAAGGAAGTTGCTATCGGTGCTTCAATGTGGGCCATCAGTACCGGAATTGTCCAATGCGAACCAAGATCGCCGCCATGAGCTCTAGTGAAGACCCGGACACCATTGATGATAAGTCATTTATTCAATTAGTAAGTTTAAGAATATCTTGTAAAGGGGGATGCACTGATGTTAATAATATTTTTGCCCTATTAGATTCCGGAAGCCCAGTAAGTTTTGCCAGTAGAGCGTTGATGCCGCATTTAGATTGCGATAAATTAGTTAAAAGTTCTTTTCATGGACTGAGCGGTGGCTCTATTCTGACTTTTGGAACAGTCAAATGTTTAGTTCTGTTTTGCAAAAAATATTATGAAATTCAATTTTTAGTTATTCCCGATAATATTATGCCGACGCAAGTACTTCTTGGTAGAGACGCCTTGAATAAAATAGGTCTTAAGTTCTCATTAATTGAAAATGTAAGAAAGTATGAAAAGAATTCCGCATCATTAAAGAGTACCATTGCTTTCGTTTACAAATCCTTCTGTGCATCCCTGTTTACTAAATATCCTAAGCATAATACCATTAGTAATAACACCACTGATCTAGATAATTATTGTAATAATGTAAACACGAATGCATCCCCGTTTCGAGAATGGCTAACAGAGTTGCAAACCGTTTGTGCAACGCTGTCAGATACCGGGATTACGACTGTTGGCAGTGAATTTGGATTAGGCGCGATGCGTGAGTGCCGAGACATCGTGCATGAGCATTACATTGACCGATTTTCAATTAATTACGGGTTGCCCAAATATATGATGAGAATATGTCTGACAGATACAACACCATTTCATAGTAGTCCTAGGAGATTATCATATTATGAAAGAGGAATCGTTTCTAAAACAGTTAGTGAGTTGTTAGCCAATAATGTAATCCGACCAAGCAATTCCCCCTATGCGTCCGCCATCGTCCTAGTGCGGAAAAAGGATGGCAATATACGAATGTGCGTTGATTATCGAGGTTTAAATAAGAAGACTGTGAGGGATAATTTTCCGTTGCCTTTGATAGAAGATTGCCTAGAATACCTGGAGGGCAAGACCGTTTTCTCCGTCATAGATTTGAAAAGTGGTTTTTACCATGTAGGTATGGAAGAGGATTCAATTAAATACACCGCATTCGTTACACCCGATGGGCAGTTCGAATATCTGAGAATGCCTTTTGGTCTAAAGAACGGACCAGCTGTATTTCAGAGATTTATATCGAACATACTTAGTGATATGATTAGAGATCGAGAACTTGTAGTTTATATGGACGATATTATTCTTGCCACCCGCACCGTAGATCAGCATCATAAGTTGTTAGCAAAACTGTTAGATCGTTTTATTCAGTACAATTTAGAGCTCAATTTGAAGAAAAGCATTTTCCTACAGAAGAGCATAGATTATTTAGGATATGAAGTCAGTGATAAGGGAATTTTACCAAATAATACACATTTAAAAGCTATTCAAGAATACCCAGAACCACTTAACAGCAAAGCATTACACTCGTGCTTAGGCTTATTCTCTTATTTTCGCAAATTTGTTCCGAATTTCTCCCGCATAGCTAAACCGTTAACTGAGTTGCTTAAACAAGGTGGTCCATTTCCGATGAACAAAACCGCTAAAAACGTATTTCTCACATTAAGATCCGCCTTATCCAGTCCGCCCGTATTAGCTATCTTTAACCCTACTTACGAAACTGAGTTGCATACTGACGCTAGTTCAAATGGCTTTGGTGCCTCTTTGATGCAAAGACAGACTGATGGCAAAATGCATCCAGTCTCTTATTATTCCCGAAAGGCGACAGCCGCCGAGTCCCGTTATCACAGTTTTGAACTTGAAACTTTGGCCATAATATATGCCGTGCGCCGATTTCGCGTTTATTTAGAACACAGACCATTTTTGATCGTTACCGATTGTAATTCATTGGTCCAAACCTTGAGTAAAAAATCAATAAATCCCCGCATTGCGCGGTGGTCGTTGGAATTGGAAAACTTTGATTATACCATTGCTCATAGACCCGGTTCAAACATGGGCCATGTAGACGCATTAAGTCGGCAAACCGAGTTGTTAGAGAATATTGTAGAAGGTGATTTTGATCCTTGCGATTTATTAGTGAAGAGAGACCAGAATGCCCCAATTGAACCTTGTGAACCGTATATTACTTTTGAAGAAAGTTGCGTTAAACCGTGTGAGTCTGGTAGAGATTTGACCAAGCTGTGTGCTCCTTTAGTGAACAATTATTTAAAACTGTTTGAGACAAAACCGTGTGAGATAGACAAGTTTGAGACAAAACCGTGTGAGATAGACAAGTTTGAGACAAAACGGTGTGAGATAGACCAGTTTGAGACAAAATCGTGTGAGATAGACCGGTTTGAGACAAAACCGTGTGAGATAGACCCGTGTGAGATAAAACCGTTTGAGACAAAACCGTGTGAGATAGACCCGTGTGAGATAAAACCGTGTGAGATAGACCCGTGTGAGAAAAACCCGTGTGAGATAAAACCGTGTGAGATAGACCCGTGTGAGACAAACCCGTGTAAGATAGACCCGTGTGAGATAAGCCCGTGTAAAATAAAACCATGTGCTCCTTTAGGGAAGAATTATTTAGGACCGTTTGGGACAAACCCGTGTGTTCATTTAGCGAAGAGTTGTTTCAGGCTGTGTGAGCTATGTTTAGAAAGAAGTCGGTTAAAACTGGTTAAGAATAAACCTTGCGTTTCTTTAAATGAAAGTTCTGTTGATCCGAGATTAAGTAACCAAAGCGAAAGAAGTGACCAGCTCGATCGAAATGAGTCGGCAAAGCTGGTTGGTGTAGTGGGTGCGTCTCCGCAAGATGTTGATTTATTATTGCAGTCAGAACAAATAAGAGATCCGGATATCCGTAAACTAAGAGAAAATTTAGAAAAAGGCAATGATGTTGGATTTGAGTTAATAGATGGTATAGTGTACAAAAGAAATGCTAAGGAAAGACTGTGTTTGTATGCACCGGCTCGCATGCAAGGGGAATTAATAAGAAGGTGTCACGAGAAACTAGGTCACTTAGGCGTTGATAAATGTGTAAACAACTTGAAAGAAAAGTACTGGTTCCCGTTAATGAATCCAAAGGTTGAGTCGTTTATAAAAGATTGTCTGCCGTGTATTCTACATAGTGTTCCAAGAACTATACATAATAGAACCTTGCATAGTATTCCGAAAAGTCCGATTCCATTTGATACTATTCATGTTGACCACTTAGGTCCCTTACCAAGTGTTACATCGAAAAGAAAACACCTTTTAGTAGTGATTGACGCATTTACAAAGTTTGTGAAATTGTATCCCGTAAATTCCACTAGTACCAAAGAAGTTACCGCCGCATTAGAAAAATATTTTGATTATTATAGCCGACCAAGAAGAGTTATATCCGATAGAGGTACTTGTTTTACGTCGTTTGAGTTTTCTGAATTTGTAGAAGACCGAAATATTGACCACATTAAAGTAGCGACTGCTGCCCCTCAAGCCAATGGGCAGGTCGAACGTGTGAACCGTGTGTTGACCCCAATGTTGGGAAAGCTGTCAGAACCTTTAGCCCAAGCCGATTGGTATAAATTAGTTAATCGTGTGGAGTTCGCTATTAATAACTCAGTGCAGTGTAGTACCGGTAAAACTCCGTCAATGTTGTTGTTTGGTTGCGATCAGCGAGGCCCCTTAGTAGACGAATTAACCGAGTATCTTGACGAGAAATTTAGTTCAGAAAACCGCTGTAACATTGAGGCCACTAGGGAAGAGGCAAGTGCGAAAATTCAATTATCGCAGGAGCGCAATGAAAAGCGATACGCTTTAAGGCATAAGGCACCTTTATCCTATAGAGTCAATGATTTTGTTGCCATTCGCAATGTTGATGTCACTCCCGGATCGTGCAAAAAGTTCGCTCCTAAGTACCGTGGTCCTTATAAGATAAATAGAGTTCTTCCAAATGACCGTTACGAAGTCACTGATATTGACGATTGTCAACTTACTCAATTGCCCTACAAAGGTATCTTAGAATCAGCCCGACTCGAGCCGTGGATGCATGCGTGTGATAAAACTGTGAGCTTCTGTTTGTAATATGTATTTGATAAGCAGTATTTGTATATGTATATTGTATGTTGTATGTTATATTGTATGATCGAGGTCGATCAAATGTCAGGATTGGCCGAATGTAAACATTAAGAATATTTCAAATAAACCCGCTCTTCGTCTCAGTGAATTTCCCCGATAACCGAATTTGGTCACACTAAAGGGGTATAATACACTAAGGCGGGGATACGGGCACACTCTCTCAAGAATAGGCAATAAGACCACATGTGCAATTAATAAATTCAGAAATAAAATCCGAAAATTAAAAAACAATCCCAAGGGATTAATTAACGAAAATAATAGAGAGTTTACACAATAAATTGTTTTTAGTCGCCAAGGTGGCTACGCAATGATTGCCAAGTTAATCAATTGCGATGTTTTTAATCGGGACCCCAGATTGATGTGAAATGTTCATCGATTTGTGCCCTCGCTTACGATTGTTTCGGGTTACATACTTATATTGACATATATTTCATTTGTTCTATATTATAATTGTCTTAATGTTATCTTATTTTATATAATCTAAACACCAACAGAATTGAAATATTTTTGGAAGAGAGATGGACGAAATGAAGGATGCCATTTCCACTTTACTAGCTCAGGTAGCCTCCCTTACGGAAGAGCTAAAAAAGCAAAAAGAGCATGTGTTAACTTTAGAAGGGAAGAAGCCCTAATATCCTACTTGGATCAGGCAAGCTGAAGTTATAATACGGGACTACGAAATTGCAAGGGACAAGCTGATATATAGGGCCGTCGTCCTCCACTTGAGATGAAAGATAGAAGGCAGGGTAGACGAGATGCTCATCTCTAGCTTTGTAGCAGATGACGATTGGCCAGAAATCATGAAGGTCCTTGCCTTAAATTACGAGGACAGAAGGGACATAGGGACTCTGGAATACCAGATGAGTATGCTAGTCCGCGGTGATGGAAACCTAGACGCATACTAGGCACCTCTCATTGATCTTAGCAAAACTCAGGAATGGAGGGCACGCTAAAGGAGTGCATGAAGCCCTCATAGGCTCGTACCGCGAAAGAGCCTTGCGGGTCTTCATAAGAGGTCTACCTCAAGAAATGTCGGGCTTGATGCATTTTCAATTGCCCTGGAGCTAGACAACGTCATGAACACAAAACATTTAGCTTCCCCGACAGCTTCCGTTAGGCCACCATATCAACAACGGGCCGTTAATCGGCAGCAATATCCACCAAGTAATTCCTCAAGAAAATTTCCAAGATTCAATAACCCCATGACTTATGTAAATGATAGGACCTCGGTCCCGTATCAGACCCCATTAGTACAAAACGCGTACCGTAGCCAACAAATTACTAGACCGGCCATTAAAATGGAATCAGCAACCTCAGGTCAGTCCAGGAATCGATTCTCAAACCAGGGAATCGAAGGGAGTTTCAAGAAAAGCCCCAGCGTGTCAACTAACCCTTTCAAAAAGGCACAGTTTTATTCCATGTGGAATCACCAACTGTATCCGAGCCCAATGCAGTAGACCGCGCCCCAAGGGCTAGTGAGGGTACCCCAAATAATGAACCAGTGTACGAAGAAATGCCAGCGATCACAGTTAACGAGGGAAACGAGGCCGCGGCCGATGGGGCCTCACAGCACCCCGACGACCTTGTGATCCAAGATCAAATAAATTTTATGGGTATGGCCTCTCAAGTGTACCCAGTATTGCCAGAAATTCAAAGTCACCATAAGCTAGATTTAAGAAAAAAAATAAGCTAGAATAAGCTAAATATTAAAAAAAAAAGCTTAAAAATAAACTAACTAAAAAAACACTTGGTGTATAACATTTTTTTTTTTTTATTTAACGTTTAATATATATTTGTTGAATCTACTCTTAAATTAGAGCCTAACAACAAGTTTGAGATATTTTTCTTAGTCTAGTACTTAAGATAAATCCTGGGGATATTGCAGGCGGCCCTAATCACTTGTTATTGGGTTGGTCTGTCATTTCTTTTAAGACGAGTTCTATTATTAGTTCGCGTAAGGCAATTGGCAAGAACATTTGGGTGTGCATCCAGTTTCGCAGAATACTTTAGTTGTTGACTACCTATTTCAGATTTTACGCTAGGTATACTTAGATCATTTTGAATGTTGTCGTTTCGTATATACCACGGGGCCCCCGTGATTGATCTTAAAATCTTCGACTGCGCTCTTTGTATAATATCGACATTGCTGGTACTTGCATTTCCCCATAGTACGGCTCCGTAAGTCCAGATGGGTTTCAGTACGGAGTTGTATAGGAGGACTTTATACTCCAGACGTAGAGGGGACCGAGCATTGATGATCCAATGTAGGCTACTCGCTTTCAGTTTAAGCTGTGACTTTTTTGCTTCGATGTGCTTGCGCCAAGTTAGTCTTCTGTCTAGGTGGATGCCAAGGTAAGTGACATCCACAGTTTCTTCTGTTAAGCGTAAATGTAACATGTTTGCATTTCTGCTCGTTGACCCGGATACGCCAGGTTGCTAGCCATTCCTCTACCACCTTAAGGTGTTCCTCTAGTTTTGCAGAGGCTTGTATTGGGCATTTGGATCTGCTAAGGATTGCCGTGTCATCGGCAAAAGTGGACGTTGTAAGTCCTAAACTCGTTGATAAGTCTGCAGTGTACAGCAGGTAGAGCAATGGGCCGAGTACACTGCCTTGCGGTACACCAGCTTTGATTTCAAAATCAGCGGAGACGGAGCCATTACATCTTACAGCGAATTTCCTATTGTAAAGGTAAGATTCCATGAGTTTGTGTGTGTACTATGGCAGTTTTTGCCGGATTTTGAACATCAGACCCTCCAGCCAAACTCTATCGAAAGCCTGGGCAACGTCGAGAAAGACAGCCGCACAGTATTCTTTTAGTTCGAATGCTGTTCGTATTTCGGATGTTATGCGATTAACTTGTTCAATTGTACCATGTTTTTCGCGGAAGCCAAACTGGTGTGAAGGGATTGTGTTCTCCGATGCCAGAAATGAGTTTAGGCGGATCTGCAGGACTTTTTCAAAAAGCTTCGAAAGACATGGTAGCAAACTAATTGGCCTATAGGATGATGGCTGGTTTTTGTCCTTTCCCACTTTAGGAATCATGATGATAGTGGAATTTTTCCATGTTCTTGGGAAGTAGCCAATTTTTATTATAGCGTTGAACAGTTTGCAGATATATTGTATTGCAATGATAGGGAGTTCTAGGATCATTTTCGGTGTGATTAGGTCATGGCCAGGGGCTTTTTTCGGCTTTATGTGGTTTTTAATAACTGCAGTGATCTCGTCCGATTGGAGTTCCGAGTACTCACTATCCGTTAATGTGCTCGAAGGGGGAAGTACAGATGAGTTTGATGTTGGATTTGGCTGGAAAACCATTTTAAGATGTGTGGCAAATACGGATGCCCTCTCTTCGTCACTGCGGGCCCATCCACCGGTTGGACTCCTTATCGGTGAAATTGTCTCTGTAGGAGCGCTTAAAGTTGGGTGGGCTTTCCACAGAGGATGTTTAGTGCTAGTTGGACTGAGCTTTTCTATGTATTTCCTTTGCGCCCAGCTTTCCTCTTGTCTTAACGCCTTGGAGAGGTTGCGATTAGCTTGCCTTAGGCGAAGTTTTGCTGCTGGTGATCGAGTAATCTGCCATTCTCTTCTTAGACGTCGTTTTTCCGTTACTAATTGTTCTATCCGCCGGTTCGTAGGCCTGTCAACAGGTTTGGTGTAAGAAGAGGCATGTGGAGTAGATACTCTTGCTGCAGCTCCCTTCATCGACTCAAGTGCAGAGACGCACAATTCAATGTCCTCTGCAGCATCCAGTTTCGGCGAACAGTCAATGTGGGCACTCATGTACATTTTAAATTTAAGCCAATTTGTTGTTGTTTGTAAGCCTATATGGGCGATCAAGTACTTGAGGTCTTGTTAATAATGTGAATAGCACTGGAGAGTGATCGGAAGTTAAATCTAGCAGTGTTTCCGCAGTGATCCGATTACGTGAAATCCTCTTGGTTACTGCGAAATCAATCAAGTCAGGCACTTTCTGTGGATCTGTGGGCCAATAAGTAGGCCTACCCGGTGAGACGCAATCCATCTTATTGAGAGGGTTGACTATTGTGTTGTACAACTGCTTTCCTTTAGGATTTACCAGGCGAGATCCCCAGTGCGTATGTTTGGCGTTATAGTCCCCTGCTGCAATGAAGCGATCTCTGAGTGTGTTAAAGAAATCGGTAAATTCCTTTTCAGAGATTGAGAAGCGTGGTGGGCAGTACAGGGCAACCAATGTAGTGTTGCCGCAGCTGGTTTGGACGGTTATAGCAGTTGCTTGTAGGTGCTGTGTTTCAAATCTGTTGAGGAACGAGTGTTTTATACGGTTTTTGATTAGGATTCCGGTCCCGCCATGAGCTTTTCTGTCTGGATGGTTTGTTGCGTAGAAGGTATATTTTGGAATTTGAAAATTATTTTTTGATGTTAAATGTGTTTCCGAAATCAGCAAAACGTCGATTTCACTTGAGTCTAGGAATAGTTGCAGTTCATTTTTGTGCTTGGAGATGCCGTTAGCATTCCAAAGACATAGACGTAGGGAAGCCATTATTTATTCTCGATAAGCTTCTGGATAAGCAGGTTTTGATTCCGCATCAGTTCGTGCATACAGTTTTGCATGAACGTCATAAAAGTGGTCATGTTTTGATTGAGTGAGATCAATAGGGTCTCTAGACAACTTGGAGTTTGCTGACCAAGCTCTGGTGCGCTAGGTTGCGGATTCTGTAGATGGCGGAGTGACGGGGTCTCGTTCGCGGGCTCCGTCTGTCCAGTTCGGAGCACACTAGCGAAGGATACACTAGGACTGGTTGTAGCAGTCATGTTGGATGATCTAACAGCCTTGGCGAAGAAAACCTCCGGTGTAGTTTTGGAGGCGTTGAAGATGATTTTTGGTCCAGCTGGGGGTTTGCGCCCGTTTAGGTGTGATTTAAGATCCTTAAAGACAGGACATCCTCTGTAGTTGGCCGTGTGGTTCCCTCCACAGTTGCTGCATAGTCTTAGTGCGACGTTGTTTCTGTCCTTGGTGCAAATTCCATCTTCATGATGTTCGCCGCAGCCAACACACACTGACCTAAGATTGCAATTGTTAGAGGTGTGGTTGTATTCCTGGCAGTTTTTACACTGCGGTGGTTGGCGTCTCTTATGGGGCTCATCTACGGTGATTCTTCTGTGCAATAGAAGCTGTAGGTTGTAGATCGGGTGCACTTCATTTGGCTTCGACCGCTTTGCATCTGGTTGGAGCTCGATTTTAAAGAGCGGCTGTGCGACTTTGTTCCTGTTGATGATGTTGACAACGGACTTGACCGCAAACCCTTTTTCGACCAACGCGTGTGCTATTTCTTGAGTAGAGACCGATGGCTCAATCCCCTTTAATACAACATGGAGACCTTTACTGCTTTTTAGTTGGTAGGTATAGAAGTTGATGTTAGCATTACGGAGGTACTTTTCGATGATGCGGAAATTGTCCTCAGTTTGGGTTTGACATTTAATTTCTTTAATGTTACCCCTATTGAGAGGGGTTACAACAAAGTTATTTGCCCCTACTATTTCTACTAGCTTCGAAATCAGGGCGCTGCAGTTGGCTCCACGGATGTATAAAGGGGGTGGTCTAGCCGATTTAACTTTATCTACAGCGCCGGCTTGATCGTCTTGCTGATCGGCAAGAATTTTAAAACGATTCCCGCTAAGGGGTGCTACTCGTTCATTTGGTTTGGTTATTTTCGGCGTATTGCCACTTTTTTTCTTTTGCGGGCTTAGCTTCCGCTTAGTTATTTTAATATATCTGTCCATTCCAGTTTGGACAGAAGTCGTTGGGTTTACTGTTGTGGCTGACTCTGGGCGACTTGTCGTTGACGGCTTGAGGCAGGTCAATACTTCGGCAGACGTTGCAGTAGTTGGTGTCAACGAGCTGACGGTGTTGGTCGGTGCAATCGGTGACCCAGTTATCGATATTGATGGAGAAGCACACTGCTCTCTCCACGGTAAGTTGCTGTTAATTGCTGAGTGGCTGGCACTTTCGGTGTTATTGCTTACGTTAGCATTCATTACGTTAACATTTAATACAAATTTTATTTTATTGATATATATAAAATTATATTAATGAAATTGATGACATAATTTCATTATTTGTTTCTTCATATTTGTCAGAGCCTTTAATTAAAGATAAGCACTTAACATGTACTTTATAATTAACACAACATTTGCCATGACGGCGTATATATATATAATTATATATCTGGTCATTCCAGATAGGAAAAAAAGATATTGGTTTTGTTGAGTTGAAAGACAGGACTTTATTCAATGAATGAATACTTAAAACTAAAGTACAATGATGTCTTAGAGTAATATTTATAGGCTAAACTTGTGAGCCCTTTAGTGGCGTGATCTATTATTATTCATCTATTATTGAAAATAAATTCATACAATTTCAAAAAAACAAGAGAAAGAAAATTTGTCTGGCCAGACACAAACTAAAAACAATTTTTCGAACATACTATAATAATATAATAATAATAGTTTTAGCAACTTCATAATATTACGTTATATTCTAAAAAGGGGAGGCGTAGTATATTCATACAAATAATCATTTAATACAAAGAGCTCAACTTGTAATACTTTGTTGCAAGTATAAACAATTAAGCATATACGCATTGAAATATAGTTGTGCACTTGAATATGTTTATATGTATACATTGATGTATGCACATAAGCATATTCACATAAATATACAGATAAGCATGATCATATATGCTAAAAAGCTTTCTGCTCTCTGACGTGACGGTCGTGTTTTTGCATAGCTCCTGAGTTTTTATTAATATTTATTGTTTTTTCTCAATTTTTAATTGTGCTTAATTTGTTTACACTTCCGCTGGTGTTGTTCGCTTGACTCCCTTGTGTTTTATTTCCATAATTCGCCAAATTAATCAGTTTAAACAGTTTTTTCTTTTTCGTGATTAGTGTTTGGTGCAATTACATATTTTTTTTTCTTTTCTTTTTTCTCTTTCGTCATTGCTTCTGCAGTTGCTCCCCTCATCGCCCCCATCATACCATCAGTGCTAGTGGCTTTGTTGTTCTCTCTGCTTTGTGCTTGTGCTTAGCTTCTCTCCCGCGTAATCACTTTTGTAAGGCCGCCTCTCAAAGCTCGGCTTATAACTGTTCTTGCACTCTCTGTTGTGCTGTGCACTCTAGCTGTCTCTTTGTTTTATTTGTAATTATTGATTATTTATCAATAATTATCTTTGTGCTGTGAATTTAATTTTTCTATATATTCTTATATATATATAATTTTTTTGCCTTTCTTTCGGCTTTTCAATGGCTTGTTGTCTACCTAATTGCAAACATTCTGATCGTTTTGATGATCAGTATAGAGCAATATCTTGTTGGCTCTGCGATAATCTTATTCACTTAAAATGTGCTGGCCTCAATGGCCGCGACTACGACAAATTTTCTGGTTTGTCTGTGTCTAAGCCTGAGCTTGGCTTAATGCGATGGACTTGCCCATCTTGTGCCAGCCAGCAGCTTGATTTTAGCCGTATGTATAGGGATCTTAGTTTAAGGTTTCTTTCTTTAAACAAACTGGCCAAACAGCTGTCAAACGAGTGTGACTCTAGCGTTCAATTATTGTCGCAATTCAAATTTGTTCCACCTTCTGAGAAATTGCACAAGAAATGTACCCTTGAGTTGCCTCGTAAGCAGTCGCCAGCTCTCTCTATTACTTCCTCTCCGATTTTACTTTCGCCTACACCCTGTTCTTGTCCCTCTTTTTGCTCCTCTTTTCATATTGAAGTACCCTGTACAAGCCCTGGTGTACCTCAATCTATCCCTCACGGAAAGTCTGATCAATCACAAGATCATGCTGGCTCTCAATCACTTCAATCAATCAATGCTTCTCCGCCTCCACTAACTGTAGTGCCTCATCGCAAACTATTATTTATACCCAGGCTTGCTCCAGATACTTTTGAGTCGTCTGTGGCAGGTTCCATTGGTAATATATGCCCTGCTAAGGTTTCAATTCAAAAGTTTAAGTTTTCTAGGCCTCGCGAAATTTCCTCTTTTGAAATTACAATACCAAATGAGTATTTCTCAGCTATGGTAATTTCTGGCAAAGAGGGCCTAGTTGTACATGAGTTTGCGCCCAATAAGCGCTCCCGTCCGTTGCCTGTCCACCTTCCTAATTCAGCTTCTGCTTCAACAAAACTAATAATGTCTAGTCTTTGCATTCATTATCAAACTGTAAGATGACTTCTTACCAAGCTCTCGAAACTGTTCTGTGATAGCCAAACTTTTTCGGCTGACATATTAGCTTTTTCTGAAACTTGGATCAACTCCACTGTTTTGGATAACGAAATTCTTTCTAATAACTTTATTTCTCATAGGTTGGTCGTCGTTGCTGTCAACTCGAATCTGTGTTCAAGTGTTGTGCCGATTGATCTGCCCTTAGGTGTTGAGTTTTGTTGCGTTGAAGTTACATGTTCCGACTTTAGCTTATATATTTTTTGTTCATATATTCCTCCAGCTTCTGATATCATGACCTACGTACACCATGCTGATGCTTTGCAAATTATTTTTAGTCGTCTTAAAGATCGTGATTTTATTATAGTTTTGGGTGATTTTAACTTGCCTGATATTTCTTAGCTGGTTGATGACAGTCTATCTTTCTTAATTCCTTCATCTCAACATGTTTTTCTTGATAGCCTACTTGAATGTCCGCTATATCAGTTGAATTCTTTACTTAACTCTTCTAAAAGAATCCTTGATCTTGTTTTTGTCTCTGATCCCACTGTTAGTGCTGTATCGCAAACACAGCCACTAGTGAAACCTGAAGATCCTTATCATCCTACCATTGAAGTTACTATTTCTTACAATTCCGTTACTAATTTATTTAAAAACATCTCAAATTCTCGACGTAGATGTTTTCGTAAAACAAATTTCAATCGTCTTAACAGCCTTATTTTCTCTTTTGATTGGTCGTTTCTATTTGAGTGCTGCGATATAGATTGTGCAGTGAAGTTTTTCTATTCTGCTCTTAATTCTCTAATTGATAAATGCGTTCCTTATGTGAATGTCTCTACCGTCTCCAGCTCGCCAGTCTGGTTCACACGTAGGCTCTCTAATCTTCGTAACATTAAATCGAGATATTTTAAAAGATTTAAAAAAACTGGTTCGCGACTTGACTATGCAAATTATTGTATAGCCAAATCTCAATTTTGTCTCTTAAATACTCAATGCTACAACAATTATCTCGTTCGCTGTAAGGCTGAATTTTATAATAACCCCAAAAGATTTTACAACTTTGTCAATTCCAAAAGACGCTCTAATGTCCTACCTTCCACCTTCAGACTTAACGACTAGTCTGCTAATAATGATTTAGATATTGCAGATCTGTTTGCTAAATTTTTTCAGTCGACATATTCTACTACTGTTTCGGATCCCACACCCTATCCCTTTTCAATCCCACATTTAAATTGTATGTTTTTTCCCAGTATTACTGAAGACTGTATTCTCTCTAGCTTGTCATCTATGAAGTCTTCCTTCGTTCCCGGGCCTGATGATATACCTAGTTGCATCCTCAAAATGTGTTCAATTTCCCTATCTAAGCCTTTAGCTCGGTTATTCTTTATATCGAGTGAGACTTGTAGATTTCCTGATATTTGGAAGGAGTCATTTATTATTCCGCTTTTTAAAAAGGGTAGCAAATCGGATGTTTCCAACTACACTGGCATTGCCAAACTTTCGGCAATACCTAAACTGTTTGAGAAAATTATTACGTCTTCTCTTCAACATCTATCCAGATCCACTATTTCTCCTTGTCAGCATGGTTTCATGAAAGGTCGTTCGTCGCTTACCAACCTTTTAGAATTGACTACCCTTGTACACCATGGCTTCCGTAAAAAGTGTCAAACTGATGTTATTTATACTGACTTCAGTAAGGCTTTTGATACGGTTGATCATTCTTTGCTTCTCGCGAAACTTAACATCATGGGTTTTTCACCAAAATTATTGGGTTGGTTAAAGTCGTATCTTATTGGCAGAACCCAAAAGGTGTCTTTTCGTTCCTCGATATCTAAAACTGTTCGAGTTACGTCAGGTGTATCCCTGATTTGATTTGCCTTTGGCCTTGGCGCATTCACGCGTGCTCATGTTTGCGGATGACGTCAAGATTTGTTATTCCTATAATGATCCTTCTTTCCAACAGTACTTGCAATCAGATCTCGATGCGTTCTGTGATTGGTGCCACTTTAATAAATTACACCTTAATGCCTCTAAGTGTTCTTTTATGACTTTCAGTCGTTTGTCTCCGCTCCTAGCTCATTACTCTATTAAGTCTGTTCTGTTAGATTGTGTTCCATCATTCAAGGGCGTTATGGGCGTTATGTTTGACCCTAAACTTTCATTTAATGTTCATATTTCTTCAATTGTCAACAGAGCAAGCTGCCTTCTCGGCTTTATTAAACGTTGGGCCAAAGAATTTGATGATCCCTATGTAACAAAGGTTTTATACACTTCGTTAGTTCGCCCTACTCTAGAATATTGCTCGCCAGTGTGGAACCCGCAATATGATGTTCACCAGCATAGTATTGAATCGGTACAGAAGCAATTCCTTAAGTTTGCGCTACGCGGTCTAAATTGGGACCCGGGTCTTCGCCTACCTTCTTATTCTGACAGACTTCTTCTTATTAATCTTCCTTCACTTTATAACCGTAGGCTTGTTTTTGGCATTCTCGTTCTCCATAAACTAGTCAACGGCGAAGTCATTTCTACCAATTTACTAGATACGCTGTATTTTTGTGTTCCCTCACGTCGGACCAGAAACTTTTTTCCTATTCACCTTAGTAGATGTCTGACTAACTACTCTCTTCACGAACCTCTTCGTGTCCTTTGCCAATCTTTTAACAACCTTTCTCACCTTATCTCTCCTCATCTTTCTGTCACTTCTCTTCGCGCTATACTTTTTAATCATCTACAGCGAAACCAATGAAAATATTCTGGACTTGGATTGGCTGCAACTCATCCCTGGCCACATTGGCTGTGAATCGGGGCATAGCTGGCACCTTGTGCAAATAAAACCGGGCCGGGGATGTTTAGTTGTGTATAAAGCTAAGCTACCTTCTTCATTTAATTACTATCTGTCTTTAGCTTAAGCTTTTTCGTCGACTGCTGTGTTAGTTGACGTAAATAAATAAATAAATAAATAAAATAAATAAATATGTATGTACATTTGTATATGCACATACATACATATAATCACATAAGCAATGTATGCACAAGCGTAACATGAGCTAAAGCCAGGCCAGCGTGTGAACGCTGACCAAGCAAAAGAATAATTTGAAATAAAGAATCAATCTAAAAACTACAATGAATGGACACTGACGTGTCCGTCTTAACAATTAATTCGAATCCAAAAAATTCAATCGACTCACACTGACGTGTCCACCTTTAATACTCTCTACCTAATGGAACCCGGTTCCTTGTGTTATGTTTTTTATCGCACTTACAGCATCCCCTCCAAGAACAATTTTTTGACATATGGTCCGGCTTGAAGCAATTGACATACAATTTGTGTCTCTGCACCCAATTAAGCCGCTCTGCTGCGGATTTGATTGTATTGGAAAAGTTTGTGCTTTGCTTTTTCGCAGAAAGCACACAAGGTACTGTTTGTCCCAGATGCTGTTGCGCATGTCTTCCTTGGATTTGGTCTGTGAATGCTGCGATTTTCGTTTCTTGGTTTCCCAATCGCCTCTAATGTTAGGAAGCGCTGTTCCAAGAATAATAGGAAGTCCTTTACTTCCTGCAGATCCCTTATGTTGGAAAGAGATTGCTCATATGGTGCGTGGTTGAATCTATCCAATTTTCTTGTCATATGAAACATTATGACAGCATCTGACGATTCCATATTGACGCCTACATTTTTTAAAGCTTGCAATGATTAAAAAATGTTTTCATGCAAATTCTTTATAGAAGCTGCGTCATTTCCCACATCTGGGTGATCAAACAGCTTTGCCAGTATGGCTGTTACTAGAACTCGTTTGTTATTAAAGCGTTCCTGCAACACTGACCAAGCAGTGTTGTAATTGGCTTCTGTTAATTCCAGGTGCCGTATCAATCTCTCTGCTTCTCCACAAAGGTCTAATTTTAAGTACCACATTTTCTCTATTGTGGATACATTTGCCTCATGAACCACCTTTTTATAGATGTCATGAAATTGTTGACATTTCAGAAAAACCCCATCAAATTTTAGAATGGGAATTATGGGTAGATGCAATGATTATATTGATTGCAATACAGACGGTGATTGTATCACTACATTTTCTGCTGGTGCAACACAGAATTTCAGCATTGTATTTTCTGCGGCCACAAAACTAGCTATATTATATCCGGCTTCGGCTGGATTTTCAGCTAGCCGATGAATCTCATAATGGATTTCTTCAATTTGCATCTATAATTTGTCGACTACGGACTTGTAATTCATTTTTTCTTCTGGCACAATTTGTCTTAATATCCTGGACAATGAATCCAGCAGCGCACTTTGCTTGCAAACCAGTGTTTTGATCACGACTCGCTCTTTCTCTCGTTGGCGAGCTTGTCCCTCTAGTTTTATCTTTGCCAAATGGTCTTTTCAATCTTCTACTGTATTAGTTACAACCGCCTTCATTCTGCTGAAATAGTCCGTTACAAAGTAGTCATCTTCTGTTGGCACGTTATTTAATTTGTCCACAAACTCCTCATGACTTTTCTCGAAGTTCTGCCACATGTATTCTAGGTGCTCAAGTTTCTCCTCGAAATAAGATGGCTTTGTTTTCCTGGCGATAGAATCCTTTTTGGTTTTCCGAGTGAAGGCCTGAATTGCCTCTCCTCGTTCTGCCTGCTGATCATAAAACTCGTCCATGTTCTTTTATATTCTTATGTTATTGCTAATTGGTAAGACAGGGAACACTCCGACTCGTTCCTAAAATTGGTCAAGTGTAGCACAAATAAGAATAAGAAATAAATCGAAATCGCCTTTTGATTAGTGCTTAACAATAGTTTTTTTTATTTCCAATATCCCTATTCTTTTTACACAGATAAACGCCACGACAGTGACTAAAGGTGAGACACAATGTTTGAGTTTTTTTTCTTTTTCATTGCCAGGGAATGCAACAGAGTTTATGAGTTGATCATACTTTGTTTTATATAAAAATAACTTTTTATGATTGTTAAAGGTTTTCGACAAAGTGATCGCCTAGTTGATCAACTTTTATTCAATGGGTATACACTGCTACCCCGTTGCGGAAAACCAACTCCTAGTTTTCCAATAAATTGTTTTTAGTCGCCAAGGTGGCTACGCAATGATTGCCAAGTTAATCAATTGCGATGTTTTTAATCGGGACCCCAGATTGATGTGAAATGTTCATCGATTTGTGCCCTCGCTTACGATTGTTTCGGGTTACATACTTATATTGACATATATTTCATTTGTTCTATATTATAATTGTCTTAATGTTATCTTATTTTATATAATCTAAACACCAACAGAATTGAAATATTTTTGGAAGAGAGATGGACGAAATGAAGGATGCCATTTCCACTTTACTAGCTCAGGTAGCCTCCCTTACGGAGGAGCTAAAAAATCAAAAAGAGCATGTGTTAACTTTAGAAGGGAAGAAGCCCCAATATCCTACTTGGATCAGGCAAGCTGAAGTTATAATACGGGACTACGAAATTGCAAGGGACAAGCTGATATATAGGGCCGTCGTCCTCCACTTGAGATGAAAGATAGAAGGCAGGGTAGACGAGATGCTCATCTCTAGCTTTGTAGCAGATGACGATTGGCTAGAAATCATGAAGGTCCTTGCCTTAAATTACGAGGACAGAAGGGACATAGGGACTCTGGAATACCAGATGAGTATGCTAGTCCGCGGTGATGGAAACCTAGACGCATACTACAACAATATCAATAGGCACCTCTCATTGATCTTAGCAAAACTCAGGAATGGAGGGCACGCTAAAGGAGTGCATGAAGCCCTCATAGGCTCGTACCGCGAAAGAGTCTTGCGGGTCTTCATAAGAGGTCTACCTCAAGAAATGTCGGGCTTGATGCATTTTCAATTGCCCTGGAGCTAGACAACGTCATGAACACAAATAATTTAGCTTCCCCGACAGCTTCCGTTAGGCCACCATATCAACAACGGGCCGTTAATCGGCAGCAATATCCAAGTAATCCTCAAGCAAATTTCCAAGATTCAATAACCCCATGACTGATGCAAATGACAGGACCTCGGTCCCGTATCAGACCCCATTAGTACAAAACGCGTACCGTAGCCAACAAATTACTAGACCGGCCATTAAAATGGAATCAGCAACCTCAGGTCAGTCCAGGAATCGATTCTCAAACCAGGGAATCGAAGGGAGTTTCAAGAAAAGCCCCAGCGTGTCAACTAACCCTTTCAAAAAGGCACAGTTTTATTCCATGTGGAAACACCAACTGTATCCGAGCCCAATGCAGTAGACCGCGCCCCAAGGGCTAGTGAGGGTACCCCAAATAATGAACCAGTGTACGAAGAAATGCCAGCGATCACAGTTAACGAGGGAAACGAGGCCGCGGCCGATGGGGCCTCACAGCACCCCGACGACCTTGTGATCCAAGATCAAATAAATTTTATGGGTATGGCCTCTCAAGTGTACCCAGTATTGCCAGAAATTCAGAGTCACCATAAGCTAGATTTAAGAAAAAAAATAAGCTAGAATAAGCTAAATATTAAAAAAAAAAGCTTAAAAATAAACTAACTAAAAAAACACTTGGTGTATAACATTTTTTTTTTTTTTTATTTAACGTTTAATATATATTTGTTGAATCTACTCTTAAATTAGAGCCTAACAACAAGTTTGAGATATTTTTCTTAGTCTAGTACTTAAGATAAATCCTGGGGATATTGCAGGCGGCCCTAATCACTTGTTATTGGGTTGGTCTGTCATTTCTTTTAAGACGAGTTCTATTATTAGTTCGCGTAAGGCAATTGGCAAGAACATTTGGGTGTGCATCCAGTTTCGCAGAATACTTTAGTTGTTGACTACCTATTTCAGATTTTACGCTAGGTATACTTCGATCATTTTGAATGTTGTCGTTTCGTATATACCACGGGGCCCCCGTGATTGATCTTAAAATCTTTGACTGCGCTCTTTGTATAATATCGACATTGCTGGTACTTGCATTTCCCCATAGTACGGCTCCGTAAGTCCAGATGGGTTTCAGTACGGAGTTGTATAGGAGGACTTTATACTCCAGACGTAGAGGGGACCGAGCATTGATGATCCAATGTAGGCTACTCGCTTTCAGTTTAAGCTGTGACTTTTTTGCTTCGATGTGCTTGCGCCAAGTTAGTCTTCTGTCTAGGTAAGTGAAATCTACGGCTTAAGGAACTGGTACGTTGTTTAGCATTAGAGCTGGACAGTTTCTTCTGTTAAGCGTAAATGTAATATGTTTGCATTTCTGCTCATTGACCCGGATACGCCAGGTTGCTAGCCATTCCTCTACCACCTTAAGGTGTTCCTCTAATTTTGCAGAGGCTTGTATTGGGCATTTGGATCTGCTAAGGATTGCCGTGTCATCGGCAAAAGTGGACGTTGTAAGTCCTAAACTCGTTGGTATGTCTGCAGTGTACAGCAGGTAGAGCAATGGGCCGAGTACACTGCCTTGCGGTACACCAGCTTTGATTTCAAAATCAGCCGAGACGGAGCCATTACATCTTACAGCGAATTTCCTATAAGATATGGTAAGATTCCATGAGTTTGTGTGTGTACTGTGGCAGTTTTTGCCGGATTTTGAACATCAGACACTCCAGCCAAACTCTATCGAAAGCCTGGGCAACGTCGAGAAAGACAGCCGCACAGTATTCTTTTAGTTCGAATGCTGTTCGTATTTCGCATGTTATGCGATTTACTTGTTCAATTGTACCATGTTTTTCGCGGAAGCCGAACTGGTGTGAAGGGATTGTGTTCTCCGATGCCAGAAATGAGTTTAGGCGGATCTGCAGGACTTTTTCAAAAAGCTTCGAAAGACATGGTAGCAAACTAATTGGCCTATAGGATGATGGCTGGGTTTTGTCCTTTCCCACTTTAGGAATCATGATGATAGTGGAATTTTTCCATGTTCTTGGGAAGTAGCCAATTTTTATTATAGCGTTGAACAGTTTGCAGATATATTGTATTGCAATGCTAGGGAGTTCTAGGATCATTTTCGGTGTGATTAGGTCATGGCCAGGGGCTTTTTTCGGCTTTATGTGGTTTTTAATAACCGCAGTGATCTCGTCCGATTGGAGTTCCGAGTACTCACTATCCGTTAATGTGTTAATGCACTCATGTACATTTTAAATTTAAGCCAATTTGTTTTGTTGTTTGTGAGCCTATAGGGGCGATCAAGTACTTGAGGTCTTGTTAATAGTGTGAATAGCACTGGAGAGTGATCGGAAGTTAAATCTAGCAGTGTTTCCGCAGTGATCCGATTACGTGAAATCCTCTTGGTTACTGCGAAATCAATCAAGTCAGGCACTTTCTGTGGATCTGTGGGCCAATAAGTAGGCCTACCCGGTGAGACGCAATCCATCTTATTGAGAGGGTTGACTATTGTGTTGTACAACTGCTTTCCTTTAGGATTTACCAGGCGAGATCCCCAGTGCGTATGTTTGGCGTTATAGTCCCCTGCTGCAATGAAGCGATCTCTGAGTGTGTTAAAGAAATCGGTAAATTCCTTTTCAGAGATTGAGAAGCGTGGTGGGCAGTACAGGGCAACCAATGTAGTGTTGCCGCATCTGGTTTGGACGGTTATAGCAGTTGCTTGTAGGTGCTGTGTTTCAAATCTGTTGAGGAACGAGTGTTTTATACGGTTTTTGATTAGGATACCGGTCCCGCCATGAGCTTTTCTGTCTGGATGGTTTGTTGCGTAGAAGGTATATTTTGGAATTTGAAAATTATTTTTTGATGTTAAATGTGTTTCCGAAATCAGCAAAACGTCGATTTCACTTGAGTCTAGGAATAGTTGCAGTTCATTTTTGTGCTTGGAGATGCCGTTAGCATCCCAATGACATAGACGTAGGGAAGCCCTTATTTATTCTCGATAAGCTTCTGGATAAGCAGGTTTTGATTCCACATCAGTTCGTGCATACAGTTTTGCATGAACGTCATAAAAGTGGTCATGTTTTGATTGAGTGAGATCAATAGGGCCTCTAGACAACTTGGAGTTTGCTGACCAAGCTCTGGTGCGCTAGGTTGCGGATTCTGTAGATGGGGGAGTGACGGGGTCTCTTTCGCGGGCTCCGTCTGTCCAGTTCGGAGCACACTAGCGAAGGATACACTAGGACTGGTTGTAGCAGTCATGTTGGATGATCTAACAGCCTTGGCGAAGAAAACCTCCGGTGTAGTTTTGGAGGCGTTGAAGGTGATTTTTGGTCCAGCAGGGGGTTTGCGCCCGTTTAGGTGTAATTTAAGATCCTTGAAGACAGGACATCCTCTGTAGTTGGCCGTGTGGTTCCCTCCACAGTTGCTGCATAGCCTTAGTGCGACGTTGTTTCTGTCCTTGGTGCAAATGCCATCTTCATGATGTTCGCCGCAGCCAACACACACTGACCTAAGATTGCAATTGTTAGAGGTGTGGTTGTATTCCTGGCAATTTTTACACTGCGGTGGTTGGCGTCTCTTATGGGGCTCATCTACGGTGATTCTTCTGTGCAATAGAAGCTGTAGGTTGTAGATCGGGTGCACTTCATTTGGCTTCGACCGCTTTGCATCAGGTTGGAGCTCGATTTTAAAGAGCGGCTGTGCGACTTTGTTCCTGTTGATGATGTTGACAACGGACTTGACCGCAAACCCTTTTTCGACCAACGCGTGTGCTATTTCTTGAGTAGGGACCGATGGCTCAATCCCCTTTAATACAACCTGGAGACCTTTACTGCTTTTTAGTTGGTAGGTATAGAAGTTGATGTTAGCATTACGGAGGTACTTTTCGATGATGCGGAAATTGTCCTCAGTTTGGGCTTGACATTTAATTTCTTTAATGTTACCCCTATTGAGAGGGGTTACAACAAAGTTATTTGCCCCTACTGTTTCTACTAGCTTCAAAATCAGGGCGCTGCAGTTGGCTCCACGGATGTATAAAGGGGGTGGTCTAGCCGATTTAACTTTATCTACAGCGCCGGCTTGATCGTCTTGCTGATCGGCAAGAATTTTAAAGCGATTCCCGCTAAGGGGTGCTACTCGTTCATTTGGTTTGGTTATTTTCGGCGTATTGCCACTTTTTTTCTTTTGCGGGCTTAGCTTCCGCTTAGTTATTTTAATAAATCTGTCCATTCCAGTTTGGACAGAAGTCGTTGGGTTTACTATTGTGGCTGACTCTGGGCGACTTGTCGTTGACGGCTTGAGGCAGGTCAATACTTCGGCAGACGTTGCAGTAGTTGCTGTCAACGAGCTGACGGTGCTGGTTGGTGCAATCGGTGACCCAGTTATCGATATTGATGGAGAAGCACACTGCTCTCTCCACGGTAAGTTGCTGTTAGTTGCTGTTAGTTGCTGAGTGGCTGGCACTTTCGGTGTTATTGCTTACGTTAGCATTCGGTGGGGTCGGCGACACCACCGAAAAGTACGCGTTGTTGCGTTGGACCGAGAGTCGACGCTCACGTTGTTGTTGTACAATTAGTTCTTGTAGCTGTTGCTGGTGGGGATCGAGAGAGCTTGGGCCCGAATTGGTAAACATGGCTTTTGTAAAAATTACGCACTTTGTTGTTGCAACTTAGTATTTATTGCTATTAGAGCAATCTAATAGAAATATGATTGTAAATAGGCGTCTCTGAGGCGACTGAGAGCCCTACACAACTTTTTGCAAACGCAGACTTTTTTTTTTTTACACTCAATTTTTGCGGAGTGCATTAAAAAACACGTCTGTACACGGCGGCAGTTGAATTGGAATGACATATAATATGTCATTTAATACAAATTTTCTTTTATTGATATATATCAAATTATATTAATGAAATTGATGACATAATTTCATTATTTGTTTTTTCATATTTGTCAGAGCCTTTAATTAAAGATAAGCACTTAGCATGTACTTTATAATTAACACAACATTTGCCATGACGGCGTAATCCATATCTGTAAAATTAAAAGGAATATATAATTATATATCTGGTCATTCCAGATGGGAAAAAAAGATATTGGTTTTGTTGAGTTGAAAGACAGAACTTTATTCAATTAATGAATACTTAAAACTAAAGTACAATGATGTCTTAGAGTAATATTTATAGGCTAAGCTTGTGAGCCCTTTAGTGGCGTGATCGATATTGGTGTGATTTGATTGGCCCGAATTTTAATGCTGAATTAACGTTCTCACGCTTTTGACTTTTAGGGGGACAATTGTTATTGCAAGTGTCGAATTGTTTATTATAAAAAACGGATGTTTACTTTAAAGTTTGATTTTAGGGGGCGAAAAGTTTAGTTGGATATATGATTCCCTCATCCTAAAAAAAATAGCCTGTCCTCAGGCGGATACATTGGGATATAGCGAGGGGTTTTTCTCAGCTGTAAATATTGGAGTATCAATTTTGTTTATAATTTGGGACTCAATTTTTTCGACAATTGGGGTTTCGATTATTTCTGAGGGACCACGATTGTTATTTGATCGAAAATGCTTAATTATTAATTCAATTCAATTCAATGTTCTTAAAGCTATATGTGATAGGAAGATTTTACAGAGTTATAGCGATTGCTTTTCAGCTGAGAAATTTTTATACACATAGTTATACAAGTTTGATGGATGATAATATAATATGGCACGGAAAAATGAGCGAAAACCTTTAATATATGCCTTAAATACGAATTTAAGCTAGGTGACTGGGACTAAGGTGACTAAAATAAGATTTAGCGGCTTAGTGCCAGTGGCTGCCCTTAGGAGATATGAGTATTGTGATCAAGAAAATATGGTCCTAAACTATCTAGTAAATATTAATCAAAGTCACTGTTTTCCACCGATCGTTCATATGGGAGTTATATGATATAGTCACCCGATCTTTATTAAATTTGGCAGTCATTACCAGATAAATTAAACTAACAAATGTTTAATTTGAAAGCAATCGCCTTAAAAGTAACGAAGTTATTGACAAAAGTCACTGTTTTCGAACGATCGTTCCTATGGGAGCTATATGATATAGTCACCAGATCTTCATCAAATTTATTCGTGTAATAAACTCACCAAGTGAGACTCAAAAACGATCTTTATTGAAACAAAGCGTCTTAAGAATTAACTTATGATTATTCATACAGATATGATTAAAGTTCGGTTACAAAGCTTTTGATGTTAGTATTGGAAGCTTTTGATCTGGTGACAAGGAATCTGGATTTTGATTCGCTTATTGATTTTTGACTACTAAGCGTTCTCACGCTTGGAAGATTTTTTGGGGACATTTGTTTTTAGAATTTTTGTTTAGTCTCAGTTGCAGTAAACATCCGCTGTTTTCTAGGCTAAAGGGGGGGTCAAGTTATGTGGGTGAATGGAGTGAGAAATTGAGTGGTGTGGGTGGATGGAGTGGCGGATATATTACTCAGTCCGCGGATATAGAGAATGGAGTATCAATTTTGTTTATAATTTGGGACTCAATTTTTTCAACAATTGGGGTTTCGATTATTTCTATGGGAGCAGGATTGTTATTTGATCGAAAATGCTTAATTACTAATTCTTGTGGCATTGCCTTAAGCTTATAGATTAAGTATGTAATCAAACTGATTATAGTAAGTATAAAAATGGTTAATGTAATAGTTTGAAATGCAGTATAATATTTCGTATGTTCGTTAATTATCTCTTTTGTTTGGATAAAGGAAATAGGTTCTAGCTTGGTGATATTGTTTGCTACATAAATGCTTTGGCTATATGTAATGTCTATTAGCGTTAAATTTACTTTTAAATAATGATATTCAAAGTTTGTCGGTAAGTCCATGGTTCCTGTCTTAAATATTAAGTAACCGTTCGGTGCTTTTGCTGGGTTTATGTCAATGGATTGACTGCTTGTTGATTTTAATGTTAAGAATATCATGATGCACAAAAAAGTCATCTTGAGTTGTTGACCTGTAATTAATCAATTGTCGTATTTGCTTTTCTTAACTTTATTTTTCTTTTGAATTTTGATTTGTAGTGTGTGACCTTTTGTCCTTTCTTTCTTTCTTAAAAATGTTTCTCATCTAACTGATTTATTTCTCCTGTCTTTTTGAATGGATTTGTTGTTTTTGACCTTACTAATGGTACTTGTTTAAATCTAGTATCGATTTCGAAGTTGTGTGTATCTTTATTTAAATTGTTTATTTTATTCGTTTGGGTATTATAGTCGGGTGATCCTGCATAGATAAAAATCTCCGCTGGTGTTCGGTTAGTTGTTTTATGTCTCGTCTTATAGTTGTATATGTAGAGAATTTTTTCAAATTTGATTAATTTATCTTTGATGTCATTTTCACTATTTATAATTGTGAGTTTTTCATTTACTGTTTTATGGAATCTTTCTACGTCTGAAATGCCGTTTTTACTTGTTGTAATTTCTAACTTTACATTGTCTTCTTATAGCCAATTTTTTAGTGCTATACACAGAAATGCTGAATCTTTGTCTGATTTTATTTCTATTGGTTTGCCCAAGGAATTGTAAATTGTCGATCATGTAAAATTCCATGACGTATTTTTCTCTGACATTTAAAGTTTCTGTTGTTATTTCAAAAGTTAGTTTTGTATTTCTATTTTCTGTCTTTGCGATATTTCATACTGAGCATTCGTTAATAATGTTTTGAATCATGTTTTGCAAATCGGGGAAATAATATTTTTCTTTAAACAAATTAAACGTTTTTTCGATTCCTGTTTCGAAACCTTGTGATCCAAGATCAAATAAATTTTATGGGTATGGCCTCTCAAGTGTACCCAGTGTTGCCAGAAATTCAGAGTCACCATAAGTCACTTTAATTAAGGATAAGCACTTAACATGTTCTTTATAATTAACACAACATTTGCCATGACGGCGTAATCCATATCTGTAAAATTAAAAGGAATATATAATTATATATCTGGTCATTCCAGATAGGAAAAAAAGATATTGTTTTTGTTGAGTTGAAAGACAGAACTTTATTCAATGAATGAATACTTAAAACTAAAGTACAATGATGTCTTAGAGTAATATTTATAGGCTAAACTTGTGAGCCCTTTAGTGGCGTGATCGATATTGGTGTGATTTGATTGGCCCGAATTTTAATGCTGAATTAACGTTCTGACGCTTTTGACTTTTAGGGGGACAATTATTATTGCAAGTGTTCAATTAAACGGATTTGATTGGCCCGAATTTTAATGCTTAATTAGCGTTCTCACGCTTTTGACTTTTAGGGGGACAATTGTTATTGCAAGTGTCCAATTGTTTATTATAAAAAACGGATGTTTACTTTAAAGTTTGATTTTAGGGGGCGAAAAGTATAGTTGGATACATGACTCCCTCATCCTAAAAAAAATAGCCTATCCTCAGGCGGATACATTGGGATATAGCGAGGGGTTTTTCTCAGCTGTAAATATTGGAGTATCAATTTTGTTTATAATTTGGGACTCAATTTTTTCGACAATTGGGGTTTCGATTATTTCTGAGGGACCACGATTGTTATTTGATCGAAAATGCTTAATTATTAATTCAATTCAATTCAATGTTCTTAAAGCTATATGTGATAGGAAGATTTTACAGAGTTATAGCGATTGCTTTTCAGCTGAGAAATTTTTATACACATAGTTATACAAGTTTGATGGATGATAATATAATATGGCACGGAAAAATGAGCGAAAACCTTTAATATATGCCTTAAATACGAATTTAAGCTAGGTGACTGGGACTAAGGTGACTAAAATAAGATTTAGCGGCTTAGTGCCAGTGGCTGCCCTTAGGAGATATGAGTATTGTGATCAAGAAAATATGGTCCTAAACTGTGTAGTAGTTATTAATCAAAGTCACTGTTTTCCACCGATCGCTCATATGGGAGTTATATTATATAGTCACCCGATCTTTATTAAATTTGGCAGTCATTAACAGATAAATTAAACTAACAAATGTTTAATTTGAAAGCAATCGCCTTAAAAGTAACGAAGTTATTGACAAAAGTCACTATTTTCGACCGATCGTTCCTATGGGAGCTATATGATACAGTCACCAGATCTTGATCAAATTTATTCGTGTAATAAACTCACCAAGTGAGACTCAAAAACGATCTTTATTGAAACAAAGCGTCTTAAGAATTAACTTATGATTATTCATACAGATATGATTAAAGTTCGGTTACAAAGCTTTTGATGTTAGTATTGGAACCTTTTGATCTGGTGACAAGGAATCTGGATTTTGATTCGCTTATTGATTTTTGACTACTAAGCGTTCTCACGCTTGGAAGATTTTTTGGGGACATTTGTTTTTAGAATTTTTGTTTAGTCTCAGTTGCAGTAAACATCCGCTGTTTTCTAGGCTAAAGGGGGGGTCAAGTTATGTGGGTGAATGGAGTGAGAAATTGAGTGGTGTGGGTGGATGGATTGGCGGATATATTACTCAGTCCGCGGATATAGAGAATGGAGTATCAATTTTGTTTATAATTTGGGACTCAATTTTTTCAACAATTGGGGCTTCGATTATTTCTATGGGAGCAGGATTGTTATTTGATCGAAAATGCTTAATTACTAATTCTTGTGGCATTGCCTTAAGCTTATAGATTAAGTATGTAATCAAACTGATTATAGTAAGTATAAAAATGGTTAATGTAATAGTTTGAAATGCAGTATAATATTTCGTATGTTCGTTAATTATCTCTTTTGTTTGGATAAAGGAAATAGGTTCTAGCTTGGTGATATTGTTTGCTACATAAATGCTTTGGCTATATGTAATGTCTATTAGCGTTAAATTTACTTTTAAATAATGATATTCAAAGTTTGTCGGTAAGTCCATGGTTCCTGTCTTAAATATTAAGTAACCGTTCGGTGCTTTTGCTGGGTTTATGTCAATGGATTGACTGCTTGTTGATTTTAATGTTAAGAATATCATGATGCACAAAAAAGTCATCTTGAGTTGTTGACCTGTAATTAATCAATTGTCGTATTTGCTTTTCTTAACTTTATTTTTCTTTTTGAATTTTGATTTGTAGTGTGTGACCTTTTGTCCTTTCTTTCTTTCTTAAAAATGTTTCTCATCTAACTGATTTATTTCTCCTGTCTTTTTGAATGGATTTGTTGTTTTTGACCTTACTAATGGTACTTGTTTAAATCTAGTATCGATTTCGAAGTTGTGTGTATCTTTATTTAAATTGTTTATTTTATTCGTTTGGGTATTATAGTCGGGTGATCCTGCATAGATAAAAATCTCCGCTGGTGTTCGGTTAGTTGTTTTATGTCTCGTCTTATAGTTGTATATGTAGAGAATTTTTTCAAATTTGATTAATTTATCTTTGATGTCATTTTCACTATTTATAATTGTGAGTTTTTCATTTACTGTTTTATGGAATCTTTCTACGTCTGAAATGCCGTTTTTACTTGTTGTAATTTCTAACTTTACATTGTCTTCTTATAGCCAATTTTTTAGTGCTATACACAGAAATGCTGAATCTTTGTCTGATTTTATTTCTATTGGTTTGCCCAAGGAATTGTAAATTGTCGATCATGTAAAATTCCATGACGTATTTTTCTCTGACATTTAAAGTTTCTGTTGTTATTTCAAAAGTTAGTTTTGTATTTCTATTTTCTGTCTTTGCGATATTTCATACTGAGCATTCGTTAATAATGTTTTGAATCATGTTTTGCAAATCGGGGAAATAATATTTTTCTTTAAACAAATTAAACGTTTTTTCGATTCCTGTTTCGAAACCTTGTGATCCAAGATCAAATAAATTTTATGGGTATGGCCTCTCAAGTGTACCCAGTGTTGCCAGAAATTCAGAGTCACCATAAGTCACTTTAATTAAGGATAAGCACTTAACATGTTCTTTATAATTAACACAACATTTGCCATGACGGCGTAATCCATATCTGTAAAATTAAAAGGAATATATAATTATATATCTGGTCATTCCAGATAGGAAAAAAAGATATTGTTTTTGTTGAGTTGAAAGACAGAACTTTATTCAATGAATGAATACTTAAAACTAAAGTACAATGATGTCTTAGAGTAATATTTATAGGCTAAACTTGTGAGCCCTTTAGTGGCGTGATCGATATTGGTGTGATTTGATTGGCCCGAATTTTAATGCTGAATTAACGTTCTGACGCTTTTGACTTTTAGGGGGACAATTATTATTGCAAGTGTTCAATTAAACGGATTTGATTGGCCCGAATTTTAATGCTTAATTAGCGTTCTCACGCTTTTGACTTTTAGGGGGACAATTGTTATTGCAAGTGTCCAATTGTTTATTATAAAAAACGGATGTTTACTTTAAAGTTTGATTTTAGGGGGCGAAAAGTATAGTTGGATACATGACTCCCTCATCCTAAAAAAAATAGCCTATCCTCAGGCGGATACATTGGGATATAGCGAGGGGTTTTTCTCAGCTGTAAATATTGGAGTATCAATTTTGTTTATAATTTGGGACTCAATTTTTTCGACAATTGGGGTTTCGATTATTTCTGAGGGACCACGATTGTTATTTGATCGAAAATGCTTAATTATTAATTCAATTCAATTCAATGTTCTTAAAGCTATATGTGATAGGAAGATTTTACAGAGTTATAGCGATTGCTTTTCAGCTGAGAAATTTTTATACACATAGTTATACAAGTTTGATGGATGATAATATAATATGGCACGGAAAAATGAGCGAAAACCTTTAATATATGCCTTAAATACGAATTTAAGCTAGGTGACTGGGACTAAGGTGACTAAAATAAGATTTAGCGGCTTAGTGCCAGTGGCTGCCCTTAGGAGATATGAGTATTGTGATCAAGAAAATATGGTCCTAAACTGTGTAGTAGTTATTAATCAAAGTCACTGTTTTCCACCGATCGCTCATATGGGAGTTATATTATATAGTCACCCGATCTTTATTAAATTTGGCAGTCATTAACAGATAAATTAAACTAACAAATGTTTAATTTGAAAGCAATCGCCTTAAAAGTAACGAAGTTATTGACAAAAGTCACTATTTTCGACCGATCGTTCCTATGGGAGCTATATGATACAGTCACCAGATCTTGATCAAATTTATTCGTGTAATAAACTCACCAAGTGAGACTCAAAAACGATCTTTATTGAAACAAAGCGTCTTAAGAATTAACTTATGATTATTCATACAGATATGATTAAAGTTCGGTTACAAAGCTTTTGATGTTAGTATTGGAACCTTTTGATCTGGTGACAAGGAATCTGGATTTTGATTCGCTTATTGATTTTTGACTACTAAGCGTTCTCACGCTTGGAAGATTTTTTGGGGACATTTGTTTTTAGAATTTTTGTTTAGTCTCAGTTGCAGTAAACATCCGCTGTTTTCTAGGCTAAAGGGGGGGTCAAGTTATGTGGGTGAATGGAGTGAGAAATTGAGTGGTGTGGGTGGATGGATTGGCGGATATATTACTCAGTCCGCGGATATAGAGAATGGAGTATCAATTTTGTTTATAATTTGGGACTCAATTTTTTCAACAATTGGGGCTTCGATTATTTCTATGGGAGCAGGATTGTTATTTGATCGAAAATGCTTAATTACTAATTCTTGTGGCATTGCCTTAAGCTTATAGATTAAGTATGTAATCAAACTGATTATAGTAAGTATAAAAATGGTTAATGTAATAGTTTGAAATGCAGTATAATATTTCGTATGTTCGTTAATTATCTCTTTTGTTTGGATAAAGGAAATAGGTTCTAGCTTGGTGATATTGTTTGCTACATAAATGCTTTGGCTATATGTAATGTCTATTAGCGTTAAATTTACTTTTAAATAATGATATTCAAAGTTTGTCGGTAAGTCCATGGTTCCTGTCTTAAATATTAAGTAACCGTTCGGTGCTTTTGCTGGGTTTATGTCAATGGATTGACTGCTTGTTGATTTTAATGTTAAGAATATCATGATGCACAAAAAAGTCATCTTGAGTTGTTGACCTGTAATTAATCAATTGTCGTATTTGCTTTTCTTAACTTTATTTTTCTTTTTGAATTTTGATTTGTAGTGTGTGACCTTTTGTCCTTTCTTTCTTTCTTAAAAATGTTTCTCATCTAACTGATTTATTTCTCCTGTCTTTTTGAATGGATTTGTTGTTTTTGACCTTACTAATGGTACTTGTTTAAATCTAGTATCGATTTCGAAGTTGTGTGTATCTTTATTTAAATTGTTTATTTTATTCGTTTGGGTATTATAGTCGGGTGATCCTGCATAGATAAAAATCTCCGCTGGTGTTCGGTTAGTTGTTTTATGTCTCGTCTTATAGTTGTATATGTAGAGAATTTTTTCAAATTTGATTAATTTATCTTTGATGTCATTTTCACTATTTATAATTGTGAGTTTTTCATTTACTGTTTTATGGAATCTTTCTACGTCTGAAATGCCGTTTTTACTTGTTGTAATTTCTAACTTTACATTGTCTTCTTATAGCCAATTTTTTAGTGCTATACACAGAAATGCTGAATCTTTGTCTGATTTTATTTCTATTGGTTTGCCCAAGGAATTGTAAATTGTCGATCATGTAAAATTCCATGACGTATTTTTCTCTGACATTTAAAGTTTCTGTTGTTATTTCAAAAGTTAGTTTTGTATTTCTATTTTCTGTCTTTGCGATATTTCATACTGAGCATTCGTTAATAATGTTTTGAATCATGTTTTGCAAATCGGGGAAATAATATTTTTCTTTAAACAAATTAAACGTTTTTTCGATTCCTGTTTCGAAACCTTGTGATCCAAGATCAAATAAATTTTATGGGTATGGCCTCTCAAGTGTACCCAGTGTTGCCAGAAATTCAGAGTCACCATAAGTCACTTTAATTAAGGATAAGCACTTAACATGTTCTTTATAATTAACACAACATTTGCCATGACGGCGTAATCCATATCTGTAAAATTAAAAGGAATATATAATTATATATCTGGTCATTCCAGATAGGAAAAAAAGATATTGTTTTTGTTGAGTTGAAAGACAGAACTTTATTCAATGAATGAATACTTAAAACTAAAGTACAATGATGTCTTAGAGTAATATTTATAGGCTAAACTTGTGAGCCCTTTAGTGGCGTGATCGATATTGGTGTGATTTGATTGGCCCGAATTTTAATGCTGAATTAACGTTCTGACGCTTTTGACTTTTAGGGGGACAATTATTATTGCAAGTGTTCAATTAAACGGATTTGATTGGCCCGAATTTTAATGCTTAATTAGCGTTCTCACGCTTTTGACTTTTAGGGGGACAATTGTTATTGCAAGTGTCCAATTGTTTATTATAAAAAACGGATGTTTACTTTAAAGTTTGATTTTAGGGGGCGAAAAGTATAGTTGGATACATGACTCCCTCATCCTAAAAAAAATAGCCTATCCTCAGGCGGATACATTGGGATATAGCGAGGGGTTTTTCTCAGCTGTAAATATTGGAGTATCAATTTTGTTTATAATTTGGGACTCAATTTTTTCGACAATTGGGGTTTCGATTATTTCTGAGGGACCACGATTGTTATTTGATCGAAAATGCTTAATTATTAATTCAATTCAATTCAATGTTCTTAAAGCTATATGTGATAGGAAGATTTTACAGAGTTATAGCGATTGCTTTTCAGCTGAGAAATTTTTATACACATAGTTATACAAGTTTGATGGATGATAATATAATATGGCACGGAAAAATGAGCGAAAACCTTTAATATATGCCTTAAATACGAATTTAAGCTAGGTGACTGGGACTAAGGTGACTAAAATAAGATTTAGCGGCTTAGTGCCAGTGGCTGCCCTTAGGAGATATGAGTATTGTGATCAAGAAAATATGGTCCTAAACTGTGTAGTAGTTATTAATCAAAGTCACTGTTTTCCACCGATCGCTCATATGGGAGTTATATTATATAGTCACCCGATCTTTATTAAATTTGGCAGTCATTAACAGATAAATTAAACTAACAAATGTTTAATTTGAAAGCAATCGCCTTAAAAGTAACGAAGTTATTGACAAAAGTCACTATTTTCGACCGATCGTTCCTATGGGAGCTATATGATACAGTCACCAGATCTTGATCAAATTTATTCGTGTAATAAACTCACCAAGTGAGACTCAAAAACGATCTTTATTGAAACAAAGCGTCTTAAGAATTAACTTATGATTATTCATACAGATATGATTAAAGTTCGGTTACAAAGCTTTTGATGTTAGTATTGGAACCTTTTGATCTGGTGACAAGGAATCTGGATTTTGATTCGCTTATTGATTTTTGACTACTAAGCGTTCTCACGCTTGGAAGATTTTTTGGGGACATTTGTTTTTAGAATTTTTGTTTAGTCTCAGTTGCAGTAAACATCCGCTGTTTTCTAGGCTAAAGGGGGGGTCAAGTTATGTGGGTGAATGGAGTGAGAAATTGAGTGGTGTGGGTGGATGGATTGGCGGATATATTACTCAGTCCGCGGATATAGAGAATGGAGTATCAATTTTGTTTATAATTTGGGACTCAATTTTTTCAACAATTGGGGCTTCGATTATTTCTATGGGAGCAGGATTGTTATTTGATCGAAAATGCTTAATTACTAATTCTTGTGGCATTGCCTTAAGCTTATAGATTAAGTATGTAATCAAACTGATTATAGTAAGTATAAAAATGGTTAATGTAATAGTTTGAAATGCAGTATAATATTTCGTATGTTCGTTAATTATCTCTTTTGTTTGGATAAAGGAAATAGGTTCTAGCTTGGTGATATTGTTTGCTACATAAATGCTTTGGCTATATGTAATGTCTATTAGCGTTAAATTTACTTTTAAATAATGATATTCAAAGTTTGTCGGTAAGTCCATGGTTCCTGTCTTAAATATTAAGTAACCGTTCGGTGCTTTTGCTGGGTTTATGTCAATGGATTGACTGCTTGTTGATTTTAATGTTAAGAATATCATGATGCACAAAAAAGTCATCTTGAGTTGTTGACCTGTAATTAATCAATTGTCGTATTTGCTTTTCTTAACTTTCTTTTTCTTTTTAAATTTTGATTTGTAGTGTGTGACCTTTTGTCCTTTCTTTCTTTCTTAAAAATGTTTCTCATCTAACTGATTTATTTCTCCTGTCTTTTTGAATGGATTTGTTGTTTTTGACCTTACTAATGGTACTTGTTTAAATCTAGTATCGATTTCGAAGTTGTGTGTATCTTTATTTAAATTGTTTATTTTATTCGTTTGGGTATTATAGTCGGGTGATCCTGCATAGATAAAAATCTCCGCTGGTGTTCGGTTAGTTGTTTTATGTCTCGTCTTATGGTTGTATATGTAGAGAATTTTTTCAAATTTGATTAATTTATCTTTGATGTCATTTTCACTATTTATAATTGTGAGTTTTTCATTTACTGTTTTATGGAATCTTTCTACGTTTGAAATGCCGTTTTTACTTGTTGTAATTTCTAACTTTACATTTTTTTCTTGTAGCCAATTTTTTAGTGCTATACACAGAAATGCTGAATCTTTGTCTGAATATATTTCTATTGGTTTGCCCATTTCAGTGAATACTTTCATAATTGCTCTCTTGGCTTCTAACCAATCTCTAGATTTTACAAATTGCAAATTTGGAGTAAATGTCAATGCATGAAAGGAATTGTAAATTGTCGATCATGTAAAAGTCCATGACGTATTTTTCTCTGACATTTAAAGTTTCTGGTGTTATTTAAAAAGTTAGTTTTGTATTTCTATTTTCTGTCTTTGCGATATTGCATACTGAGCATTCGTTAATAATGTTTTGAATCAGGTTTTGAAAATCGGGGAAATAATATTTTTCTTTAAACAAATTAAACGTTTTTTTGATTCCTGGATGTAATAATTCTTTATGTTGTTTTAGGATTATTTCTTTGAATTGTGCAAACGTTTGAATGTCCTCTAACTTAATGCTTGATTTCGAGGTTTTTGTATTTGCGTTCGATCGTATTATTTCAATAAAGGCTTGTTGAAATATGGGATAATCTTGTTCATTATGAAAATTAAATACGGTTTCTTACCGCAAAGATATCTTTTGATTATATCCCTTGCGTAAGCATTGATCATTTCTTTGTATGTTATTTTTATGTTTGATTTATAAAAATAGGTTGATGTTTCTGCTTTGTCTTCTGAACCTCTAATGAATTCTATTTGCCTATTAAAATAATTAATGGGTTTTTTTACTATTGGAATGTAATTTCCATTATCCTTATGAGCACTATGCATTGTAGCTGCGGTGCTGTCTGTTGATCCTAAAAAGTTTTCATCTATTTTAATTCTGGAAGGGGCATCTGCTACGTGATTTTCTTTGCCGGGTAAATATTTGATTTTGTAATCAAACTCATTTAGTCTTATTCTCCATGATTGAAGTTTCATATTTGGTTCTTTTACATTGCTGAGCCAGACTAAAGGCTTATGGTCGCTTAGAATTTCGAACTTTCTACCGAAAAGGTATGGTCTGAAATACTTTGTTGCCCAAACTATTGCTAGTAATTCTTTTTCTATATCTGAATAATTTTTAAGACCAAATGGCATACGTGTGTATTGCTAATGGCCAAAAACAGGATCCATTTGAATTTGATGAAATCCCTTAGCTAAATCAATGGTTGTAAAGTATTGGCATTTTCCCAGTTTGTCGAGAATTTCATCCATGACTGGAATTGGGAATTTGTCATCTATTGTAACTTCATTTAAATTTCGGTAGTCAATGACTAATCTGAATTTTTGTTTGTTGGAAGTATCTCCTTTTTTTGGAACGATCCAAATGAGTGAACAGTAGGGTGAGTTCGATTTTCGAATGATACCCTGTTCGATCATTTCATTTACTTGTTTGTTGATTTCTATATCAAATGCTTGGGGATATTTGTATGGACGTTTATAAATTGGGTCCTCATGTTTTGTATGAATAGAGTGCTTTATTGTACTCGTGAAAGTCAAATTTTCACCTTCGCGGTACTGAATGTCACTGAATTCGCGCAAGACCTTTTTAAGTTTTTGTGTTTCTTCGTTGTTTAAATGGTCGAGTCTATACTCTATTGCTTTCTATTACAGTGAAACCTCGATATAACGAATCTGAGGGGGATCGCAAAATTATTCGTTATATCTATTGATTCGCTATAGGTACTGAAATGTAAAACCTTAGTCCTTTCAAGGGACTTAACAAAAAATTCGTTATATTGGGTTTTTCGTTATAACGAAGTTCGTTATATCGAGGTTTCACTGTATTTCATTTTCAATCGCAAATTTTGTGTCTGGGTCCCCTTCTGTAGGTGGGTCCAAACATTCTATGCTATGTTCTTCTTCTATTTCTTCATTATCTCTGAAATAAAATGTATAGTTTCTTAGTTTTGCGTATTCTTCTTCGTAATTTATTTGGGCTTTACAGGCTTTTAGGAAAGTTCTGCCTATCAACATGTCATATTTTTTTAAAAATTTATGGATATAAAAAATTTTTTGTTCTGTCGGACAAAGGTGGCTGGGTGCAAGCAAAATGATTTCTTTTAATTCTACTCCTCCTTCAATCATGTGAATTTTGGAATCTCCTACATGGGTTTTGAAATTAAAAAAGGTCTCGGACGTTATATTTATTGAAGATCCTGAGTCGTGTACACATCTCAAAGGTTCATTGTTCATTATTATTCTGATGAAGGACTTGTCCCTTTCTCTTCTTCCGATTGCTCCGAGGCATTCTGATGAAAATTTTCTGATGTGTTCATTTTGCTAATTCCACTAGTAGGCTGGTTTGCTACATTATTTTTTGCAGGATTTTGAGCCCTGCCAATATTTAATTTTTGTCAAAATTCTTGGAAAAGTTTTTGGTTTTGTGTTGTATCGGATTGGTTTGTTTGAGACGGAGTTGTACTATTGGGTACAAAAGATTTTCCACTTTTTATACCCTTGCAGAGGGTATTATAAAATTGGTCAGATGTTTGTAACGCACAGAAGGAGACGTTTTCGACCCCATAAAGTATATATATTCTCGATCAGCATGAGAAGCTGACTTGATATAGCCATGTCCGTCTGTCCGTCTGTCCGTCCGTCCGTCCGTCCGTCTGTGCATATGCGTTTTACTCAGCCGTCTTAAGAGCTATCGGTCTGAAATTTTTTGTCGGTGTTTTTTATTACCCGGGAAAAATGAAGTATGAAAACCATCAGGATCGGACCACTATATCATATAGCTCTAGAAGAACTAGAAGAAACATTTTCATAAAAATTGGAGTATGCTATGAAATTTACATATGTGATAATATTGGATATAAAACCCCAGATCCCAAATTTGTGATCGGATAAATATAACACAAGTTACAGTCAATATATGTAATAATCGGCTCTGCTCCCAGCTCTGCCGGCAGCGCTGCTTGCTGTCTACTACGCCTTTCGTCATCAACAGAGTACATGCATACACACACAGACGCAACGCTACATAAACTGTATGTGTATGCGTGCGTTGCTTTGCTTTGGGAATGAGGGAAGAAGAAGAACAAATTGTAAAATAGAGAGTAAAATTATTTTGTTTGCATATTGATGAATTCAGTTGGAGAAAACAAATTTTGAACATGTAAAATTATTATTACCAAGGACTGCAAGGGTATATAAACTTCGGCATAGCCGATGTTAGCTTCTTTCATATTTTGGTTTTGATTTTGGCTTTGATTTGATTTTCTGATTTCTGTTATACTATTCTCGTACAAGCCTTCTCTTTGAGCTACTTGTTTCAGCTTGCTAACTGTGGTTATATCATATCTAGCTAACGTCATAAATAATCTATCGGGTAATTTTTTGTTTATTACATCTTTTATAGTGTTATTTAAAGAGTAGTGTTATTTGCATCGTTTTCCAGACTAAGCTTGTTTGTGATAATATACGATTTGTCTTCTAATTCTGTTACAAACTTACAAAGGTTTCGTGTATAGTTGGTGTTGTAGAGGCGTCGAAGAAGTTCCTCACATGGGGTCTGCGTCTTCAATTCATTGATGAGGAATGATCTTAGTTCCGGCCAGGTGTTGGCTTGTCCAATTTGCGAGAGCCGTTGTGCCTCTCCTGTGAGCTGTATCTCGATTGCGCTGAACAATATGTTATGTTGTTATTTAGGTGCATGATGAAATCTATCCTTATAAATGATGTCAGATTCTCTGGAGCTCCATCATAGTTTGCCACCTGTCTTAACGAAGACAGTGCTTGATTGAGGTGGGCTTCGGTGAGTTCTACGGTAATTTTTGTTTTTAGTGGTGTTTTGTTTTGTTCGCACAGAAATTGGCGTTTTGTTCCACAATTGGAACTTTATGGTTGCAACACACAGTTGATATTTCCGCGCACAGTTGGCGATAATATTTTTCACTGTTGTAGACTTTTGAGCGTTTCCGTAAGTTCTTGATGTCGGATCGGAATTTTATAGTGATTATTCACTAATTCTATGTAACGCACGGATAATAATTCTATGTGTTATTTATTTATTTACGTCAACTTACACAGCAGTCGACGAAAAAGCTTAAGCTAAAGACGGATAGTAATTAATTGAAAAAGATAGCTTAGCTATATATACAACTAAACATACCCGGTGGAGGTGTTTTATTTGCATAAGGTGCCAGCTATGCCCCGATTCACAGCCAATGTGGTTTCGCTGTAGATGATTAAAAAGTATAGCGCGAAGAGAAGTGACAGAAAGATGAGGAGAAATTAGGTGAGAAAGATTGTTAAAAGATTGGCAAAGAACACGAAAAGGTTCGTGAAGAGAGTAGTTAGTCAGAAATCTACTAAGGTGAATAGGAAAAAAGTTTCTGGTCCGACGTGAGGAAACACAAATTTATAACGTATCTAGTAAATTAGAAGAAATGACTTCACCGTTGACTAGTTTATGGAGAAAGAGAATGCCAAATACAAGCCTACAGTTGTAAAGTGAAGGAAAATTAATAAGAAAAAGTCTGTCAGAATAAGAAGGTAGCCGAAGACTCGGGTCCCAATTAAGACCGCGTAACGCGAAATTAAGGAATTGCTTCTGAACCGATTTAATACTACGCTGGTGAACATCATATTGAGGGTTCCACACTGGCGAGCAATATTCGAGAGTAGGGCGAACTAACGAAGTGTATAAAACCTTTGTTACGTAGTGGTCATCCAATTCTTTGGTCCAACGTTTTATGAAGCCAAGAAGACTGCATGCTCTATTGACAATTGAAGAGATGTGAAAATTAAGTGAAAGTTTAGGGTCAAACATAACGCCTAAGTCTTTGAATGATGGTACACAATCTAACAGAACAGACTTGATAGAGTAATGTGCTAGGAACGGAGACAAACGACTGAATGTCATAAAAGAACACTTTGAGGCATTAAGATGTAATTTATTAACGTGGAACCAATCACAGAACGCATCGAGATCTGATTGCAAGTACTGTTGGAAAGAAGGATCATTATAGAAATAACAAATCTTGACGTCATCCGCAAACATGAGCACGCGTGAATGAGCCAAGGCCAAGGGCAAATCATTTATAAACAGGGTAAATGACAGTGGGCCCAGATGACTGCCTTGGGGTACACCTGAAGTAACTCGAACAGTTTTAAATATTGAGGAACGAAAAGACACCTTTTGGGTTCTGCCAATAAGATACGACTTTAACCAAGCCAATAGTTTCGGGGAAAAACCCATGATGTTAAGTTTCGCGAGAAGCATAGAATGATCAACCGTATCGAAAGCCTTACTAAAAGCAGTATAAATAACATCAGTTTGACACTTTTTACGGAAGCCATGGTGTACAAGGGTAGTCAATTCTAAAAGGTTAGTAAGCGACGAACGACCTTTCATGAAGCCATGCTGACAAGGAGAAATGGTGGATCTGGATAGGTGTTGAAGGGAAGGCGTAATAATTTTCTCAAACAGCTTTGGTATTGCCGAAAGTTTGGCAATGCCACGGTAGTTAGAAACAATCGATTTGCTACCCTTTTTAAAAAGCGGAATAATAAAAGACTCCTTCCAAATATCGGGAAAGCTACAAGTCTCACTCGATAAAAAGAATAACTGAGATAAAGGCTTAGATAGGGAAATCGAACACTTTTTAAGCATGCAACTAGGTATTTTATCAGGACCGGGAACGAAGGAAGACGTCATAGATGACAAGCTAGAGATAATACAGTCTTCAGTAATACTAGGAAAAAACGTACAATTTAAATGTGGGATTGAAAAGGGATAGGGTGTGGGATCCGAAACACTAGTAGACTAAGTAGACTGAAAGAATTTAGCAAACAGATCTGCAATATCTGAATCATTATTAGCAGTCTTGTCATTAAGTCTGAAGGTGGAAGGTAGCACATTAGAGCGTCTTTTGGAATTAACAAAGTTGTAAAATCTTTTGAAGTTCTTATAAAATTCAACCTTACAGCGAACGATACAATTATTGTAGCATTGAATGTTTAAAAGACAAAATTGAGATTTGGCTATACAGTAATTTGCATAGTAAAGTCGCGAACCAGTTTTTTTAAATCTTTTAAAATATCTCGATTTAATGTTACGGATATTAGAGAGCCTACGTGTGAACCAGACTGGCGCGCTGGAGACGGTAGAGACATTCACATAAGGAACGCATTTATCAATTAGAGAATTAAGAGCAGAGTAGAAAAACTTCACAGCACAATCTATATCGCAGCACTCAAATACAAATGACCAATCAAAAGAGAAAATTAGGCTATTAAGAAGATTGAAATTTGTTTTACGAAAACATCTACGACGGGAATTTGCGATGTTATTAAATGAATTAGTAACGGAATTGTAAGAAATAATAACTTCAATGGTAGGGTTATAAGGCTCTTCAGGTTTCTCTAGGGGCTGTGTTCGGGATACAGCACTAACAGTGGGATCAGAGACAAAAACAATGATCAAGGATTCTTTTAGAAGAGTTAAGGAAAGAACTCAACTGGTATAGCGGACATTCAAGTAGGCTATCAAGAAAAACATGTTGAGATGAAGGAATTAAGAAGGATAGATTATCATCAACAAGCCAAGAAATATTAGGCAAGTTGAAATCACCTAAAACTATAAGGAAACCACGATCTTTAAGACGATTAAAAATAGTTTGCAAAGCATCAGCATAGTGCATATAGGTCATGATATCAGAAGCTGGAGGAATATATGAACAAGAAATATATAGGCCAAAGTTAGAACATGTAACTTCGACGCAAATAAACTCAACACCTAAGGGCAGATCAATCGGCACAACACTTGAACACAGATTCGAGTTGACAGCAACGACGACCAACACGATCAAGCCTATAAGAAATAAAGTTATTAGAAAGAATTTCGTTATCTAAAACAGAGGAGTTAAGCCAAGTTTCAGAGAAACCTAAAATGTCAGCCGAAAAGGTTTGGCTATCACAGAGCAGGTTCGTGAGCTTGGTAAGAAGTCCTCTTACATTTTGATAATGAATGCAAAGACTAGACGTTATTAGTTTTTTGAAGCAGAAGATAAATTAGGAAGGTGGACAGGCAACGGACGAGAGCGCTTATTGGCCGCAAACTCGTGTACAACTAGGCCCACTGGCTAGAAATTAGTGTCAACCATAGCTGAGAAATACTCATTTAGTACAGTAATTTTAAAAGAGGAGATTTTGCGAGGACTAGAAAACTTAAACTTTTGAATTAAAACTTTAGCAGGGCATATGCTACCAATGTAAGCTGCCACAGACGACTCAGAAGTATCTGGAGCAAGCCTAGAGATAACTAGTTGTTTGCGATGAGGGACTACAGTCCGCAAGTGATTCAGAGCATGATCCTGTGATTGATCAGAGTTCCCGTGAGGGATAAATTGAAGTACACCAGGGCTTGTAATGGGTATTTCAATCTGAAAAGAAGAGCATAAAGAGGGACAAGAAGATGGTGTAGGCGAAAGTAAAATGGGAGACGATGTAATAGAGAGTGCTGGCGACTGCTTACGAGGCAACTTAAGGGTACATTTCCTGGGCAACTTCAGAAGGTGGAACTAACTTGAATTGCGACAATAAATGTACGCTAGAGTCACACTCGTTAAACAGCTGTTTGGCCAGTTTGTTTAAAGAAAGAAACTTTAAACGAAGATCCCCATACATACGTCTAAAATCAAGCTGCTGGCTGGCACAAGATGGGCAAGTCCAGCGCATTAAGCCAAGCTCAGGCTTAGACACAGACAATCCAGAAAATTTGTCGTAATCGCGGCCATTGAGGCCAGCACATTTTAAGTGAATAAGATTATCGCAAAGCCAACAAGATATTGCTCTATACTGATCATCAAAACGATCAGAATGCTTGCAAGTAGGTAGACAACAAGCCATTGAAAAGCCAAAAGAAACACAAGGCAAAAAAAAAAAAAATAAATTTATATATATAAGAATAAATAGAAAAATTTAAATACACAGCACAAAGATAATTATCGATAAAAAATCAATAATTACAAATAAAACAAAGAGAACAGCTAGAGTGCACAGCACAAGAGAGAGTGCAAGAACAGTTATAAGCCGAGCTTGGAGAGGCGGCCTTACAAAAGTGATTACGCGGGAGAGAAGCTGAGCACAAGCATAAAGCAGAGAGAACAACAAAACCACTAGCACTGATGGTATGATGACGAGAGAAAAATAAAAAAAAAAAAAATTAAATGCACCAAACACTAATCACGAAGCAGAAAAAACTTTTTAAGCTATTTAATTTGGCGAATTATGGAAATAAAACACAAGGGTGTCAAGCAAACAACACCAGCGAAAGCGTAAAGAAACTAAGCACAATTAACAATTGAGAGAAAACAATAAATATTAATAAAAACTCAGGAGCTATGCAAAAACACGACCGTCACGTCAGAGAGCGAGAACCTCCATTTTCTTCAAAATTTTAAAATTGTTAGGAAGTCTGAAATTAAACCGGGGATTAAAAATATATATTTATTATAGTTTTATTAAATCAAATTAAAGCTTACCTCTCTCTCAGTTGGATGATTAATGTCATTATAAAATCTTTGCAATGTTGTCTTATGTCACTAATGTGCATAAAATATTTTGGATTTTTTATTTCAGCTTCGAAAGCGTATCCCATAAACAAATCTGGTCTCGAGACTTTCTCCTAATCGTCCTTCATAATGTCAATATCCACGTCTGGTGGAATTATCATTGACTTACATAAGTGAATTACACATTTTCGCCTTGAAAAAGTTTATTAAAATTTTGCATATCTTTCAGTATGGGCTTTGAAAATATTAAGTAGACCTTATTTTTGTCTTCCTCATACAATGCACGCAAAATTTTTTGCCTTGTGACAGCTTTCGTCTGTCGCGGCTAAGTCAAAGTGCAACTTGAGTGCGTCACACTGCTCCCCGATCCTCAAAACTGCAGCTCCAATGGAAAGCCACCTTGTATCACAAACTCTTGGAATTTTGAAGGGTTCCTGAAAAAATGCAAAAACATATCAGTATACTGAAACACAATGTTATACAAACCAAACGGATTATTGTACTTACAAAACATTGACATGGAAATTAAACGTTATTACATATAAACATTTTGTTTGGACGAACACGATCTACAATGAAACTACACACCAACACTTTTCCATATATACCTTGCCATAATTTATACATTCATATACTTAGTTGTATGTCGTTTGCCCGTGAGAACAGAACAGATAACAGAGAACGTGCGCAAACCAGGAGTACGTGTTGGCAATGAGAAATTCCAAATGGTTTTGAAAATACATACACCCATAGGGTGAAATGGTATATTAAAGTCGCCAAAATGTATGCAACAGGCAGAAGGAAGCATCTCCGACCCCACAAAGTATATATATATTCTTGATCAGGAGCAACAACCGAGTCGATCTAGCCATGTCCGTCTGTCAGTCCGTCCGTCCGTCCGTCCGTATGAACACCTAGATCTCGGAGACTATAAGAGCTAGAGCCACCAAATTTGGTATGCAGTCTCGTGTAGTATGTACAGTTATCGAGTTTGTTTAAAATTTTTGCCACGCCCCCGGAATTTAGAAAAAAAAGATTTTCTTAAAAACTACAATAGCTACCGACATTAAATTTCGTATGTAAGCTAGCTTAATAGACGCGCAGATATTGACTATTTAAAAATTTTGCCACGCCCATTTCCGCCCCCGAAAATTAAACAAAACTGATTTTCTCGAAAACTAAAGCTAAAGCTAAAGTCACTAAATTTAGTATGTATACTGGCTTAGTATGCGCGCAGAATACATTTTTTAATATGTTGCCACGCCCACTTCCGCCTCCATAATTTAGAAAAACCGATTGGCTCTTGCAATTTTTTGACACTCGCGATCAAATTTGGCAGACTAATAAATCTTATCTATTTCTATCAAACTATCAAAAAATTTGATTGAAATCGGACTAGAAACATACAAAATATACGTATGAACGTATTTTGCTACGTGATCCATAAGGGCAGAATTGGCCGTTGGCTAGTGGCGGCGCTAGAGTGCTCGTGTGTTTGTAGAGTGAGCGTGATAGCATATGGTATGAGGCATGTTAAAACAGTTTAATAGACATACATTTGGTTTTCGAAATTTTAAATATTTGTTTCACCTGGTGTATGGTATACCCAAGTCGGCGAGACGACTTACTTACTTCATTTTTCGTTGAATGGCCTGCAGCCAATTGTATTGAGGGACACACACACACTTTATTAATATAAGAGAAGGCACGCTTTTCTTCAATTCTTTATAAACGCTGTGTCTAGTGCCAGTCATTACGTTAGCATTGTCTGTCCCGATCCCAATTAAATTGACAACATCAAGTAACATAACAGCCTCTGCAATAGTAACTGTGTCACCAGCCTAAAACGACCCACACATTTTTGTACGCTTACTCTCACCGAATTAGTTAGGAATTATATATATTTGAAATTATTGTTAATGCTTCTATTATATAAGTGGGATACGAAATCCGATGTTGTCTTTTTATCTTAAAGGCATAAGCCCTTTTTTCTTTGAATTGAATATGTACATATATGTATGAAATGATGAATTGCTGAGGTAGTTTATTTGGGCACCTAACGTAAGAGATTTAACAGCCAAAATATAGGTAATACCGAGATTTCTTAGGTTTTACAAGGTTGGGTGGGTAAAGAAGAACACCAATTACCTCTGCACAAAAAATCCCTATTTAGGTGTAGTCCTTATCTTATCTCTGTCTTCATTTTACTTATGTAGCGCATGTTTTGGGAGAGCACAAGAACCACCCCATTTTCCCTGAGCTCAGACGAGCCACTTGTTAGAAAGACAGAGAGTGCACTCCGACACCCGCGTGTTCGTTACAAATGGCTTCATTATTTGAGGGATGCTAGATACAAACTTGCGAAAATAGGATGCTAGACCAATGAACTATCTCACACTAAACAATGTTTGTAGCGGTGGCAAGGAGATCAATGCAGTAATTTTTCGTGTGTTTGGTCAAATTTCTTCTGCCTTTATTTCATATCCCAGATACTGAGCAGAGGTTTTCAAAAAACTACCTTTGTTGATATTAAAAATAAATCCAGCTCCTGTGAGAATGTCTAGCTCTATTTTAAGCCTTTCAAAGCCTATCTCAATTGTGGGCGACACGATCATTATATCGTCTACGTAAGCAATGGCATACGAATAGGCCAAGTCACCCAAAGCTTGAATAACTAGCGCATTCTTAAATGCGAACGGCCTAGTTAAGAATTCATACTGGCCATCAGGAGTAACAAACGCAGTATATTCTATAGAGTCGGTGTGAATTGGGTAAAGCCACTTGCCATGTCAAGACAGGTGAAGTAATTCGCGCCCCGCAATCTAGCCATCTGGTCATTTATTAACGGCAAAGGATACCTGTCTGCTACCATGTTAGAATTTAGCTCTCTGTAATCGACACAAAGTCAATCTGTACCATTTTTTTTTTTTTTTGACAAGCAGCATTGGATTTAGAAAGGGGAAACAACTGGGTCGAATTATATTGCATTCTAGTAGCTCACTCAACCCCTTTTTCAGGGCTAAGTCTATGGGGTCGACGTTGTACAGTTTTGCTATGGCCAATCAATCAGATTTTCATTTTACCTGTAGTAACACGTGTAGATAGTGTTCCCTTAATAAATGCAGTAGAATAATCCTCAAGTAATTTTATTAACTTATTTTTATCGGATTCACACAACTCTGTATCAAGATTGGTAAGATTAACTGGATTCACATCTACTGAACCAACATTTATATATTTATAGATTTGGCTTTCACGATTTTGAATTTGTTTGAAGCGATAATAACATTAAATCCTTGATTAATAATTTCACGACCAATAAGAACGTCGGTTATCAAATATTTATATATAAATAGTAACCTGACTTAAAATTTGTAATGTGCTATATATATTTGTATCACCAATGCCTTTTAACATGATAACATTATTAAAGCGCTTTCCGGACAACTTGCTACTCATTTTATCTTTTATAAGTGAACATTCTGCACCGGAATCAAAAGTAATTGGGTAGATCTCACCTCGATGTATCATACTTCTTGTTGGCTCTGTCACGTAACACTGTTTCACGGTCTTCTGTTGAACCAAGCCCTTTTTGTTTGTTGACGCATCTTTTGAACTTTTATTTGTGTCCAGGCTAGCCACACTTAAAACAGGTAACGGCTTATCCCGCTGAGGGGCCGCATGGGCTTGTTTATGTATTTTCCTTCTGCACTCGGCAATTTTGTGTCCTGGTTTCCCACAGAAACCAGAATCGTCATCACTGTCAATATTACAGTACTTTTGAAATGTGAATGCACCAAGTTCAGATTGTAATTCACTCCTAGTTTGTAAAGACTATTCGTTGCAAGGGGTTGTCCACATTTGCCAAGCGCGAGCACAACCGAAACAGCTATTTCCTCTATGTTTTTGTTTTACCAGTTAGCGGTTAAAGTTGTCACCAAACGACTAGCGTAAACCGCGAGGCATTCGTCTCGTTGTCTTTATAGTGGTGAAGGAATAATTCCTTAAATTCATTCCACTTAATGCCGGGATATGAAATTTGAGTTAACTACTGTGAAGCACTGCCCACCATAGCCTTACTTAACCCCATGATCAGCTGGCTTCCTTCTATGGGCTGCTCCGTTATCATGATGTCTGCGGTAACGCACCACTTAAAGGCGTCAGCGTCTGCATTATCAGAACTATTTTTTGGCCAAGTGACGCCATGGGTTTGCTGCTGTTTGCGTGTTGATGCTTGCATGGTTTTCACAAGCTCCAACAGGGTTTGATTTTGCATTTGTAGAATGGCCCTCAGAGAATGCAGATCCCACTTCTGATGTTAAAGAACGCTCGCCTTTCATTATGTTTAAAACGTGTTGATTTGCGGTGCGTAGGCTTCGTAATCCAAAGGGCTAAGCCCCTTTGTTGCACTACAATGCTGTCGTCGCGCTATAACGGTCCTTTTTCAAGCGACAAAAATGCAACCATCCAATCACAACACTATTAGCGGGTGATGACATATGTATGTATGTATGTATGTATTACCAATATGATGAAATCATTTTTCTAACGAAATACCCAAAACAAGGTATTCATACGTCACACACTCAGTACTTAGCAACGCGCGTATGAATGTATTAAATATTATGTATACAAATGTATGTATGTATGTACATACCCTTCAGTACCAAATGTCGCCGGGGACAAAATCGCCGCAAATTCCGAGCCACTGACGTCGGCAGAAAAAAATTCTGCCAGCGTATTTCATGCTGAGGTTAGCCGAAGGCACCCGAACGAGCTAATGTCGTCATTGTACATACATACATATATATATATTTCTCATTTGAAAAAAAAAAAATTGGAAGAAGTAAAGCATGATGATTTTTGTCTACGCCACTTCACTTCGTTCGTCAGTGCATTGTTGTTATTGTTTTTTCCAAATTCTGCGCGCGTCGCTTTGTACTTTTCGTTTCTTTGTTCATTCGCGATTGAATTTCGTAGTGGCAGGAACTGTTAAATTTTTTCAAAATATTATGAAGTTTTCATTTCCTAATCAATTTTGTTCTTTTCAGAATCCATCCAAAATTCGATTCCGGATGAGCCGACGTGCTAAGAAATTGTTTGTTACAAGCCAAAGACACGTAAATTAAGCAAAACTGTCAAAAACGTAAGAAAATGTAAAAAAAAAAAAATTTAAATTTAATTTAATATGTTAAAGAATAGATGCAAAGAAATTAAAATAAATATGCTATTAAATAAAAACTAATGCATGTTAAAAAACCAAATCAAATCAAGTTTTTATTTATTTTTGGGAAAATGCGGGGATATTCCATTGACAATGTCGCCGCAATGTCGATTGTAAATCCGAGCTATAATTTCGCTGGGACATTGCGTCGACATGTCGCCGCTAATTCTATTGAAAAATCAACCACTATTTTGCTGGGACATTCCGGCGAAATGTCGCCGCAAGTTCCGTTGAACATTCCTCGTCTTCGTCTTCAGCGGAATTTCTGAGAAATCGCCTCGGATTTTCAGAGGAATTTGCGGCGACCGGTACTGAAGGGTATGTATACATATGTATGTATGTGTGTACATTTGTATGAGCAACCCACCCATTGTGCGATAGTTGAAAATTCAACATAACGAAATTCCCTGCAGTACGCGTCTGCGGAGACTCTCCGTCGAATTTGCGGGGACATGTCCGCTGTCTTGGGGGACATAGCGGCGACACGCTTATTTAAGTTGCGGCGACATTTAACATTAGATGACCTAGCAATAAGGACAATCGGGACAACTGAGCGACAAAGTCGACGGTATGTCCGCGGATGGTTTTTCGAAAATGTTTTGAGGGACATTTGCAAAGAAATTTCTTCTGAACGTCGACGGTATGTCGGCAGGTCTTCTTTGCGTTCGTGTCAAAGGACGTTCCAACGACATTTGCTTTGAATGTCGACCGTTGATCGATGGATTTTCTTTGCATGCGCGTCAGAGGACGTTCCATCGACAATTGCGTTGAATGTCGATAGTGTTGTCCATACAAAAATAAAAAACAAAATACAAAATGTTCTTTTGATTAATTTATTCTTTTATTAAATTTTTATTTCACAGCAATTTATTATATTATATTTTTTATTTATATTTATTTATATATTTATTCTTAATTTTTAACTAATTTTATTTATTTACAATAAGCTGTTGATCCAGACAGACAGACGGACAGACGGATTCCAACTCGTCTTGTCATGCTGATCAAGAATATATGTATATACTTTATATGGTCGAAAACGTCTCCTTCTGTGCGTTACAAACATCTGATCAATTTTATAATACCCTCTGCAACATAAAAAATTAAAATTTGTCACTTCTATTGTTACAATTTATTTTCATTAAACTTCATTTGATTTATTTTGAAATGCATGCAAACTTACCTTTATAAATTTTTAATAATTTAAATATTTTCACTGTAATCTTGCTTACTGTAATCTTTCTCACTGTAATCTTTGACAACTGTCTTGTACGCAATTCTAAATCAAATGCAAAGAGAAACGAAAATTACAAAGCGACGCGTGCCGAAATGGTAAATAAAAAAAAAAAAAAGAGGGCGTCTAACGGCTAGACACGATAGAAGTGAAACCTTTTGTAAAACAAACTGAGAGAGAATGAGACGAAAGCAGCATTAGGAGCGGGATAATTATAGGTTCATTATAATATTGCTATAAAGGTCATATTTTTTATTTTCTTCATTTTATTATTATTCATCCTCAATGTTTTCAATTTCAACAAATGATACGAGTGGCTTATGATAGCTAAAATATGATACAAATGCTTTGGTTTCGATGTTGTCAACATATCTTTGAAATACCGCGTCAATTGTTGTTTTTGATCGTGTTGTTGATTCAGTGCGATTGTTACACATTTTTAAACTGAATGTTGTATTGAGAAAGTCAATTAAGGGAACCGCTGTGTCCAATGCAAAATTTACGTTAAAATCGCCACTTAAAATCATTGGAACTTTATCGTAATCTTTTCTAAGCGATACTTCTGGTGTATATAGAATGAATTCCGTGATGCTATTTATTGATTGATTCGGTGAAATATAAATTGCCACAATTAAAACTGTTTTTCCATTGCTCAATCTGGTTTCGCATGCACATATTTCTCCCACTTTAGAGAGCTGAACAGACAGTGATTCTAGTTGCTGTGCATTCATTCATTATATATTTTGTGATACATTTTTATTTACTTTTTATACCCTTGCAGAGGGTATTGTAAAATTGGTCAGAAGTTCGTCGACGACAATTTACAAAGTGTCGACGTGGCTCTGTTGTTAGTGTGCTCGCTTGGCGATCGGGCGGCCGGGGTTCGACTCCCAGCTTGGTCGAAGTTTTTCATAATGCTTTTTATTTATAATGCTTTTTATATATTTGCATCTCATTCTCTCGCAGGCTAAATACTATAAGATCTATATGTGTCTCTGTTTAGTGTCGCTTTTTCGTTTCATCGAGTCTGAAATCACTCCCAACGATTCTAAAGAAGTTTTCACTTCAAAAACAATGCAATGTCCCGTTTTAACTTTGTTCTTTTTGTCTTCCTTCTTGTCGCGGGCCGAAAACACAGAGTATGATTGGCCATAACCGACGATGCATGTAAAATTATGTAAAATTTACATATGTTTCACATCAAAAGAACATGCTTATTTAATGATCAATTTATAAGTAACAAGTTATTGACAAATTATGTACATATATATAAAAATAATATGTACATATATGGTAATAATGTTCAAATTTTTTCCTCATCCATAAGTAACAAGGGTATGGAAAAGCCGTCATGAAAATAAATATTACTTGATGCTGCATTTTTCCTATTCTTGCCTTTTTTTTTGTGTCAATTTTTTTCAAGAAATTGTGTTTACTCAATTCTTTTCGAACGACGAAGTGTTTCGACGACGACATTGGATAGTTCGGGCACCGTCGGCTGGTCTTTGCTTGTCGACGCCGGCAGGATTTAATTCTGCCGACGGCGGTATAGTCGACGATGCGGCGACATTGTCGACCGGGGACATTTGGTACTGGAGGGTATGTACATGTATGTATGTATAAATTTTTAATGCAAGTAATCGTAATACATAAATACATAGATATATGTATATAAACATACTCAGATGTACATACATATGTAAGTATGTACATAGGTACATATGCAGGCGAAAGTAGGAACCACTAAAATAGTGACAAAGTCACGGGTATTTAAAATATGTCTTCTCTATTTTCCTAACACTGAATCTTTTCTGATGATTGTTTTCAATCATTCACCGTGTTCAAAAGTAAAGTGGAGCAACTTTATTAGCGAGAAATACGTACAGGAGTACATACATACATACACACATACATACGTATAAAATATGGTAAGAAAAATTTTTCAATTCGAAGACAAATATTAAAAATATTTTATTTTCTTACTATTACTTATGTATATACTTATGTATGTATATACAATATATATGTAGATGCGAACATGCTTCTGCATATGTACATATGTATGTATGTATAAGAATTTCTTACATACATATTCATATGTATGTATGGACATATACATATATGTATGTAGTTGTGTAATTTACACATACATATGTATGTATTAGCTTTGACAGAATATCATTGAAATGACCTCTGTATATGTACAGATGTACATTTGTTTCAATGATACATACATACATATGTACACTGACTCATAGTTTATTCAATACAGAGCCTATTGTGATTCGAAAAGATTCATAATCTTGTACAAAAGCTAACGAATTAAAGATATGAAAGTATGTAAAAACATACATACATATGTACATATGTACAGTTTGGCAAGAAAGTGTTTACGAGAAAAGCGAAATATGTTTTTTTTAATGATAATAGGTAAATTAAACTATAAACTTTTTAGTAAGTAAAAAAATACACATTTGTTTTCATTAACAAAAGAAAATATAAAAAAAGTAGCAAAAATCAATTGCCAAGATTTATTTTTTTTTACTTAATAATAAGTTTATAGTTTAATATGCCCATTTGCATAACAACAAAATTGGATAATCATATTCTTATTTGCTTTAGAGCCAAAAATTAAAATATTTTCTCTGTACTGGAAACTCGACGTAGAATCTGCGACGACTTGTTCAATGTCGGCTCGAAATACGCCATACAAATTTCATTATTAAACATTTTATTTAAGTTATTTATTTAACATGCAATAGTTTTTTTTCAAGAATGTATTTAATTTTTCTAATTTTTAACATTCTAAATTTTATTATTTATTTTTCTAGATTAGGTTTTATTTTGTTTTGCTTGTTGTACGTAGTTTTGGGACAAGTCAAATAATTTCTCAGCACATTCTTTGCCAGATCTCCTAGAATAGAATTTTAAATCGCTTCTGAAAAGAACAAGAACATAATATTTATAATGAGTTGCATTAATAATCTTTCGCATTGGCGAATTATATTCAAAGGAACATTCGTCTGTCTAAAGAACGCTCCTCCTCTTTCGGCTTATGCTGATGCTCCTTTACGAAAGCCAATCTTTTCGCCTTGTTTACTTTAGAGATGTAGGGTATTTCCTTCGTTCACTGATTGGGTTATTGGCCATCCCATTCCATTCATTTGCAGCAACACCGTTGTGTTGCGTTTAGCACCCAATCTTGTCAAGTTGTTAATAGTATTATGCTTTTTAAATTTGTTAAGTTGATAATGTACCGTTTGACGCGACAGTTTAAATTCTCTTGAAATGTCTTTTACGGCAACCCCAGCTTTAAACTTCGCTTCGATTGAAGCTCTAACAACAAAGCTTACCTTGGCTTTTCCCGATGTTTTTCAACTATTTAATAATTATAAAAAAACAAATTTATGTTAAACACAGCTTAACTATGAACAAATTCTGTTAACTCTTGCTTAAACTTGCGAGATAATAACCACGAAATACTTTTTCACTCAGAAATTTGATGTTCGCTTGCATTTTAATAAGCAGAAAGAGCATGCCAAAGCTAAAGAACTTAAAATTTGGCATGCACATAGCATAACAGCATTATTATCTATTAACATAGATTCTTTGTTTTGACAATCATTTTCGCACCGTTATTTAACGGTAATACGCATTGACAGCTTTAATAGTCACAAAACGATTTCGTCAAAATGCCGAATAGTCGTCTCTTTATTTATCTCTGTCTTTCTAAAATGCTCAAAATGTGTATGCTATAAAAATAATGATTCCACTGAGTGACATTGGTTATGAGTCGCAGCAACAACAACATTCATGCACATTCAATTTATTGTGTGCGTGTCACTAACTCAATTCGAATTCATTCATCTAAACGTACGTTGTGAGTAAAGCCATGCAGCTTTCGAATAAGAATTTGTATAAATTAAGATGTTGGGTCCGTCCTCTGGTTCCTGTTGGGGGTTGCCGTTGGTGGGATCCAACTTATGGGTTGATTAATGTTGATTAGGATGAGATACGATTAAGTATCTGAATCACCGTCCTTGTGGATCAGTAATATATTAGAGATTATAATTTATGTTACGGCCAAGTGCCGGAGTTATGCGTCTTTATTGTTTATGTGTTGAAGGGAAGACGTAATCATTTTCTCAAACAGCTTAGGTATTGCGGAAAGTTTGGCAATGCCACGGTAGTTAGAAATATCGGATTTGTTGCCATTTTTATAAAGCGGAATAATAAAAGACTCCTTCCAAACATAAGGAAAGCTACAAGTCTCACTCGATATAAAGAATAACCGATATAAATGCTTAGATAGGGAAATCTAACGTATTTTAAGGATGCAACTAGGAATATTATCAGGGCCGGGGACGAAGGAAGACGTCATAGATGATAAGCTAGAGATAATACAGTCTTCAGTAATACTAGGAAAAAACATACAATTTAAACGAGGGATTGAAAATAAATAAGATGTGGGAGGTGAAGAAGTAGTGAAAGAATTTAGCAAACAGATCTGCAATTTCTGAATAATTATTATTTGTCTGGTCAATAAGTCTGAAGAAAGGAAGTCAGCAGGTTAGAACGTCGTTTAGAATTAACAAAGTTGTAAAATTTTTTGCGGTTCTTATAGAATTAAATCCCACAGCGCACGATGTAATTATCGTAGCAATGCAGTCACCGACTATCTCTCTTCGAGTGCGGACGTCGCTGCTTTCCTATCGCCAGTGCATTTTTTCCATTCTTCTTTAACATTCTATTCTTAATCGTTCACGTGTACATATAGAACACAGTGTAATACGGTTTAACTTTTCTAACCATGGCCCCTGCCCCCCCAATCTAGGGGATAACCGAAAAAAGCCAAAAAAAAAAAAAAAATTCCAAAAATTTCCAGAAGTATTCCCTCACTTACCTGAATCTACCCAACAAAATCACCGATTTATTATCATAACATCTAAAAACACTGACAAGCCGATATCGGAGTTTTCATGTTTCGCAGTTCATCGAGCTCTAAATGTCATAAGTAAAGAAGTCATTTCTAGAAGAAATTATTGAAGGACTGAAATTCCAATACGTACACTCTGTTTTCAAGTTTTTCAGAAAAATTGATGGCAATACCAAACCTTCTGGCGTAATTTTGGCCACTTTTGATCTTTACAGCCTACCAAGCAAACTGGAAATCTAATGGCACACCGTCAAGGTGAGGGAATACATTCCCAACCCGATGAGCTGCAAGACATGCCAGTTATTGGGTCACACAGTTAAAAATTGCAATAACCCAACCATTTGCGCTACGTGTAATCTTGGCCCCCATCTCCCAGAACCGTGTACTCGTACATTCTGTGCTAACTGTAACGGTGACCACCCCGCGTCCTCCCCTTCATGACCAAAATACCAGCAACAAAAAGAGCTATTCAAAATAAAAACTACGAAAAAATGCAGTATGCGAGAAGCACGCATCATTCTAAAACAACAACAACCAAATATAACAGTAAATTTCTCTGCTTCGTATGCTGCTATCATTTCAAACAACCCCCCTACCCCCGCTAGAGCCTCCAAACCAACAACTTTAGTTTGCGATAAGCAAGCCTCTACAAAATAAGCTGAACCACAAACCTCTTCACAAATCCCAACACCTTACAAAAACACTAAAATATCTCTTACAAACGAACCAAAAAAATCTTGTGCTCTTGGATTAGCAGTACAAGAAAATCTCAAACCTAATCACAAAAACTACCTGTCTAGTTCAAACGAATCCATCAAATCTAACTACTCCCCCCACTACTCTATTCCTTCAACTGAACCCAAATCACAAGACTCTCTATGGAGCATTCTGACTCATAGTCAGGATCAAGTCCATTGATATATCAATTTCTTGTACACGTACATCATTGCTCCAAAATATTACGATGTCCATTAAAATTTTACAATGGAACATAAACGATATCCACAATAACTATAATGAACTTATGCTAATGATAAAAGACCACTCACCTGATGTTTTATGTTTACAAGAAACACATTTACCACACAACTTTACAAATTTTAATTATCCCAAGGCATATATTGTCTACCTCCACAACTTACCACAAAACATATCGGCCAAACAAGGTATTGCAGTGCTCATCAAACGGCACATCCCCCACACGTACAACCAAATCAACTCAAATATTCTCTGTTCCTCCCTATAGCTTAATCTTGATAGTAACATCAACATAATCAATACATATATCCCACCATGTCAAGGCTTTAAAACTAGCGACATTTCGGATATATTAGACCAATTTAACAGCCCTTCAATAATTTTGGGGGACTTTAATTCATGGAGCCTTCTTTGGGGATTTTCGAAAATTAACGCCAGAGGTAAAAAAATCGAACAGTCCTTCCATAATTTTGGGGGACTGTAATTTGTGGAGCCCCCTTTGGGAATCTCCGAAAATTAATGCCAGTGGTAATAAAATTGAATGTGCAATCTCTCGGAAAAATTTAGTTATTCTTAACGATGGGTCTGCCACGCATCTATCAACCCACAATTCTTTCGCCCATGTTGATATCTCAATGATATCTGCACAAATTGCCCACAGGTGTAGCTGGTCCATCATAGATAACCTTCATGGCAGCGATCACTTTCCGATAACCATCGAAATCTCCATACATTCCAGCCTCCATACATTTTCCCCACCGCTACCAAAGTACAAAACCGATCTGGCAAACTGGGATCGTTTCGAAAACAAATGCACCAAGTTAGCCAAATACTGGGCTAATGGTTGTCTCAACCATCAAGTAGCACGATTGACTAAAGGCATAAGAGATGCAGCTGACTGCAGCATCCCACAAACAAAACGCGTCCCACATAAAGCCAAAGTCCCCTGGTGGAACAACTCTCTTCATCACCTAAGAGATGAAAAGCAACGTCTTTTTCACCAATATAAGTCTCACATGTCAAACACAGCTCTTATTTAATATAAAAAAGCGAATGCAATTTTCAAGAAGGCTGTACTCTCGGCCAAACGTAACTGTCTCGATAATTTTACCTCTCAAATTTCTCCACTATCAACCACTAAGAAAGTTTGGTCCGACATTAAACGTTTAGCTGGTGTCCCACCGACTCCATTAAAATATATAAAACTCACCTCATGCTGCCGTGGCAAACGCCTGAGGTAAAAGCCCAGGTGCCGATAGGATATCTTACCCTATGTTAAAGCATATCCCCTCTTCTTAAAAACAATAATCCTGGATATCTTTAACAACATGCTCGACTTTGGAATATACCCACACACATGGAGATCTGCCATAGTAATTCCTATAGTAAAGCCAAATAAAACCCCACACGAAATATGCAGCTTCCGTCCGATTTCTCTCCTATCTTGCCTAGGTAAAACAATTGAAAAAATAATTACGCGCCGACTAATGTGGTTCATCACGCGCCATAATTTAATCTCGCATAACCAGGTAGCCTTCAAAAGGAAACCCAGCACAATGGACGCATTACTGCGCATTCAACATTTCGTGTGTTACGCCCTTTCTACTAAAAATCATGTCTCCATTCTGGCGACAGATTTGGAAAGAGCCTTTGATAGCGTGGGGCTACATGCAGTGCTATGTCATCTCGAACATTGGGGCATTGGTCCAAGGCTTTATAACCTTATAAAGGCCTTTATGAGCAACCGCACCTTCAGGGTTCGAGTTAAGAATGTTACTTCCAACAAATACAGTTTAGACAATGGTATCCCACAAGGTTCCCCACTATCCATAGTTCTATTTATGATTGCTTTCGAACAACTAAACAATCTCTTGATGAGATACAAAGATATTAATGTATCGATGTACGCCGATGATGCGATTGTCTATACCAAAGTAAAGAATTTGAAGACTGTACAAATTATATTTGCCAAAATATTACAAGATTTCGAATCATGGGGAGCCTTTTCGGGAGCCTCACTTGCTATAGATAAATGTCAACTACTACATATTTGCCGTAAGCACCAATGTAACCTAGATGACATTGTTTTTAGGAACAAACGCATCAAATCTGTAGATCACTTAAAAATCCTTGGCCTTAGAATCTGGGCTACCCAGTATTTCGGATCGCATCGAGGAAACAACCATGCAGCTAATCCCAAAGTTATACAGTACAGACAACAACCTGCTACATAAAGACTTTTCTGCGATTTTCAAACAAAAAAAATCGAAACACAACTGTTTGTCAACGCTCAGGCGCTGCGCCAAATACAGCATACAGCTTGGCTTACCTTCACCTAAGTCTTATCGGCCCATCAAACCACCGGCATATTGGTCCTGCAATAAACCCACAGTCAATATCAGCCTAAATAACTGCACAAAAAGCAAAACCGGCAGTCCGGAATTCCTGTCTCGCTTTTTATGCGAAAAAGACAAACTCGGGGATAAAGCTTGGCTTTACACAGACGGGTCCAAAACAACTGCAGCAACCACCTTCGCCGTCGTTGACAGCAATAACACTATCATCGCTGGGGGACACCTCCCGACATACAACTCCACATTTACCGCCGAAGCGCAGGCCGTATTAAAAGCCTGTCAGTATGCTGCCACTAAGAAAGGCTCATTCATAATAGGCACCGACAGTCTCTCTACAATATCAACCATACGGAACTGGGAACATCACGATTCTACAATCCAAGAAATACGCAGCCTAGCCATTATGCACCAAAAAAAGATAACCATCTTCTGGACCCCCAGCCACACGGGGATTCCTGGCAATGAATCCGCTGACAAAGCTGCGGGCGAAATGAGGGTCGCTGTTACTCCCCTTTTTACTCCAATTAACACCAACGACTTAAGGAACCATATACGGCGACACCTCGACGAAAAACAACAGTCTTTGTGGAGCCTTTTCAATCACAATTACCAAAAGATCAACCCAAGATGCTCGAATTGCTCGTTTTCCCTGCCAACCTCCATCGTCGAGCTTGCGATACACGTACACCTTCGCAAGGGCACTACCCGACCCCTCTGCCCACTATGCCAGGAAAATCTAACCGCAGAACACATCCTGAACTCCTGCCGTTCCTTAGAGAGCATTAGGGTCTCCCTTTTTGGAACCTTAACCCCGTCCAACCTTTTAAATAATCCTTCTGTAGACAGTATCCTTAAAATATACAATTTCATCAAAGAAACACGTGTAAAAATATGAGAACAAATTAACGAGTCAAAGGCCCTTGACTCATTAGGTTTAGTAATTATTACTAGATTTAATTTGTTAAATAAATGAAGTAAGTAAGTCGTCTCGCCGACTTAGGTATTCCATACACCAGTAAAGCAAACATTTCAACTTTATTAAACAAATGCATTTTCACATGCTTTTTACAAGCATATCTTAGTATCTCGCTCACTCAATCATACGAGCACCCTAGCGCCCCCACCAGCCAACGGCCAACTCCGGTTTGGTATTTTGCTAGATATTAGTATCAAATTTAAGTGTGCCGAATTTGATTGCATAAGGTAAAAAAAATACGGGAGATAATCAAGTTTTTCAAATTACGGGGGCGGAAAAGGGCGTGGCAAAATCTTTATACATACAAAATGTGCGCGTTTACTAAACAAATATACATACCAAATATGGTGTCTCTAGCTGGAATGGTTTTTGAGATAAACGCTTTTTTTAAATTGCGGGGGCGGAAAGGGGCGTGGCAAAAATTTGAAATAAACTTGATCACTCTACATACTACACGAGTCTACATACCAAATTTGTTGGCTCTAGCTCTTACAGTTTCCGAGATCTAGGTGTTCATACGGACAGACGGACGGACGGACAGACGGACATGGCTAGATCGACTCGGTTGTTGATCCTGATCAAGAATATATATACTTTATGGGGTCGGAGAAGCTTCCTTCTGCCTGTTACATACATTTTGGCGACTTTAATATACCATTTCACCCTATGGCTGTATGGTATAATAAAATATTGAGCAATGTGTATTTAAGAGACAAAATTGAGATTTCGCTACACAATAATTTTAATAGTCAAGTCGCGAACCAGTCAACTGCACAATCTATATCACATCACTCAAATAGAAATGACCAATCAAAAGAGGAAATAAGGTTGTTAAAAAGACAGAAATTTGTGTTACGAAAACGTCTACGACGAGAAACTGAAATGTTTCTAAATGAATTAGTAACGGAATTGTAAGAAATAATAGTTTCAATGGAAAGAATCTGCAGGCTTCACAAGGGGCCGTGTTTGAGATACACAAATAACAGTAACCGAGACAAAAACAAGATCAAGGATTCTTTTAGAAGAGAGAGAAAAACCACTTTCACTCGTTGCAGAGGACGGACGTGTTTTTTTTGCGCTTATCAACTTTTATTTTTTCTCGCGATTAAATACTTTTACATAACTCTTAAATTATCGGTTTAATTAATAATAATTACAACATCCGAATTTTATTTTCATTTCGCGAATTCTTGCTGTCGTTTTTGTTTAAATTTAAATAAAATCAAAACTTACAACAATACTTGCATTAGCGGTGTTGTTGTTTTGTTTATCGCTTTTGTGTCTTTACCGTTTTAACTAACTCTCGCGCTCTTGCGTACAAATTGTTGTTGCATGTGTTCAATTTGACGCGCTCTCCCGCTCTTTCCTATTCTTGATTGATTTGCGCTCTCCTCTTTTGCCTACCCGCGACTCTGTGATACGTGTTTTTGTTTTTGTGTTTTCATTTCTTTTTATTCTTTAGTTGTGAAGGCTTAATCTGCACATTAACCCTTGTGTCAGAACTGGTCAGTATATTCTTATACACAGATTTTTTACCTTTAGAATTTTTATTTTTTATTTTTTGTATTTCCTTTTGTAATTAAATTAAACTTTTGATAAAATGGTTGTCTGCTCCAAAAATAATTGCATAGTTGCCACTAATGCGGTTGACTCCCATGATTATATTCTTTGTTGGTTGTGTGACAATGCGGTTCACGTTAAGTGTGCAGGTAGGTTACACAGGCAGAATCAAGGAGTCTATTGCTAAAGGTGGTGGCTTAAAATATGGATGTGATGCTTGCCGGGAGGTCGAGAATGAGATGCGCTCTTTCATGAGGCGGACTAGAGATAGTTTTGACACTTTAAGGGCAGGTTTTAATAAACTCCAAGCGGAGTTTACTGCGGTGGAGACTCAGTTCAGAAGTTTATCGCTTATGAATGAGTCTCCGAAACGTAAAAGGACCAGTCCTTGGGGTGTTTCTGTATCTGTAGATCCGCCAGCGTCTCTTATCGTCCCCGACCGGTCTCATGCACCGTCCACTCCTAATGTACAGCAATTGATATCGTTTAAGAGCCCGGTTGTGAATGCTATTAGTAATGAATTACCGGTATCACCTGGGAATGATCTCTTAAAAACGATGCCTATTGTAGTGTCGGATGTGTCTGGGCAATTACCCATTCCAATGGAAATTGCCGATAGGTCTAAAAGTATCGAGGGCCCCGTAAACAAGTTGACTGCTGCAGTGGGTGACTTGTCCAACGTTACTGCTGCGGCTGACGCTTCGGGACCGCGTGTTTCTAAAATTAGTGTTTCTGCCAATATCTTCGACACTATATGTCGAGGAGATTTTTGGCCTAAACATATAATAGTTAAGGAATATACTGTAAAAAAGAAAAATCGGCAACCGATTCGCTTGCCTACAACAACAACTAATACTATTCCTGCCACATCAGCATCTGCTGGTTCTCTCGCGAACTATCCAATTTGAAAAATGTGAAGACACGATATTATAAGAAGTTTCAAAAAACACGTCGTTCATCAGATTATGCTCTGTATACAGTCGCTCGTTCAAAATTCATGATGCTTAATACACAATGCTATAAGAATTATCTTCAGCGGTGTAAGCTTCAGTTTTCTTCTGACCCTAAACAATTTTATAATTTTGGTAATTCTAAACGTAAGACCTCTGTGCACCCATCTTTTTTGTCTTTTCAAAATAAAAAAGCGAGCACTGATCAGGCAATTGCCGATATGTTTGCGTGTTTTTTCAAAACAACTTATTCCTCAACGGAATATCGAGCAAGTCCATATCCTTATCATTTAAAAAAGGCTAATTGCATTTTCAATCCAGTGATTGATGAAAGTTCTATTTTTAGCGAACTTAAATTAGTTAAACCTGTTTATTCTCCGGGGCCAGACGGTATTCCTGGATGTGTACTCAGGTTCTGTGCAAACGCATTATGTAAACCCATTTTAAAATTGTTTCTATTGTCTGTAGAATCTTCCTCTTTTCCATCTATTTGGAAGGAGTCGTATATCATTCCCATGCATAAAAATGGCAAAAAGTCCGAAGCCTCTAACTATAGGGGTATCTCAAAATTGTCCACTATTCCGAAAGCTTTTGAGAAAATTATAACTTCTCAATTGCAACATTTTTGCAGCTCTATTATTTCGCCATCCCAACATAGGTTTGTGAAACGTAGCTCTACAACCACTAACCTTTTAGAATTTACATCAATAATTTTCAAGGGGTTCAAAAATGGTAAACAAACTGATGTCATATACACTGACTTCAGCAAAGCCTTTGATTCTGTTAATCATACCCTATTACTTTCTAAGCTGAGCGACATTGGGTTTCCAGCCCTTTTCCTTTCTTGGGTTCGAGAATATTTAACAAATAGAAAACAGAAGGTACTTTTTAAGTCTTCTTTTTCCGTGTCAATTTCTGTGACTTCTGGTGTACCTCAAGGTAGTCATCTTGGCCCTCTGCTCTTCACACTATTTATTAACGATCTTCCATCAGTCATTGTTCATTCGCGTGTGCTTATGTATGCTGACGATGTCAAGCTTTGTCTTACTTATAAAGATACAGATTCATTTACTCGGCTACAAGCTGATCTTAAAAACTTTCAATCCTTGTGCCAGTTTAATCTACTAAATCTTAACACTACCAAATGTAAGGTAATGACTTTTTTTCGTAACTCTCCTCAACTGGTCACTTATTTTCTAAACAACAGCCCTTTAGAACGTCTAAATAATATGAATGATTTGGGCGTACTTATGGACCATAAGTTAAATTTTAACACCCATATTTCCACCACGGTCGCAAAGGCCATGAGTGTCCTGGGTTTCATTAAAAGATGGTCAAAAGAATTTGATGACCCCTATACAACTAAAGTTCTTTTTACTTCGCTTGTCCGTCCTATTTTAGAGTATGGATCTTGCATTTGGTCACCTCAATATGAGTCGCACCAGATTAGACTAGAATCCGTTCAAAAGCAGGGATCGCAATGTCAATTTGCCTTCATATTCTAGTAGACTTCTCTTGATTAACCTTCCGTCCCTAACTAACCGTAGAATTATGCTTGGTGTCATTTTTATGCACAAGCTCCTAATTGGTGATATCGACTCGCCTGAGTTATTAGCTCAGGTGAATCTGTCGGTACCATGTAGACGGAGTAGACATCCTTTAATACCTTTATCCCTTAGTCGTTGTTCTTCTAACTATGCTATGCATGAACCTTTTAGGGTCCCTTTATCCCTTAGTCGTTGTTCTTCTAACTATGCTATGCATGAACCTTTTAGGGTCCTCTGCTCTGATTACAATCTTCTATCCCCTTTAATCGGCTCAGAGTTTTCTATTAATATGCTTAAAACATCTATCCTATCCCATTTAGTTAATAGATAGCTATAGTATTATGTGTTTGTCTGTCTTTTCTATTGTGTATTTTGTCCACGCGATTCGTGCCGTGCGTTATACAGCTGCACCCCTCGGTCGGTCGGGTGGGAGGTGGGCAGTTATCTGCTTGGGCTCGCGCGTAACAGGCTTTGTCCTGGTGTCGTAGGGGCCACTTGAACGTACTGCGCATAGTATCGACAACGTCCGCTAAAAAAAAAAAAAAAAAAAAAAAGAGTTAAGTAAAGAATTTAACTGATATAGCGGTCATTATAGCAGGCTATCAAGAAAAACATATTGAGATGAAGGAATTAAGAGAGATTATCATTAACCAGCCAAGAAATATTAGACAAGTTATATGTACATATAAGTTGCAAAAAAGTTCATTGTGTAAATACTTTTGACCACCCCTGTATGTATGTATGTCGAAACATTTGTACAATGCAGTCTAGAAATGCGTATGTATGTATGTACAATATGTATATGTAAATGTTTGACATTACAAAAAATGCAGTCAATAATTACATATGTATGTTGAAAAGCGCCGCTTACCAACTTTTTGGTTACGAAATTGTTAAAATTGATCATATTTACAACCCACTTTTCCCCTTCCTATACTTTATACTGAGAATTTTGTTATAGAGCTGGCAAATCCGTCAACGGAAATCTTTGTCTCGACGAAACCGCTGCATTGTCGAAACATAAACATCGAATTTGTTTTGAAACAAAAGTAAAAAATTCTATTCATTTATCTAGCTTTCAATTTATTTTTTCTGGTAGATTTTAAATATAAATTACATTAATTAATTCTTTTTCACTTATTATTACACTTATATTACATCTTATTTCCATTTCTGATAAGTTTAGCAGGGGTATAAAGAATGCTCTCGCGCTATGCAACCGTGTGACTCAGATGCCAACGAACTGTCAAGTATAGGTTTGACTTGTTGTTGTGAATCTGATTACCAAGTTCGTAAGTTTTCCCAATGGAGACATTTTTTGATGTTTGTAACGCACAGATGGAGACGTTTTCGACCACATAAAGTATATATATTCTTGATCAGAATAAGAAGCTGAGTCGATATAGCCAAGTCCGTCTGTCCTTCGGCGCGGTACTCAGCCGTATTAAAAGCTATTAGGATAAAACTTGCTATTTAAGCATATTATAACCTGGGTGAGATGAAGTAAATCATCCGGATCGGACCACTATATCACATAATTATATACGAAAGGTAGGTAAAGGAGTTGAAGTATCCGTATGAAATTCTTAAAAATTTCAATCCGATCGAATAAATAGAATCAAGTTACAGTCAATATATATCGGCTCTGCTCGAAAGCTGCCGCCAGCACTGCCTACATTGCGCGAATAAGCAGAGCACACGCATACACACGAGCCAGAAGAAGAAAAATATATGGAAATGATTTTGGAAGGCTTTAATAATTTTAATTTTAATTAAATAAATCCGATTTTCTCAACCACTATACCAACAAGAGACACCAAAATTTAGTATGTATATTTGCTTAGTAAATAAGCAAATTTTGTATGCGTAAATATTTCGCCATGGCCCTTTCCGCCCACGTAATTTGAAAAAACTCGATTATCTCCCGTAATTTTCTACCTTGTGCAATCAAATTTGGCACACCTGAATTACTAAATCACTAATACCAAATTTAATTAAAATCGGACTAAAAATAGCCAAGTTATGCATATAAACGTTTTTCCATTAGGCCGGTGTTGGCCGTTGGCTTGTGCGGGCGCTGGTGTGCTCGTGTGCTTGAGTGAGCGAGATACTTAGATATGCTTGTAAAACGCATGTGAACAGAATTTTTTAAAAATGCGTAAATGTATTTCTTATAATAAATTTGAAATATTTGTGTTACTGGTGTATGGTATACCTAAGTCGGCGAGATGTAAGTCGTCGACTTCAATAAAATAGTTTTTGAAAGATAAGGCTAACATTCAGAAAAGAGGCTAGTGGGTTTTAATATTTTATTGATTTAAGTTTAATTTTAATTACTATTAGGAGAACTTTTGATTCATTGATACATCGAGTTTTGAACCCCAATGTTTAATCGATTATTAACATTGATACATTTTTATTGAAATTTACAACACTAATATGAACGTGTTGTACTAGGATATCCAAAGGTAGGAGTTGTCCCGAGGCTAAAGGCGGCGCTAGAGTGCACAAGAGTTGGTAGAGTGACGGATATAACAAATGCTATGAGGCGTGGAATAATAATAATTATTATTATTAATTGTTTATCTTAGAGTTAGGACTAATTAAAATTAGTCGGAACTTAATTTCTACCGAAGCGCTAGCTGCTTGGGCCTTCGTCTTGTGTCTATTTACATATTTACAAATTACAATACATAACACAGATTAACATACTTACAGATTAATATATTTACAGATAAACAGATTTACATAATTTACTTTTAGTATTGTATTTTTTAAATTTAAATCTATAGGATGTGGTAGTTTGGTTTTTTTGAGGTAGTTGATTATCATGGAGAGGTTAGTTGAAGTTGGGTTTGCAAGAGTTGCTATTGGGCATAATTTTTGAAAGACTTCTTCCCTAATGTGGAAGGTTGCAGGGCAGTTTTTTAGTACGTGTTCTATGTTTAGGTCAGATGTTGAGTTGCAGTTTGGGCAGTGTGTTTGTCGTTGGGGTTAATGTAGTGTTGTTGAGTAAATCTTGTGTGACCTAATCTAAGTCGTAGAATTTTTATTTGGTCTATCCGTGTTATGTCTTTTTGCTTAATGTTTTTGAGACAGTGTCCTGTGTGTGTTAGATTGCTGTTTGGCTGTTGGTACCATGTGTTGCAGCGATTTATGTTGTTTTTAAGCTTTTGGAAAAAGTTGTTTTTAAGGTAATTGTTTATATCGCTACAGTTGAAGTTGGGAGTGTAGTGGAGGGGGGGATGTATGGTGGATTTTGCGTATTGGTCGGCAAGTTCGTTGCCTTTTATGCCACAGTGGCTGGGGATCTAGAGGAGTTTTATTTTGGTGATGGTTTTTGTTAAGATTGGTCTTATTAATGTGGGGTATAGGTTGTTGTCTATGGATTTCATATCTGATAGGGAGTCGGAGCATATTACGAAGTTACCTTTCTTGCGTCTTGTTAGGTTTATTGTTTCAAGTGGTAGTGGTAGTATGCCTGTTTTTAGGACTACAGTATCGGTGGTTATGGCGAATGTTTGTGTTTGTCTTTATGGTCTAGGAACATTTTTTTTAATATATTTGGTGGTGATGTGTTGGGCTTACTAAAGTTGTGTAGGGAGATTTGATGATCGAAGGTGGGAATAGCCATGGGGGTGTGGTTGTTTGTTTGTTGGGTGGTGGAAGGTAGGGAATATTGAGATGCTTTTTTAATGTGGATTCTAATTTTTTATTGTTTTGGTGTTTTATTTGATTGGTGAATTTGTGGATTGGAGAAGGATTGTTTTGGATGCTTTGACTGTCATTAGATCTACTTTTTGCTCTATTGTAGGTAAGTTGGCTTCGAAAAGTAGATTGGGAAAGGGAGTTGAGGGAAGAGCGCCAAGGGCTGTTCGTGTTCCTACATTATATGTTATTTTAATCTATTTTTTTTTTTATTAATTTTGCGGGGAGAGCGCTCTTTCTGCAATCTATCCGAAAAGTGGATAATCATCAGAAATCAATGGCAAACGGGACATTTTGAAGGTTATACATATAAAAACAAAAGGTACATATAACATTTCATAATTTCAAAATATTGAGAATTGGATTAATAGGGGGGTGGGAGCAAGCTGTTGTTTAGTCCTCTCCATGCGGTGGTCAAGAACGTGGAGCCTTCTTAGTCGTTTGGTGGTAGAACTGTTGTCAAGCAAATTGATGGCCAGGGGATTTAAGTGCCTGTCAAGGCGGTCCAGGTGGGCTCTCGTCAGCCTTGTAATTTCGTCCGTTACCCATGGAATTCCCAGCGTACTGTGGATCTCTACATTGGACGTAAGAATGTTGGCATCGGACATGACTCTTAAGGTCTTGTTTTGAAACCTTTGTATTATTTTTCGGCTGGACATGCAGGCTGTGCCCCGCAGTGGTATCCCGTAGGTCCATACTGGCTCTAGGTCAGAGTATTTTGTCGAGTATTCTCCTCTTATCCATGATATGAGGTCACCAGGTTAATCTCTTATCCAAAATTAGGCCAAGGTATTTCACTCCATTTGCCCCTGGAATAAGCGCCATTATTATATCCATACGTGAAGCGTGAATGTAATGTGCGTCGACTTTTCGGGATCACCATTATGTTCCATCTGGCAAGCCAGTGATTGGTTTAGTCCAGCTGTCCTTGCAGTAGACTACTGGCGATTGTTGGCGATTCATCCGTCGCTAGAAATGCCGTATCATCCGCATAAGTGGCAGCTAGCATTCTGTGATCCAAACTGACTGGCATGTCAGCGGTATAGATCGTGTACAGAACTGGGCCCAACACGCTACCTTGGGGCACACCCGCTGATGGCTTCAATCTCGGACCTCGCGCCGCCACATCTTACATAGAAGCTTACAGAATTTTGTTGCTAATCCGATGGCATTGTTTTGCCGGGCCATGACATTCCCTGAAGACAAACTGGTGATCGGGGATCAAACCGGCCTCCTCCATTATTGGTCGCAATCTTCGGACGATAAGAGGCGAGATTGGCTGCAAGTTTCCCAGGTTTAGGGATTAGAAAGATTTTGGCGCACTTCCACTATGTCCTGGGGAAGTGTCCTAACTGGAAGCATTGCAAGTTTGCAATGGTGAGAAGAAATTGTATGCCTTCTTCAGGTAGCGCTTTAATCGATGGCACGTATTTTCCGTCGTATCCCGGGGACTTGGACACCTTCAGTCTGGAGATCTCTTCCAGCAGCTCATCCATTTCAACGGCTTGGATGGGAAGGGCCATTTGGCATGGAACGTCCAGGAACTTCTTTGTTTGCTGGGCCTCTGCCTGGGTGCATCTGCTGAACGGGGTAAACGCATCAGGCAAGTGGGTGGCGAAGGCATTTGCCCTGTCGCTGTCTGATCGGCACCAGGTACCATCGGCCCTTTTAACAGGCTCTTTTCTACTAGTGGGCCTTTTTAGTCCGTCGGTTAGCCTCCAGAGGTTATATTGCTGGTCACCAGGTTCAACATTCTCAAGAAAATTTTCCAGAGACTGGTTGCCGAGATTGTAAAGCAGTTCCTTTAGAGCTTTGGCCGATCTGTTTAGCTCAGTTTTGTCCCTTGGGTTGCGCGAGCTCTGCCAGACTCGTCGGAGTCGCCTTTTTTCAGCTACCATAGCCGTCACTTCCGGATACCACAGGAAGTCATCTCGACGAGGAGTATTTGTTGAGGGCCTTAGAGGTGGTGTTGCCTGATCTGATTATTTATCAGATAAGATTTTAGCTTGTGGAAGCTTTCCTTCTCCTCAAGATTAATTGTGACGCGTCCGTCACGACCAGCTTTGTAGATGAATTTGTTACTCCCAATGACAGAGGTGACATTTGTTATAAACGCCTTGATGTTGTCCACCTCAGGAATGAAGATTGGTGGCGGTTTAATCTTTTTCTCCATCGCAGTTGGGACCTCAACCTCCGGCTCAGGAACTGGCTCGACATCAATGTCAATGTCTTCATCGTTGTCATCAGAAAGCAGAGAAAAACGATTGGCCTTGTCTTGGCCAGCCATTGCCCTTGGGTCTCTATGCTTGATGAGCTGGAATCCTCGTCATCATTTTCACTCATTCTGTTAGCAGAAACCATCGCCAGCTTGACAGTGGTCAGTCGCGTCCCCTCTGGGTTCGCCTTTAACTTGACTCGCTGCCAAGTGGGCAGCCACAGCCCGCAAGTATGCAGCAAGTTGATTCCTAGTACTGCCTAGAAGTATGCACCACTTTTTGAAAAGCTTAGGTAACTCTGATTAACTGGCCAATCGGAGAACAGCAACCGGACTTGGCTAGCAGGTAGACAACTTTAAGCACCATCGGTGAAGTTTTTGGGGATTTTGATTTGATTCGTTTTACACAGCACCGTTATACACAGCAAATGCGCACAATAATTAGTCTTCCGAGAACACGTCCGTACGGTCTGACATTCACAATAAGACTGTAATCTATTTTGGCTATGAGTGCTGCCTTTGTTATGCTAACAAGTGTGTGGGTCTTGCAGTTGAACGTAGGTCTGGCTAAACATTTTATTATGTTCAGTTTGTTGTTAAGGGATGGTTGGATGTGTTTTATGTGCGAGTTCCATCTGTATTTATTGTTTATTGTTAGTCCTAGTATTTTGAGTTGGGTGACTTAGGGGATTGCAATATTGTTAGAGGATAGGGTACAATTGCAGTTTTCTTTCCTGCAAATGTGCAGGTGTTGGCATTTGTTAAAGAATAGTGATTCTCCAGAGTATGAGCACCATTCTTGGATTTTTTCAAAAAGGGAGTCTATATTGAAGGATTGGTTTTTTTCTCTATTGAGTGGGACTGCAAGGAAATAATCATCTGCAAGGCACTGTTTATTTTTTCCTGTTGGACATAAAGTTTTTTATGAAATTAAATTTTTTCGGGTCTAATTTCCAATTTCCAATCTATTAGTTGGTCGATTATGGAGTGCACTCCGGCTCTGTCAAAAGCCTTTGAGAATTCAAGGGCAATGACAGCAGTTTTTTTTCGCAGCGATTTGGTTATTAGGAAGTCTGCTGTGAGCAGCCTGTCTGAAACCGACTTGCCACGTTTGAATCCGGATTGATTAGGGTTGATTAGGTTGTTTTTGGTGACAAACCACTAAAAGCATTTGGCTATGATTTCTCGAGGGCTTTTGATAGGCAGCAGCTTAAGGAGATTGGTCCATAGTTGGTTATTGATGTTTAATCGGAGATAGGCTTGAGAATGGCGATTACTAGACTGGTTTAAAATGACTGTGGAATGTCATTTTGAAATATATTGTTAAAGAGATGAGTAATTCTTGTTTTGACTGTATTGGAGGTGTTCTTTGTCATAGGATATGATATTCTATTCAGGCCAGATGTGGTTCCTTTAAGGGAGCTTAGTGAGGATAGGAGTTCAATTTCGGTTATGTCGGATTCTATTGTTTGGGCTGAGGAGTGGGGTATATAGTTTAATGGTTTACTTGAGTGTTTGTTTGCAATGAAGGTTTAATTGAAGTTTGTATCTTTAGATTGGTCTGACCAGTGTTCGGCAAATAAATGGGCTATGGAGAATGTGTCTGTTATGGGTAAGTTGTTGGTTGGGTTTTTTATGCAGTGAATGTGTTTGATTGGGTTGAGTCCGCAAAAGCGTCGGATATTGGCCCAGATTTTGTATGTTCTATTGTGGAACTGAATTCATTTGTAGCTTTAGTTTTAGATATTTTGAGTTCCCTCCGAAAGAGAGCGTTGGCTTTTTTGTAGCTGATATTCCACCAAGCTGTATTTTTATTGAAACAGTTTGGTGAGGATTGTGGTATGTTGTGGTGTGCAGATTGAGTAATAATTTTGCAAATGTTTGCAGTTTCTTTGTTTATGTTTGGGCTAATTGGTATTTTCTTACTTATAGTGTGTGTTGTTTGGGTGAAGGCTGGCCAGTTGGCCTCTTTTATTTTAAAATATCAAAGCTAACATCGGCTATGCCGAAGTTTATATACCCTTGCAGTCCTTGGTAATAATATCTTTACATGTTCAAAATATGTTTTCTGCAACTCAATTCATTAATATACAAACAAAACAATTTTACTCTCTATTTTACAATTTGTTCTTCTTCTTCCCTCATGCCCAAAGCAAAGCAACGCACGCATACACATACAGTCTATGTAGCGTTGCGTCTGTGTATGCATGTACTCTGTTGATGACGAAAGACGTAGTAGACAGCAAGCAGCGCTGCCGGCAGAGCTGGGAGCAGAGCCGATTATTATATTGACTGTAATTGTGTTATATTTATCCGATCACATTCAAATTTTGGGATCTGGGGTTTTATATCCAATATTATCACATATGTAAATTTCATAGCATACTCCAATTTTTATGTAGTAGGGTAATAAAAAACAACCAAAGAGCCCGATAGCTCTTAAGACGTCTGAGTAAAACGCATACGCACAGACGGACAGATGGACATGGCTATATCAACTCAGCTTCTCATGCTGATCAAGAATATATATACTTTATGGGGTCGGAAACGTCTCCTTCTGTGCGTTACAAACATCTGACCAATTTTATAATACCCTCTGCAAGGGTATAATAACCCACGTGTCTTTTTTTTCTCTGCTGCTGCTTTCTTTGCTGTTGACTGTTTTTTTTTTTTTTTTTTAAATTGGTTTGATCAATATTTGTACGATTTGTAAAATACAAAGTTCACTTTCACGTTGGCGATTATGCCTTGGTTGAAAGTTATTAATTATTGGTCAAAATTTATGAGGCAAAAACAAAACTATGCCCAGAACCGATGTCCTTCCTACTACAAGATAAAGCGCTGATTTTATTTTTGTCTTTTATTTGTAGGCGGAACCAATTCGAATAGTGGTAACTGGAGCTGCTGGGCAAATTGCTTACTCATTGCTATACATGATCGCTCGGGGCGAAGTGTTTGGCATAGATCAACCGCTTATCCTGCATTTGTTGGATATACCACCTATGGCCGGAGTCTTGGAAGGAGTTGTGATGGAATTAAACGATTGTGCATTACCATTATTGCGCGAAGTGATACCTACAACAGATCCCAATATGGGTTTTAAAGATGTCTCAGCTGCCTTTTTGGTTGGTGCTATGCCTCGCAAAGAGGGAATGGAACGAAAAGATTTACTTTCAGCTAACGTCAAGATATTTAAAGTGCAGGGACAGGCATTGGATAAAGTAGCAAAGAAAGATGTCAAAGTTCTCGTCGTTGGAAATCCAGCTAACACAAATGCATTTGTTTGTGCCAACTATGCCCCATCTATACCAAGGGAAAATTTTTCCGCCATGACTCGGCTTGATCAAAACCGTGCCACTGCGCAAATAGCTCTGAAATTAGGAGTATCGGTGTCGAATGTGAGCAACATTATAATATGGGGTAATCATTCATCCACTCAGTACCCAGATGCTGATCATGGTAAATTTTTCATAGAAGAAACACAAAAATCTGTTTCTAGAGCAATAAACGATGAGAGTTATCTACGCGGTGCATTTGTTGAAACTGTTCAAAAACGAGGTGCATCTGTAATTGCAGCTCGGAAAATGTCATCTGCCATGTCGGCTGCAAAAGCTGCTTGTGATCATATGCATGACTGGTGGAATGGGACTGCACCTGGCCAATTTGTGTCTATGGGCGTATTTTCCGATGGCAGTTACAACTCGCCTAAAAATGTAATTTTCTCCTTTCCAGTAGAAATTAACAACAAGAAATGGAAGATCGTAGAAGGATTAACGCTAAACGATTTTGCCAAATCAAAATTGAAGTTGACCGGTGAGGAGCTGCAAGAAGAAAGGAACGAAGCTTTGTCTGTGTTGGATGCGAGCGCTTCAAATTTGTAAAATGCAGGTTTTGGGCTTTATACAATATTTCTGCATTTTAATAAAGCATACAATGTAATTAAAACCAAATGTACTCGTTACGTTTAATAAACATTTATATACATTACTAAATTTAAAAAATAATGGGAGTAGATTTTTCGGCTCACAGTTTGTGTTTCTTGTATGTATATCAAGTTTCATATTCAATAAACTTTATATAGGGTATAATATATCATAGTGGCCTGGCCTATAAATTAAAAAAACTTTTGGATCAGTTCCCTCGGGAAAATCGTGTGTTTTCACTGAGCCACCTTCTCCTCTATCCAAATATTCCACACGCACTCCGGCACTTAATGCTGTGCAAAGAGCAATAATATGAATATGATCCGATTCTTTGTACATCGGCTCAACTTCCTGATGCCGGAACTCTTCAATGGTAAAACTACCTTCAATAAAATTTTGATAAAAATTTGCATCCTCTTGTAGCTGTCCTGACGTAATCAGACGCAAGTAAACCACCACATAATCTGAATATCCCTGCTCGTTGAAAACCTTGTGAAGTTCGGTTTGCACTATTTCCGAAGCCCCTGCAGAGCTTTTAGGACATACCCGTTTTACCACTTCCATAAACTGTTATTTAAATACAAAATATTAATTTTCTAAAGCATTTAATAAGTTATCAGCATTTTTACTTACAGTCTCATGAAAATCTTCAAGTGTGAAACTGGGAAATCCAAGCTCAATCAATTTATCTTTAGACCCTTCGGCAAGTCTGAGAAACTCCTGATAGGCATGACTGTTGCAAGTCAAATACTCTAGATAAGAGTATGCGAACGCTCGAAAGAAACAGTTACCATCTGGGCGAGTTCTTCTCATATATTTATACCTTTTCGCCAGATCTTGAATTTTGGCTGTGAAAATGTCGTCGCCATTATATTCGGCTTTAAGGCATGTTAGTGGTAGCTGGTCGCTGACTAAAGGCGTCGAATCACTTATCTAAAAAGCATAAAAGCAAAATATAGTGTATGCGTATATATACAGTGAAAGCTCCCGTTGGCGAACAGCCAAGGTTGCAGTATTCTTGTCTACCTGCGTCCGATTACTAGGGATGTTCACCCGCAAGAGCTGTCAGAGACTATATCCTTTACTATACATACATACATAAGTATGTACATATATTTGTGCAGTCAAGGGGACAAAACTATTGGAAACTACCCTGTTTTTATACAGCTCAAAAATTTAAATAACAATTTAATTTTAATTGCTCAATTTGATATTTATTATCTGTTAAAAAAGAATCTGTGTTCAAGTCTTCAATAAAAAAATATAAAACGAAAAGCATATCTATTTTAAATGAACAAAACTTTTGGCAATAAAAAATAAAAAAAAAGAGCAAAGGGCCAGGCTAACCTTGGTAATACAAATTTGTATACCCTTGGAAGTTTTTGTGTTACTCTTCCCTAGGCTGGAGAAATGCGGTTTCATAGCATAACTTAAGTGGGTTTCTACCTTGTTGAGTCAAAAAAAATTGTTGTGCATTTTCTGATAGATACATGTCTCATGAATGTACCTGCAAATTTTCATGAGAAAATATTAATAATTTCGAAATTTAGGGCCGTTAAATGTAGCAGTGTCATATGCGGTGAGCTGCAGCGGCAAAATTTTGATCGCGTATATCTCAAAACATCGCTTTTCCCACTAACGGAAATTCTGGTGGACGTACAAATTGAGCAATAATTTTAAAATTTTTACAGATGTTCTCAGAAGGTGTTACCAAATTGGTCGCTAAAAAAGAAATAATAAGTAGAAATAAAAAACGTAAAAAGACGTTTTTTTTTAAGTCTCATAATTTACTTATTTTTCAACTTTTCTTTTTGAAAAAGTTGTCTTTACGTTCTGAGGTGCATTTTACATAGAAATACTCATGGAAGTGACAAGGTGATAGTTCGAAGGGCTATAAAGTTAATAAGGTTCATTCAGTGGGTATTTTTGGTATGCAACATACATACATGTATACATATCTCTATTCCGTAACGAACATAACGAGGTGTGTTTCTTTATTTTTTGTCCACTCGTTTTGACTTTTGAAGGACTTTTGTAAGGATACTCCATAATCGATACTACACTATCCTATTCTTGCCGAATTTAATCACGTTTTAAATAACTAAGTGTTGTAAACCAGAATTTTACTTCATTTCCGTTTTTAATTCATTCATTGTCATGCTACTTTTTATGTTTATGAATAATAACTTCCATAGTTCAACTTTTAAAACAATTTTTTTTTCTCGAATAGTTTAAACTGCTTATCCCTTCAATTATGGTATACCTATTTTTATAGAGAGGGTATTATAAAATTGGTCAGATGTTTGTAACGCACAGAAGGAGACGTTTCCGACCCCATAAAGTATATATATTCTTGATCAGCATGAGAAGCTGAGTTGATATAGCCATGTCCGTCTGTCCGTCCGTCTGTGCGAATGCGTTTTACTCAGCCGTCTTAAGAGCTATCGGGCTGCAATTTTTTTTTGGGGTTTTTTATTACCCCGGAAAAATAAAGTATGAAAACCATCAGGAAGAACTAGAAGAAACATTTTCATAAAAATTGGAGTATGCTATGAAATTTACATATATGATTGTAAAATAATTGTAAAATAGAGAGTAAAATTGTTTTGTTTGTATATTGATGAATTGAGTTGCAGAAAACAAATTTTGAACATGTAAAATTATTATTACCAAGGACTGCAAGGGTATATAAACTTCGGCATAGCCGATGTTAGCTTCTTTGATATTTTTAATTTTCAATGCTCTTTATGGGAAAAGGCAAAAACTTGGTCGTATGTAGTGTTTTTTCATGCAATTGAATAGGGACAAGATTTTGTTTATTAAAATGTTTTTTCAAGATTTTTTTTGTGTGTATACTCAGAAATAGAACTATTTTTCTTGCAGCACTTAACTATAAACATCTTTTAGTTGGTATACATATGTATGTACATACAGTTGCGAACTTAAAAATAGCTGGAAGCAAAAAAATTTTAATAATATTCAACGTATTCAAAGTTTTTCAAAGATTTTCTTCAAATTAATGAATTTTGTTTTTTTCTTTTTTTTCGTTTTAACTGAATATTTAAAAAGTGGTGCTATTTTTAGTTTCAGGTATTTTTTGGGTATTTGAAGAAAATCCTTGAAAAACTTTGAATACGTTGGATATTATTAAAAATTTTTTTTGCTTCCATTAGTAGTAAATATTGAAACATTCAAAAACGTATTTACATGTTCCTTGAGCCTTAAATTGAAGCCAAGAATCTTTTGAACACATAACCTCAGCAAGTGGTGCTATTTTTAAGTTCGCAGCTGTATGTATACATATATGTACATGCATATACAGTAGCTCACAGCATATTTGACCCATCATATTTCAAAATTAAAAGCAACATAACTTTTTTTCCAATGGTGATATTAACAAAAATTAAATGCAGTTATGTTTGTTAATGTTTTAACTTAAGAAAACAATCTTCATATATTATATATAATTTTAATTTTAAGATATGGTTAACAAAAACTAAAAAAAAGAACCTTTCTATGCCACAGCTTATTCGACCCAATGACTTTATTCAACAGCTGCGATCATTCATTTCTTAGAATAACGGTTATTTTTTGACGTTTGCTTTAGTTATTATGTCCGTAAGTAGATTTTGCACTTTTCATTCGATTTTTTCCGACAAAGCACGTGACGTCAATGCAAAAACAGGAATTGGTCCTTAAACATTTCAAAGGACATTCTCGAAGGAAAATAGCTGAGTTTGTGGACATTCCCGAGTCCACTGTTAAAGGCATTGTATACCGTTTCGTTCAGGAAAACAGAGTCAAAAATAAAGGGAGTAACGTTCCAAACAAAATATTGAGTGCGACAGATGAACGGATTATTGTCCGTAAAATAAAGAAAACCCAAAAACCCGGCTTCAAAACTAGCTGTTGAGATGGAGAAAACAATTGGTAAAACGTGTTCTGCTGAAACCATACGCAGACTTCTCAGGAATAACGATCTTCATGGAACAATCGCTAAAAAGAAGCCCTTTATAAGCAAGACCAACCGAGAGTTCCGCTTTCAATTTGCAAAGAAGCATATAAGCAAGGACAATATCTTTTGGAAGCAAGTGATTTTTGCTGATGAGTCCAAATTTAACATTTTTGGCTCTGATGGACGACCCTATGTCTGGCGAAGAGCAAATACTGAGCTCCATGACAAAAATTTAAAATCCATTGTAAAACATGGCGGTGGCAGCATCATGGTTTGGGCCTGCATGTCCTCAGCGGGTGTCGGGAGACTTGAGTTTATTGAAACAACCATGACAAAGAATATTTATCTAGATGTTCTTAAGAAAAATAAGGTCGAAAGTGCAGAGTCTTGGAAAAAGAGAATTTCCGATACTACCAGGATAATGATCCAAAGCACACTTCCGGCATTGTGCAAACCTGGTTAATTTGAAATTGCCCTCACGTAATCAAACCACCGGCGCAGTCACCAGATCTCAACGTGATCGAAAATTTGTGGGCAATTTTGGACAATATCCGAAAGCAGCAAATAAAGAACAAAAATGAGCTAAAAACTGCCCTTATTGAGGAATGGGCTAAAATTGGCTCGGAAATTACCCAAAAACTAAATATTGAAACATGGAAAATAAGACTTAAATCTAGAATAGTGACCCATTAAATTAGTTGGGTCGGATAAGCTGTGACATACCATATCTTAAAATTGCAATAATATATAATAAATTAAGTTTTTTTTCTCAAGTTTAAACATTAACAAACATAACTGCATTTAGTTTCTGTTAATATCATCTTTGGAAAAAAAGGTGTGCTGCTTTAAAGTTTGAAAAATGAGATGAAATAAGCTGTGAGCCACTGTATGTAAATAGAAAGGTCAATGACCGAATTTTATTGTTGCTTTTATTATTGACGTGCAATTTTTAAATTTTTTTTTAACTAGAGCTGAAATAATTTCATAATTGCGGTTACAAAGCGAATCATACTGGTTCTTAAAAGAATTCAAAGATATTTCAGCCCAGCCGTAAGTTAATGGCACCTCAAATTAATTTCTGACAAAACAGTCTTCCAAATACTAGAAGCGCTTTTCTTATTAAATTGCATGGCAGTGTATGTGTTTGCAAGTACATATGTATGTATGTATGTGTGCGTTTATACATACATACATACATACATATGCATATTGTTACCTCCTTTTCAATTTCTCTTTGTTGCTGCATTATTAGTTCGTCCCGGTTTGCATCGTTTGCTTTAAAAGTTTCCATCTTTACAAATGCAAATTAAAAATACAATATAATTGATAAAAATATTTATTTGTAAGTAAACAATATTTTTATTTATCAAACTCAAAATTTGGTTTTCAAAGTACTATTAATCAAAATTTCCTTTTATGTTTAGTAAACTGCCTAGTTGCCAATAGATTATTTCCACAGATACATTTTTAATCTATTCCCAACAATATTACCCCATTTCCACAGGAAACCTTGATGTGATCAGGAATATTTTTAAGCCCGATTCTCTCTGGCGACCATCCACCATCTCTTTGGTGGGCATATGTGTACATAGGTACATTTGAACATACATATGTCTTACAAGCATCCCTTCATAAGATTTTAAACTAAATTGAAAACAAATATTAGGTATATATTGTATGTATTAACATATGTAAATACATATATATAAGACAACATCGCCAGTATTGTCTACAATAAAAAAATATGTTCGAAAGTGCAATGCCGTCAAAAATGTTATACATAATCTATCTTTGAAAAATTAAAACTCTTTAACAAACATTCTGGTCAGATTGGTTTTTGACCCGTTGCATTTGTTTCTTTCTACTTTTTCTTGCCATTCGTTGTTTACATTTTCTCTGTGAATGTCAGATATTTTCTAGTGAATCGAAAACTTTTAGAGTTTGTATTTTGCAAAGTATCGATATAATGGACAATCGAACCGCCTGAGATAGGAACGTCTATTTTGGATGGTAAAATGGATAGTAAAACTTTATTTCGGTTTTGGGTATCTTTAATAAATTCCTCTTTTTTTTTTACTTTATTGGTTCTGCATTTGCTCCCCTTATCGCGAAACTCCCCTCTCAAAGCTTTGCTTATAACTGTTCTTGCACTCTTTATTGCACTGTACACTCTAGCTGTCTTATTGATATTTTTGTAATTATTGGTTTTGTATCGATAATTATGTTAGTGCTATATTATTATATTTTTATACCCTTGCGGAAGGTAATATAAAATTATAAAATTTGTCAGAAAATTGGTTTGTAACGTACAGAAGGAGATGTTTCCGACCCCAAGTATATATATTCTTGATCAGCATAAGAAGCTGAGTCGATATAGCCATGTCGAGCTATCGGGCTGATAGCTTTTTATTATCTGGGAAAGATCAAGTATAAAAATCATCGGGATCGGACCACTATTGATAAAGTATAGCTCATATAGCTCTAGAAGAAACATTCTCATAAAAATTAAAATATCCCCATGAAATTTTCTAATATGACAGTATTAAATATTGTTATGTATGTGACCCATCTCTAAGAATCTGTTATCGTCGCACTGTTAAAGGGTCTGTTAGCAGCTGTACTCTCAGTCGATCTACTAATTACTTCGGAACAACATCGGACTCCCCTGCTACAACTACGAGGGAACTTCTGCTTCTACGACTACGAGGGACTTCTACTTCTGCAACTACTACTACAGCTACGCGGGACTACTACTACAACTACGAGGACTTCAACTACTGCAACTACTACTAGAGCTACGAGGGACTATAACTACTACATATTCCAGATGTGTACTGTACCATTATCTATTAATAAACAATATATATATATAAGTTTGCACATACACAAAATTGGCGACGAGGATGGGATATTTTCAAACTTATATATATGTCGTGTACAGTTACAATCGACCAAGCGAAAGCGAACAAAGAGACGCGAAAAACCGCATGCGTGCTGGCGCCAAGTTTAGTGGAATAAAGAAACGGTATTTTTAGTAGTAGTGGGTCAGTTAGAACCATTTGACCAACTTAAAAGCAGCGTTTTGAACTGTATCTTCTGGCCAATGACGTTATGGAGGAAGCACGGAAGAAGGCTGCATTGCTTACGCTGGCTGGCGCTCCACTGTTCGAGCTTCTAACGTCATTGGCATCTCCTACTCAGGTGAGTAATTTGAGTTTATCGGAAATATATGAAATACTCAACCAACATTTGTCTCCATGTCAATCGGAAATTGCGGCCTACTACCAATTTCACAAGCGAGACCAACTAATTGATGAATCGGTTGCGAACTACATGGCTGCACTTAGGACTCTCGCTGTCGACTGCAAATTCGGAGCTGCTTTGGAACGCATGTTGCTCGATCGCTTCGTATGTGGAATGAAGGATGAGGGTCTTCAGAAGAGCCTGCTAGCAGAGGCAGATTTAACGATTCAACGCGCGATGGAACGCGCCACATCTAGTGAGGCCGCTGCTCACAGCGCTTGGGCCATGCGAAATACAGCTGAGAGCACTGAGTCGATACACGAAGTGCAGACCAACGCGATCCGTCCAAGCCGACCCAATCAGCACCACCAGCCATGCGATGGTTGCGGGGGTGCTCACTTGCGGAAACTGTGCCCACATCGGAACACTGTGTGCCATGCCGATCACCGAGCAGGCCATCTTCAACGAGTCTGGCGGACTGTAAGAGACCCGGGTCGTAAAGCATTCAACACATCGAGTGGCCATGCCTCCTACCGAGGACCACACAAGCAAAAGCTGAATGAAGAATACAGTGTCCACAGCATACTACCGTTTGCCCAAAGAAAATCGTTACAATAATTATAAATAAACGAAAATGTCGATTCGAAGTGGATTCGGGGTCTGCGATCACTATGATAGACGAAGCTACGTTTCGTTATATCTGGCCAACTGACAGACCGAATATCCAAGATTGTTCTCTAGAGATTACGTATTACCAGAAAATCCGAATTCCAGTTATTGGCATCGTGGATACATCTGTCTAGTACGATAATAAATACATTCCGAATCTTCCAGTGGTTGTTACATCAAGCGGCGGATCGAATTTACTTGGACGCAACTGGTTTATGCCCTTACGCATCAGCATAGAAGGAATACATGCCATTAACGCTAAAATTAGCATCGAGGCAACTCTGGCGAAGTATAAGGATCTCCTTTCGTCTGAATTAGGCCGTTTTCGGGGGCCACCTGTGTCATTACAAATCAATACTGATGCAACACCAGTCCGACTGCCAGCGAGACGCATTCCATTTGCAATTCATGAATTATATGAAGAAGAATTAGACCGTCTGTGCTCCCAAGGAATCCTAGTACCCATTGAATACTCCGACTGGGCGACTCCTACAGTGCCAGTAATTAAAAAGGATGGTACTATTCGCATATGTGGCGACTACAAATCTACAATTAATAGAGTGATTAAGCAACACGGCCATCAAATTCCTCCAATGAATTCATTATTAGCATCAGTTAAAGGAGGATCCATATTTGCGAAAATCGACTTGGCTCAGGGGTACCAACAACTAGTGGTAGATGAGCAGTCTGCATTGTTGCAAACCATATGTACACACAAAGGTTATTTCAAAGTAACCAGACTACAATTTGGAATTTTTTCAGCCCCGGGCATATTTCAGAGCTGCATCGAACGTATATTGCAAAACGTTTCTGGTGTTTTACCCTACTTCGATGACATAATTGTTATGGGAAAATCAGAGCAAGAGCTAGCGGTGCGTCTTAATGAGGTGCTTTCAAGTTTTGATAAGGCCGGACTACGCCTACGCAGAGACAAGTGTCAATTTGCAGTTCCGTCAGTAGAATTTTTAGGTTTTAAAATCGATGCACTGGGTATAAGACCGTGTGCCAGTAAGGTCGAAGCTATCAAGTGCGCTCCGGCTCCAAACGATAAGAAACAATTACAAGCATTCTTGGGACTCATCAATTTTTACCACGCATTCCTGCCACATAAGGCAACCGTTGCTGAACCGCTTCACCGTCTGCTGGATAAAAATGAGCCATGGGTGTGGGCTTATAAACACCAAGATGCCTTCATGAATTTAAAACATCTTGTAACTTCACAAAATGTGCTAATGAACTTCGATGGCAAATTGCCAGTATCGTTAACCTGCGATGCATCTCCGTACGGAATTGGAGCGGTGCTGAGCCACAAACTTCAGGATGGATCAGAAAAGCCTAATGCCTTTTATTCTAGAACTCTCTCCAAGACAGAAAGAAACTACTCGCAAATCGACAGAGAAGCCGTTGGGCTTATATCAGGCGTTAAAAAATTTCACAATTATCTATATGGCCGTTCGTTTACTCTCGTCACAGATCATCGCCCATTGCTCGGAATATTTACAACGGCCAGGGCAACTCCAAATAAAATTTCCACACAGATGCTTCGAAGAGCAATATTCTTGAATGCCTATGACCTTACTCTAATTCACAGACCTGGATCAAAAATGGGCAACGCCGACTTCTTAAGCCCATGCCCATTACCACAACAAAGCGAAGGCAACACTACAGAAGAAGTGTTAATGATTGAATGGGCTGGACCACCACTGGTCAGCGCTCAATCTCTAGCATTACAGACTAAGAAGGATGCGCATTTATCAAAGGTTCTGAACTGGGTGTTAAGGGGATGGCCCAATGGAAAAGTTGATAGTTCAGATCAGTTCTACTCGTATTTTTGTCGGCGACATGAGCTTTCAGCAAACAAAGGAATTCTTGTATGGGGCAACTGGGCTGTAATTCCCGAACCATCTAGACCGGCTTTACTTCAAGCGTTGCATGCTTCACACCCGGGGATTGTAAAAATGAATGCCATGGCTCGAAGCTACATTTGGTGGCCTAATATTGATGCTGAAATAGAGCATGTTGCAATCTCTGTCAGCAAAACCGAAACGAACAGCCTCATACAACTACACACCATTGGGAATCTGCCAGACAACCTTGGTCACGCCTTTATATAGACTTCCCCTTTAATGGGAATACCTTTTTACTAGTCGTGGATTCATTTTCGAAATGGCTAGAAGTCTCTGTTGTGAAATCTACATCATCTGCTGCTGGATTACCCGACGAAATAGTTTCAGATAATGGCACTGCATTCACGTCTGAAGAATTCAGGATCTTTATGAGCAACAACGTGATTCGACACATTCGGTCAGCTCCATTTCATCCTGCCACAAATGGGCAAGCCGAGCGCATGGTACAAAGTACCAAGAATTACCTGAAAAAGTTTGACAGAAATCTTAACATAGATCTCGCACTGGCGCGGTATCTTTTAAGCCAACATACTACCCCTCACTCCACGACAAATCGTTCCCCTGCAGAACTACTATATAACCGAGACCTTAAGTCATATTTCGACAAAATTCAACCCAAGGAAATAACATACGAAAAGGTCTACGACCCAACAAATGATAAGCAGTTTTCTATTGGTACTCCGGTTTGGGTCCGTAACTACGCCCCCGGTCCGAAGTGGATAGAAGGCGAAATTGTGGACCAGACAGGCCCCATTTCATACAATGGTCGTTTACATGATCGCCGTATTATTAAACGTCATTTCGACCAACTTCGCCATCGGGTTCCGCCTGCCGAATGTACTCAAGACACGGAATCAATTGAACTACCTGCTGAAGATGCAGTCTCGATATCTGATGATATACCCGACTATCCTGAATTGTCCCCAGCTCCAGTGACTCCTCGCAGATCGAGTCGGAAAAGACAACCCCCGGAATTCTTTAACCCATCTGGGTGTTAAGGGGTGTTATGTATGTGACCCATCTCTAAGAAGCTGTTATCGTCGCACTGTTGAAAGGTCTGTTAACAGATGTACTCTCAGTCGATCTACTAATTACTTCGGAATAACATCGGACAACATGCTACAACTACGAGGGAACTTCTGCTTTTACAACTACGAGGGACTTCTACTACTGCAACTACTACTACAGCTACGAGGGACTACTACTAAAACTACGAGGACTTCTACTACTGCAACTACTACTACAGCTACTCGGGACTACTACTACAACTACGAGGACTTCAACTACTGCAACTACTACTAGAGCTACGAGGGACTACAACTACTACATATCCCAGATTTGTACTGTACCATTATCTATTAATAAACAATATATATATAAGTTTGCACATACACAAAATTGGCGACGAGGATGGGATATTTTCAAACTTATATATATGTCGTGTACAGTTACAATCGACCAAGCGAAAGCGAACAAAGAGACGCGAAAAACCGCATCCGTGCTGGCGCCAAGTTAAGTGGAATAAAGAAACGGTATTTTTAGTAGTAGTGGGTCAGTTAGAACCATTTGACTTAAATCACCCAAACAAATGGACAACTTACAAGCAGCGTTTTGAGCTGTATCTTCTGGCCAATGACGTTACGGAGGAAGCACGGAAGAAGGCTGCATTGCTTACGCTGGCTGGCGCTCCACTGTTCGAGCTTCTAACGTCATTGGCATCCCCTACTCAGGTGAGTAATTTGAGTTTATCGGAAATATATGAAATACTCAACCAACATTTGTCTCCATGTCAATCGGAAATTGCGGCCTACTACCAATTTCACAAGCGAGACCAACTAATTGATGAATCGGTTGCGAACTACATGGCTGCACTTAGGACTCTCGCTGTCGACTGCAAATTCGGAGCTGCTTTGGAACGCATGTTGCTCGATCGCTTCGTATGTGGAATGAAGGATGAGGGTCTTCAGAAGAGCCTGCTAGCAGAGGCAGATTTAACGATTCAACGCACGATGGAACGCGCCACATCTAGTGAGGCCGCTGCTCACAGCGCTTGGGCCATGCGAAATACAGCTCAGAGCACTGAGTCGATACACGAAGTGCAGACCAACGCGATCCGTCCGATCCAATCAGCAGCACCAGCCATGCGATGGTTGCGGGGGTGCTCACTTGCGGAAACTGTGCCCACATCGGAACACTGTGTGCCATGCCGATCACCGAGCAGGCCATCTTCAACGAGTCTGGCGGACTGTAAGAGACCCGGGTCGTAAAGCATTCAACACATCGAGTGGCCATGCCTCCTACCGAGGACCACACAAGCAAAAGCCGAATGAAGAATACAGTGTCCACAGCATACTACCGTTTGCCCAAAGAAAATCGTTACAATAATTATAAATAAACGAAAATGTCGATTCGAAGTGGATTCGGGGTCTGCGATCACTATGATAGACGAAGCTACGTTTCGTTATATCTGGCCAACTGACAGACCGAATATCCAAGATTGTTCTCTAGAGATTACGTATTACCAGAAAACCCGAATTCCAGTTATTGGCATCGTGGATACATCTGTCTAGTACGATAATAAATACATTCCGAATCTTCCACTGGTTGTTACATCAAGCGGCGGATCGAATTTACTTGGACGCAACTGGTTTATGCCCTTAGGCATCAGCATAGAAGGAATACATGCCATTAACGCTAAAATTAGCATCGAGGCAACTCTGGCGAAGTATAAGGATCTCTTTTCGTCTGAATTAGGCCGTTTTCGGGGGCCACCTGTGTCATTAGAAATCAATTCTGATGCAACACCAGTCCGACTGCCAGCGAGACGCATTCCATTTGCGATTCATGAATTATATGAAGAAGAATTGGACCGTCTGTGCTCCCAAGGAATCCTAGTACCCATTGAATACTCCGACTGGGCGACTCCTACAGTGCCAGTAATTAAAAAGGATGGTACTATTCGCATATGTGGCGACTACAAATCTACAATTAATAGAGTGATTAAGCAACACGGCCATCCAATTCCTGCAATGAATTCATTATTAGCATCAGTTAAAGGAGGATCCATATTTGCGAAAATCGACTTGGCTCAGGGGTACCAACAACTAGTGGTAGATGAGCAGTCTGCGTTGTTGCAAACCATATGTACACACAAAGGTTATTTCAAAGTAACCAGACTGCAATTTGGAATTTTTTCAGCCCCGGGCATATTTCAGAGCTGCATCGAACGTATATTGCAAAACGTTTCTGGTGTTTTACCCTACTTCGATGACATAATTGTTATGGGAAAATCAGAGCAAGAGCTAGCGGTGCGTCTTAATGAGGTGCTTTCAAGTTTTGATAAGGCCGGACTACGCCTACGCAGAGACAAGTGTCAATTTGCAGTTCCGTCAGTAGAATTTTTAGGTTTTAAAATCGATGCACTGGGTATAAGACCGTGTGCCAGTAAGGTCGAAGCTATCAAGTGCGCTCCGGCTCCAAAAGATAAGAAACAATTACAAGCATTCTTGGGACTCATCAATTTTTACCACGCATTCCTGCCACATAAGGCAACCGTTGCTGAACCGCTTCACCGTCTGCTGGATAAAAATGAGCCATGGGTGTGGGCTTATAAACACCAAGATGCCTTCATGAATTTATAACATCTTGTAACTTCACAAAATGTGCTAATGAACTTCGATGGCAAATTGCCAGTATCGTTAACCTGCGATGCATCTCCGTACGGAATTGGAGCGGTGCTGAGCCACAAACTTCAGGATGGATCAGAAAAGCCTAATGCCTTTTATTCTAGAACTCTCTCCAAGACAGAAAGAAACTACTCGCAAATCGACATAGAAGCCGTTGGGCTTATATCAGGCGTTAAAAAATTTCACAATTATCTATATGGCCGTTCGTTTACTCTCGTCACAGATCATCGCCCATTGCTCGGAATATTTACAACGGCCAAGGCAACTCCAAATGTAATTTCCACACAGATGCTTCGAATAGCAATGGGCAACGCCGACATCTTAAGCCCATGCCCATCATTACCACAACAAAGCGAAGGCAACACTACAGAAGAAGTGTTAATGATTGAATGGGCTGGACCACCACTGGTCAGCGCTCAATCTCTAGCATTACAGACTAAGAAGGATGCGCATTTATCAAAGGTTCTGAACTGGCCCAATGGAAAAGTTGATCGTTCAGATCAGCTCTACTCGTATTTTTCTCGCCGACATGAGCTTTCAGCAAACAAAGGAATTCTTGTATGGGGCAACCGGGCTGTGATTCCCGAACCATCTAGACCGGCTTTACTTCAAGCGTTGCATGCTTCACACCCGGGGATTGTAAAAATGAATGCCATGGCTCGAAGCTACATTTGGTGGCCTAATATTGATGCTGAAATAGAGCATGTTGCAATCTCTGTCAGCAAAACCGAAACGAACAGCCTCATACAACTACACACCATTGGGAATCTGCCAGACAACCTTGATCACGCCTTCATATAGATTTCGCTGGCCCCTTTAATGGGAATACCTTTTTACTAGTCGTGGATTCATTTTCGAAATGGCGAGAAGTCTTTGTTGTGAAATCTACATCATCTGCTGCTGGATTACCGGACGAAATAGTGTCAGATAATGGCACTGCATTCACGTCTGAAGAATTCAGGATCTTTATGAGCAACAACGTCATTCGACACATTCGGTCGGCTCCATTTCATCCTGCCACAAATGGGCAAGCCGAGCGCATGGTACAAAGTACCAAGAATTACCTGAAAAAGTTTGACAGAAATCTTAACATAGATCTCGCACTGGTGCGGTATCTTTTTAGCCAACATACTACCCCTCACTCCACGACAAATCGTACCCCTGCAGAACTACTATGTAACCGAGAGCTTAAGTCATATTTCGACAAAATTCAACCCAAGGAAATAACATACGGAAAGGTCTGCGACCCAACAAATGATAAGCAGTTTTCTATTGGTACTCCGGTTTGGGTCCGTAACTACGACCCCGGTCCGAAGTGGATAGAAGGCGAAATTGTGGACCAGACAGGCTCCATTTCATACAATGTTCGTTTACATGATCGCCATCGCGTTCCGCCCGCCGAATGTACTCAAGACACGGAATCAATTGAACTACCTGCTCAAGATGCAGTCTCGATATCTGATGATATACCCGACTGTCCTGAATTGTCCCCAGCTCCAGTGACTCCTCGCAGATCGAGTCGGAAAAGACAAACCCCGGAATTCTTTAACCCATCTGGGTGTTAAGGGGTGTTATGTATGTGACCCATCTCTAAGAAGCTGTTATCGTCGCACTGTTAAAAGGTCTGTTAACAGCTGTACTCTCAGTCGATCTACTAATTACTTCGGAACAACATCGGACAACATGCTACAACTACGAGGGAACTTCTGCTTATACAACTACGAGGACTTCAACTACTGCAACTACTACTAGAGCTACGAGGGACTACAACTACTACATATCCCAGATTTGTACTGTACCATTATCTATTAATAAGCAATATATATATAAGTTTGCACATACACAAAATTGGCGACGAGGATGGGATAATTCGTCAAACTTATATATATGTCGTGTACAGTTACAATCGTCCAAGCGAAAGCGTGCTGGCGGCAAGTTTAGTGGAATAAACAAACGGTATTTTTAGTAGTAGTGGGTAGTAGTGGGTCACCATTTGTGGGTTAGAACCATTTGACTTAAATCACCCAAACATATGGACAACTTACTAGCAGCGTTTTGAGATACAGATACAGATCTTCTGGCCAATGACGTTACGGAGGAAGCACGGAAGAAGGCTGCATTGCTTACGTTGGCTGGCGCTTCACTGTTCGAGCTTCTAACGTCATTGGCATCCCCTAATCAGGTGAGTAATTTGAGTTTATCGGAAATATATGAAATACTCAACCAACATTTGTCTCCATGTCAATCGGAAATTGCGGCCTACTACCAATTTCACAAGCGAGACCAACTAATTGATGAATCGGTTGCGAACTACATGGCTGCACTTAGGACTCTCGCTGTCGACTGCAAATTCGGAGCTGCTTTGGAACGCATGTTGCTCGATCGCTTCGTATGTGGAATGAAGGATGAGGGTCTTCAGAAGAGCCTGCTAGCAGAGGCAGATTTAACGATTCAACGCGCGATGGAACGCGCCACATCTAGTGAGGCCGCTGCTCACAGCGCTTGGGCCATGCGAAATACAGCTGAGAGCACTGAGTCGATACACGAAGTGCAGACCAACGCGATCCGTCCAAGCCGACCCAATCAGCACCACCAGCCATGCGATGGTTGCGGGGGTGCTCACTTGCGGAAACTGTGCCCACATCGGAACACTGTGTGCCATGCCGATCACCGAGCAGGCCATCTTCAACGAGTCTGGCGGACTGTAAGAGACCCGGGTCGTAAAGCATTCAACACATCGAGTGGCCATGCCTCCTACCGAGGACCACACAAGCAAAAGCCGAATGAAGAATACAGTGTCCACAGCATACTACCGTTTGCCCAAAGAAAATCGTTACAATAATTATAAATAAACGAAAATGTCGATTCGAAGTGGATTCGGGGTCTGCGATCACTATGATAGACGAAGCTACGTTTCGTTATATCTGGCCAACTGACAGACCGAATATCCAAGATTGTTCTCTAGAGATTACGTATTACCAGAAAATCCGAATTCCAGTTATTGGCATCGTGGATACATCTGTCTAGTACGATAATAAATACATTCCGAATCTTCCAGTGGTTGTTACATCAAGCGGCGGATCGAATTTACTTGGACGCAACTGGTTTATGCCCTTACGCATCAGCATAGAAGGAATACATGCCATTAACGCTAAAATTAGCATCGAGGCAACTCTGGCGAAGTTTAAGGATCTCCTTTCGTCTGAATTAGGCCGTTTTCGGGGGCCACCTGTGTCATTACAAATCAATACTGATGCAACACCAGTCCGACTGCCAGCGAGACGCATTCCATTTGCAATTCATGAATTATATGAAGAAGAATTAGACCGTCTGTGCTCCCAAGGAATCCTAGTACCCATTGAATACTCCGACTGGGCGACTCCTACAGTGCCAGTAATTAAAAAGGATGGTACTATTCGCATATGTGGCGACTACAAATCTACAATTAATAGAGTGATTAAGCAACACGGCCATCAAATTCCTCCAATGAATTCATTATTAGCATCAGTTAAAGGAGGATCCATATTTGCGAAAATCGACTTGGCTCAGGGGTACCAACAACTAGTGGTAGATGAGCAGTCTGCATTGTTGCAAACCATATGTACACACAAAGGTTATTTCAAAGTAACCAGACTACAATTTGGAATTTTTTCAGCCCCGGGCATATTTCAGAGCTGCATCGAACGTATATTGCAAAACGTTTCTGGTGTTTTACCCTACTTCGATGACATAATTGTTATGGGAAAATCAGAGCAAGAGCTAGCGGTGCGTCTTAATGAGGTGCTTTCAAGTTTTGATAAGGCCGGACTACGCCTACGCAGAGACAAGTGTCAATTTGCAGTTCCGTCAGTAGAATTTTTAGGTTTTAAAATCGATGCACTGGGTATAAGACCGTGTGCCAGTAAGGTCGAAGCTATCAAGTGCGCTCCGGCTCCAAACGATAAGAAACAATTACAAGCATTCTTGGGACTCATCAATTTTTACCACGCATTCCTGCCACATAAGGCAACCGTTGCTGAACCGCTTCACCGTCTGCTGGATAAAAATGAGCCATGGGTGTGGGCTTATAAACACCAAGATGCCTTCATGAATTTAAAACATCTTGTAACTTCACAAAATGTGCTAATGAACTTCGATGGCAAATTGCCAGTATCGTTAACCTGCGATGCATCTCCGTACGGAATTGGAGCGGTGCTGAGCCACAAACTTCAGGATGGATCAGAAAAGCCTAATGCCTTTTATTCTAGAACTCTCTCCAAGACAGAAAGAAACTACTCGCAAATCGACAGAGAAGCCGTTGGGCTTATATCAGGCGTTAAAAAATTTCACAATTATCTATATGGCCGTTCGTTTACTCTCGTCACAGATCATCGCCCATTGCTCGGAATATTTACAACGGCCAGGGCAACTCCAAATGTAATTTCCACACAGATGCTTCGAAGAGCAATATTCTTGAATGCCTATGACCTTACTCTAATTCACAGACCTGGATCAAAAATGGGCAACGCCGACTTCTTAAGCCCATGCCCATTACCACAACAAAGCGAAGGCAACACTACAGAAGAAGTGTTAATGATTGAATGGGCTGGACCACCACTGGTCAGCGCTCAATCTCTAGCATTACAGACTAAGAAGGATGCGCATTTATCAAAGGTTCTGAACTGGGTGTTAAGGGGATGGCCCAATGGAAAAGTTGATAGTTCAGATCAGTTCTACTCGTATTTTTGTCGGCGACATGAGCTTTCAGCAAACAAAGGAATTCTTGTATGGGGCAACTGGGCTGTAATTCCCGAACCATCTAGACCGGCTTTACTTCAAGCGTTGCATGCTTCACACCCGGGGATTGTAAAAATGAATGCCATGGCTCGAAGCTACATTTGGTGGCCTAATATTGATGCTGAAATAGAGCATGTTGCAATCTCTGTCAGCAAAACCGAAACGAACAGCCTCATACAACTACACACCATTGGGAATCTGCCAGACAACCTTGGTCACGCCTTTATATAGACTTCCCCTTTAATGGGAATACCTTTTTACTAGTCGTGGATTCATTTTCGAAATGGCTAGAAGTCTCTGTTGTGAAATCTACATCATCTGCTGCTGGATTACCCGACGAAATAGTTTCAGATAATGGCACTGCATTCACGTCTGAAGAATTCAGGATCTTTATGAGCAACAACGTGATTCGACACATTCGGTCAGCTCCATTTCATCCTGCCACAAATGGGCAAGCCGAGCGCATGGTACAAAGTACCAAGAATTACCTGAAAAAGTTTGACAGAAATCTTAACATAGATCTCGCACTGGCGCGGTATCTTTTAAGCCAACATACTACCCCTCACTCCACGACAAATCGTTCCCCTGCAGAACTACTATATAACCGAGACCTTAAGTCATATTTCGACAAAATTCAACCCAAGGAAATAACATACGAAAAGGTCTACGACCCAACAAATGATAAGCAGTTTTCTATTGGTACTCCGGTTTGGGTCCGTAACTACGCCCCCGGTCCGAAGTGGATAGAAGGCGAAATTGTGGACCAGACAGGCTCCATTTCATACAATGGTCGTTTACATGATCGCCGTATTATTAAACGTCATTTCGACCAACTTCGCCATCGGGTTCCGCCTGCCGAATGTACTCAAGACACGGAATCAATTGAACTACCTGCTGAAGATGCAGTCTCGATATCTGATGATATACCCGACTATCCTGAATTGTCCCCAGCTCCAGTGACTCCTCGCAGATCGAGTCGGAAAAGACAACCCCCGGAATTCTTTAACCCATCTGGGTGTTAAGGGGTGTTATGTATGTGACCCATCTCTAAGAAGCTGTTATCGTCGCACTGTTGAAAGGTCTGTTAACAGATGTACTCTCAGTCGATCTACTAATTACTTCGGAATAACATCGGACAACATGCTACAACTACGAGGGAACTTCTGCTTTTACAACTACGAGGGACTTCTACTACTGCAACTACTACTACAGCTACGAGGGACTACTACTAAAACTACGAGGACTTCTACTACTGCAACTACTACTACAGCTACGCGGGACTACTACTACAACTACGAGGACTTCAACTACTGCAACTACTACTAGAGCTACGAGGGACTACAACTACTACATATCCCAGATTTGTACTGTACCATTATCTATTAATAAACAATATATATATAAGTTTGCACATACACAAAATTGGCGACGAGGATGGGATATTTTCAAACTTATATATATGTCGTGTACAGTTACAATCGACCAAGCGAAAGCGAACAAAGAGACGCGAAAAACCGCATCCGTGCTGGCGCCAAGTTAAGTGGAATAAAGAAACGGTATTTTTAGTAGTAGTGGGTCAGTTAGAACCATTTGACTTAAATCACCCAAACAAATGGACAACTTACGAGCAGCGTTTTGAGCTGTATCTTCTGGCCAATGACGTTACGGAGGAAGCACGGAAGAAGGCTGCATTGCTTACGCTGGCTGGCGCTCCACTGTTCGAGCTTCTAACGTCATTGGCATCCCCTACTCAGGTGAGTAATTTGAGTTTATCGGAAATATATGAAATACTCAACCAACATTTGTCTCCATGTCAATCGGAAATTGCGGCCTACTACCAATTTCACAAGCGAGACCAACTAATTGATGAATCGGTTGCGAACTACATGGCTGCACTTAGGACTCTCGCTGTCGACTGCAAATTCCGAGCTGCTTTGGAACGCATGTTGCTCGATCGCTTCGTATGTGGAATGAAGGATGAGGGTCTTCAGAAGAGCCTGCTAGCAGAGGCAGATTTAACGATTCAACGCACGATGGAACGCGCCACATCTAGTGAGGCCGCTGCTCACAGCGCTTGGGCCATGCGAAATACAGCTGAGAGCACTGAGTCGATACACGAAGTGCAGACCAACGCGATCCGTCCGATCCAATCAGCAGCACCAGCCATGCGATGGTTGCGGGGGTGCTCACTTGCGGAAACTGTGCCCACATCGGAACACTGTGTGCCATGCCGATCACCGAGCAGGCCATCTTCAACGAGTCTGGCGGACTGTAAGAGACCCGGGTCGTAAAGCATTCAACACATCGAGTGGCCATGCCTCCTACCGAGGACCACACAAGCAAAAGCCGAATGAAGAATACAGTGTCCACAGCATACTACCGTTTGCCCAAAGAAAATCGTTACAATAATTATAAATAAACGAAAATGTCGATTCGAAGTGGATTCGGGGTCTGCGATCACTATGATAGACGAAGCTACGTTTCGTTATATCTGGCCAACTGACAGACCGAATATCCAAGATTGTTCTCTAGAGATTACGTATTACCAGAAAACCCGAATTCCAGTTATTGGCATCGTGGATACATCTGTCTAGTACGATAATAAATACATTCCGAATCTTCCACTGGTTGTTACATCAAGCGGCGGATCGAATTTACTTGGACGCAACTGGTTTATGCCCTTAGGCATCAGCATAGAAGGAATACATGCCATTAACGCTAAAATTAGCATCGAGGCAACTCTGGCGAAGTATAAGGATCTCTTTTCGTCTGAATTAGGCCGTTTTCGGGGGCCACCTGTGTCATTAGAAATCAATTCTGATGCAACACCAGTCCGACTGCCAGCGAGACGCATTCCATTTGCGATTCATGAATTATATGAAGAAGAATTGGACCGTCTGTGCTCCCAAGGAATCCTAGTACCCATTGAATACTCCGGCTGGGCGACTCCTACAGTGCCAGTAATTAAAAAGGATGGTACTATTCGCATATGTGGCGACTACAAGTCTACAATTAATAGAGTGATTAAGCAACACGGCCATCAAATTCCTCCAATGAATTCATTATTAGCATCAGTTAAAGGAGGATCCATATTTGCGAAAATCGACTTGGCTCAGGGGTACCAACAACTAGTGGTAGATGAGCAGTCTGCGTTGTTGCAAACCATATGTACACACAAAGGTTATTTCAAAGTAACCAGACTGCAATTTGGAATTTTTTCAGCCCCGGGCATATTTCAGAGCTGCATCGAACGTATATTGCAAAACGTTTCTGGTGTTTTACCCTACTTCGATGACATAATTGTTATGGGAAAATCAGAGCAAGAGCTAGCGGTGCGTCTTAATGAGGTGCTTTCAAGTTTTGATAAGGCCGGACTACGCCTACGCAGAGACAAGTGTCAATTTGCAGTTCCGTCAGTAGAATTTTTAGGTTTTAAAATCGATGCACTGGGTATAAGACCGTGTGCCAGTAAGGTCGAAGCTATCAAGTGCGCTCCGGCTCCAAAAGATAAGAAACAATTACAAGCATTCTTGGGACTCATCAATTTTTACCACGCATTCCTGCCACATAAGGCAACCGTTGCTGAACCGCTTCACCGTCTGCTGGATAAAAATGAGCCATGGGTGTGGGCTTATAAACACCAAGATGCCTTCATGAATTTATAACATCTTGTAACTTCACAAAATGTGCTAATGAACTTCGATGGCAAATTGCCAGTATCGTTAACCTGCGATGCATCTCCGTACGGAATTGGAGCGGTGCTGAGCCACAAACTTCAGGATGGATCAGAAAAGCCTAATGCCTTTTATTCTAGAACTCTCTCCAAGACAGAAAGAAACTACTCGCAAATCGACATAGAAGCCGTTGGGCTTATATCAGGCGTTAAAAAATTTCACAATTATCTATATGGCCGTTCGTTTACTCTCGTCACAGATCATCGCCCATTGCTCGGAATATTTACAACGGCCAAGGCAACTCCAAATGTAATTTCCACACAGATGCTTCGAATAGCAATGGGCAACGCCGACATCTTAAGCCCATGCCCATCATTACCACAACAAAGCGAAGGCAACACTACAGAAGAAGTGTTAATGATTGAATGGGCTGGACCACCACTGGTCAGCGCTCAATCTCTAGCATTACAGACTAAGAAGGATGCGCATTTATCAAAGGTTCTGAACTGGCCCAATGGAAAAGTTGATCGTTCAGATCAGCTCTACTCGTATTTTTCTCGCCGACATGAGCTTTCAGCAAACAAAGGAATTCTTGTATGGGGCAACCGGGCTGTGATTCCCGAACCATCTAGACCGGCTTTACTTCAAGCGTTGCATGCTTCACACCCGGGGATTGTAAAAATGAATGCCATGGCTCGAAGCTACATTTGGTGGCCTAATATTGATGCTGAAATAGAGCATGTTGCAATCTCTGTCAGCAAAACCGAAACGAACAGCCTCATACAACTACACACCATTGGGAATCTGCCAGACAACCTTGATCACGCCTTCATATAGATTTCGCTGGCCCCTTTAATGGGAATACCTTTTTACTAGTCGTGGATTCATTTTCGAAATGGCGAGAAGTCTTTGTTGTGAAATCTACATCATCTGCTGCTGGATTACCGGACGAAATAGTGTCAGATAATGGCACTGCATTCACGTCTGAAGAATTCAGGATCTTTATGAGCAACAACGTCATTCGACACATTCGGTCGGCTCCATTTCATCCTGCCACAAATGGGCAAGCCGAGCTCATGGTACAAAGTACCAAGAATTACCTGAAAAAGTTTGACAGAAATCTTAACATAGATCTCGCACTGGTGCGGTATCTTTTTAGCCAACATACTACCCCTCACTCCACGACAAATCGTACCCCTGCAGAACTACTATGTAACCGAGAGCTTAAGTCATATTTCGACAAAATTCAACCCAAGGAAATAACATACGGAAAGGTCTGCGACCCAACAAATGATAAGCAGTTTTCTATTGGTACTCCGGTTTGGGTCCGTAACTACGACCCCGGTCCGAAGTGGATAGAAGGCGAAATTGTGGACCAGACAGGCTCCATTTCATACAATGTTCGTTTACATGATCGCCATCGCGTTCCGCCCGCCGAATGTACTCAAGACACGGAATCAATTGAACTACCTGCTCAAGATGCAGTCTCGATATCTGATGATATACCCGACTGTCCTGAATTGTCCCCAGCTCCAGTGACTCCTCGCAGATCGAGTCGGAAAAGACAAACCCCGGAATTCTTTAACCCATCTGGGTGTTAAGGGGTGTTATGTATGTGACCCATCTCTAAGAAGCTGTTATCGTCGCACTGTTAAAAGGTCTGTTAACAGCTGTACTCTCAGTCGATCTACTAATTACTTCGGAACAACATCGGACAACATGCTACAACTACGAGGGAACTTCTGCTTATACAACTACGAGGACTTCAACTACTGCAACTACTACTAGAGCTACGAGGGACTACAACTACTACATATCGCAGATTTGTACTGTACCATTATCTATTAATAAGCAATATATATATAAGTTTGCACATACACAAAATTGGCGACGAGGATGGGATAATTCGTCAAACTTATATATATGTCGTGTACAGTTACAATCGTCCAAGCGAAAGCGTGCTGGCGCCAAGTTTAGTGGAATAAACAAACGGTATTTTTAGTAGTAGTGGGTAGTAGTGGGTCACCATTTGTGGGTTAGAACCATTTGACTTAAATCACCCAAACATATGGACAACTTACTAGCAGCGTTTTGAGCTGTATCTTCTGGCCAATGACGTTACGGAGGAAGCACGGAAGAAGGCTGCATTGCTTACGTTGGCTGGCGCTTCACTGTTCGAGATTCTAACGTCATTGGCATCCCCTAATCAGGTGAGTAATTTGAGTTTATCGGAAATATATGAAATACTCAACCAACATTTGTCTCCATGTCAATCGGAAATTGCGGCCTACTACCAATTTCACAAGCGAGACCAACTAATTGATGAATCGGTTGCGAACTACATGGCTGCACTTAGGACTCTCGCTGTCGACTGCAAATTCGGAGCTGCTTTGGAACGCATGTTGCTCGATCGCTTCGTATGTGGAATGAAGGATGAGGGTCTTCAGAAGAGCCTGCTAGCAGAGGCAGATTTAACGATTCAACGCGCGATGGAACGCGCCACATCTAGTGAGGCCGCTGCTCACAGCGCTTGGGCCATGCGAAATACAGCTGAGAGCACTGAGTCGATACACGAAGTGCAGACCAACGCGATCCGTCCAAGCCGACCAATCAGCACCACCAGCCATGCGATGGTTGCGGGGGTGCTCACTTGCGGAAACTGTGCCCACATCGGAACACTGTGTGCCATGCCGATCACCGAGCAGGCCATCTTCAACGAGTCTGGCGGACTGTAAGAGACCCGGGTCGTAAAGCATTCAACACATCGAGTGGCCATGCCTCCTACCGAGGACCACACAAGCAAAAGCCGAATGAAGAATACAGTGTCCACAGCATACTACCGTTTGCCCAAAGAAAATCGTTACAATAATTATAAATAAACGAAAATGTCGATTCGAAGTGGATTCGGGGTCTGCGATCACTATGATAGACGAAGCTACGTTTCGTTATATCTGGCCAACTGACAGACCGAATATCCAAGATTGTTCTCTAGAGATTACGTATTACCAGAAAATCCGAATTCCAGTTATTGGCATCGTGGATACATCTGTCTAGTACGATAATAAATACATTCCGAATCTTCCAGTGGTTGTTACATCAAGCGGCGGATCGAATTTACTTGGACGCAACTGGTTTATGCCCTTACGCATCAGCATAGAAGGAATACATGCCATTAACGCTAAAATTAGCATCGAGGCAACTCTGGCGAAGTATAAGGATCTCCTTTCGTCTGAATTAGGCCGTTTTCGGGGGCCACCTGTGTCATTACAAATCAATACTGATGCAACACCAGTCCGACTGCCAGCGAGACGCATTCCATTTGCAATTCATGAATTATATGAAGAAGAATTAGACCGTCTGTGCTCCCAAGGAATCCTAGTACCCATTGAATACTCCGACTGGGCGACTCCTACAGTGCCAGTAATTAAAAAGGATGGTACTATTCGCATATGTGGCGACTACAAATCTACAATTAATAGAGTGATTAAGCAACACGGCCATCAAATTCCTCCAATGAATTCATTATTAGCATCAGTTAAAGGAGGATCCATATTTGCGAAAATCGACTTGGCTCAGGGGTACCAACAACTAGTGGTAGATGAGCAGTCTGCATTGTTGCAAACCATATGTACACACAAAGGTTATTTCAAAGTAACCAGACTACAATTTGGAATTTTTTCAGCCCCGGGCATATTTCAGAGCTGCATCGAACGTATATTGCAAAACGTTTCTGGTGTTTTACCCTACTTCGATGACATAATTGTTATGGGAAAATCAGAGCAAGAGCTAGCGGTGCGTCTTAATGAGGTGCTTTCAAGTTTTGATAAGGCCGGACTACGCCTACGCAGAGACAAGTGTCAATTTGCAGTTCCGTCAGTAGAATTTTTAGGTTTTAAAATCGATGCACTGGGTATAAGACCGTGTGCCAGTAAGGTCGAAGCTATCAAGTGCGCTCCGGCTCCAAACGATAAGAAACAATTACAAGCATTCTTGGGACTCATCAATTTTTACCACGCATTCCTGCCACATAAGGCAACCGTTGCTGAACCGCTTCACCGTCTGCTGGATAAAAATGAGCCATGGGTGTGGGCTTATAAACACCAAGATGCCTTCATGAATTTAAAACATCTTGTAACTTCACAAAATGTGCTAATGAACTTCGATGGCAAATTGCCAGTATCGTTAACCTGCGATGCATCTCCGTACGGAATTGGAGCGGTGCTGAGCCACAAACTTCAGGATGGATCAGAAAAGCCTAATGCCTTTTATTCTAGAACTCTCTCCAAGACAGAAAGAAACTACTCGCAAATCGACAGAGAAGCCGTTGGGCTTATATCAGGCGTTAAAAAATTTCACAATTATCTATATGGCCGTTCGTTTACTCTCGTCACAGATCATCGCCCATTGCTCGGAATATTTACAACGGCCAGGGCAACTCCAAATAAAATTTCCACACAGATGCTTCGAAGAGCAATATTCTTGAATGCCTATGACCTTACTCTAATTCACAGACCTGGATCAAAAATGGGCAACGCCGACTTCTTAAGCCCATGCCCATTACCACAACAAAGCGAAGGCAACACTACAGAAGAAGTGTTAATGATTGAATGGGCTGGACCACCACTGGTCAGCGCTCAATCTCTAGCATTACAGACTAAGAAGGATGCGCATTTATCAAAGGTTCTGAACTGGGTGTTAAGGGGATGGCCCAATGGAAAAGTTGATAGTTCAGATCAGTTCTACTCGTATTTTTGTCGGCGACATGAGCTTTCAGCAAACAAAGGAATTCTTGTATGGGGCAACTGGGCTGTAATTCCCGAACCATCTAGACCGGCTTTACTTCAAGCGTTGCATGCTTCACACCCGGGGATTGTAAAAATGAATGCCATGGCTCGAAGCTACATTTGGTGGCCTAATATTGATGCTGAAATAGAGCATGTTGCAATCTCTGTCAGCAAAACCGAAACGAACAGCCTCATACAACTACACACCATTGGGAATCTGCCAGACAACCTTGGTCACGCCTTTATATAGACTTCCCCTTTAATGGGAATACCTTTTTACTAGTCGTGGATTCATTTTCGAAATGGCTAGAAGTCTCTGTTGTGAAATCTACATCATCTGCTGCTGGATTACCCGACGAAATAGTTTCAGATAATGGCACTGCATTCACGTCTGAAGAATTCAGGATCTTTATGAGCAACAACGTGATTCGACACATTCGGTCAGCTCCATTTCATCCTGCCACAAATGGGCAAGCCGAGCGCATGGTACAAAGTACCAAGAATTACCTGAAAAAGTTTGACAGAAATCTTAACATAGATCTCGCACTGGCGCGGTATCTTTTAAGCCAACATACTACCCCTCACTCCACGACAAATCGTTCCCCTACAGAACTACTATATAACCGAGACCTTAAGTCATATTTCGACAAAATTCAACCCAAGGAAATAACATACGAAAAGGTCTACGACCCAACAAATGATAAGCAGTTTTCTATTGGTACTCCGGTTTGGGTCCGTAACTACGCCCCCGGTCCGAAATGGATAGAAGGCGAAATTGTGGACCAGACAGGCCCCATTTCATACAATGGTCGTTTACATGATCGCCGTATTATTAAACGTCATTTCGACCAACTTCGCCATCGGGTTCCGCCTGCCGAATGTACTCAAGACACGGAATCAATTGAACTACCTGCTGAAGATGCAGTCTCGATATCTGATGATATACCCGACTATCCTGAATTGTCCCCAGCTCCAGTGACTCCTCGCAGATCGAGTCGGAAAAGACAACCCCCGGAATTCTTTAACCCATCTGGGTGTTAAGGGGTGTTATGTATGTGACCCATCTCTAAGAAGCTGTTATCGTCGCACTGTTGAAAGGTCTGTTAACAGATGTACTCTCAGTCGATCTACTAATTACTTCGGAATAACATCGGACAACATGCTACAACTACGAGGGAACTTCTGCTTTTACAACTACGAGGGACTTCTACTACTGCAACTACTACTACAGCTACGAGGGACTACTACTAAAACTACGAGGACTTCTACTACTGCAACTACTACTACAGCTACGCGGGACTACTACTACAACTACGAGGACTTCAACTACTGCAACTACTACTAGAGCTACGAGGGACTACAACTACTACATATCCCAGATTTGTACTGTACCATTATCTATTAATAAACAATATATATATAAGTTTGCACATACACAAAATTGGCGACGAGGATGGGATATTTTCAAACTTATATATATGTCGTGTACAGTTACAATCGACCAAGCGAAAGCGAACAAAGAGACGCGAAAAACCGCATCCGTGCTGGCGCCAAGTTAAGTGGAATAAAGAAACGGTATTTTTAGTAGTAGTGGGTCAGTTAGAACCATTTGACTTAAATCACCCAAACAAATGGACAACTTACAAGCAGCGTTTTGAGCTGTATCTTCTGGCCAATGACGTTACGGAGGAAGCACGGAAGAAGGCTGCATTGCTTACGCTGGCTGGCGCTCCACTGTTCGAGCTTCTAACGTCATTGGCATCCCCTACTCAGGTGAGTAATTTGAGTTTATCGGAAATATATGAAATACTCAACCAACATTTGTCTCCATGTCAATCGGAAATTGCGGCCTACTACCAATTTCACAAGCGAGACCAACTAATTGATGAATCGGTTGCGAACTACATGGCTGCACTTAGGACTCTCGCTGTCGACTGCAAATTCGGAGCTGCTTTGGAACGCATGTTGCTCGATCGCTTCGTATGTGGAATGAAGGATGAGGGTCTTCAGAAGAGCCTGCTAGCAGAGGCAGATTTAACGATTCAACGCACGATGGAACGCGCCACATCTAGTGAGGCCGCTGCTCACAGCGCTTGGGCCATGCGAAATACAGCTGAGAGCACTGAGTCGATACACGAAGTGCAGACCAACGCGATCCGTCCGATCCAATCAGCAGCACCAGCCATGCGATGGTTGCGGGGGTGCTCACTTGCGGAAACTGTGCCCACATCGGAACACTGTGTGCCATGCCGATCACCGAGCAGGCCATCTTCAACGAGTCTGGCGGACTGTAAGAGACCCGGGTCGTAAAGCATTCAACACATCGAGTGGCCATGCCTCCTACCGAGGACCACACAAGCAAAAGCCGAATGAAGAATACAGTGTCCACAGCATACTACCGTTTGCCCAAAGAAAATCGTTACAATAATTATAAATAAACGAAAATGTCGATTCGAAGTGGATTCGGGGTCTGCGATCACTATGATAGACGAAGCTACGTTTCGTTATATCTGGCCAACTGACAGACCGAATATCCAAGATTGTTCTCTAGAGATTACGTATTACCAGAAAACCCGAATTCCAGTTATTGGCATCGTGGATACATCTGTCTAGTACGATAATAAATACATTCCGAATCTTCCACTGGTTGTTACATCAAGCGGCGGATCGAATTTACTTGGACGCAACTGGTTTATGCCCTTAGGCATCAGCATAGAAGGAATACATGCCATTAACGCTAAAATTAGCATCGAGGCAACTCTGGCGAAGTATAAGGATCTCTTTTCGTCTGAATTAGGCCGTTTTCGGGGGCCACCTGTGTCATTAGAAATCAATTCTGATGCAACACCAGTCCGACTGCCAGCGAGACGCATTCCATTTGCGATTCATGAATTATATGAAGAAGAATTGGACCATCTGTGCTCCCAAGGAATCCTAGTACCCATTGAATACTCCGACTGGGCGACTCCTACAGTGCCAGTAATTAAAAAGGATGGTACTATTCGCATATGTGGCGACTACAAGTCTACAATTAATAGAGTGATTAAGCAACACGGCCATCAAATTCCTCCAATGAATTCATTATTAGCATCAGTTAAAGGAGGATCCATATTTGCGAAAATCGACTTGGCTCAGGGGTACCAACAACTAGTGGTAGATGAGCAGTCTGCGTTGTTGCAAACCATATGTACACACAAAGGTTATTTCAAAGTAACCAGACTGCAATTTGGAATTTTTTCAGCCCCGGGCATATTTCAGAGCTGCATCGAACGTATATTGCAAAACGTTTCTGGTGTTTTACCCTACTTCGATGACATAATTGTTATGGGAAAATCAGAGCAAGAGCTAGCGGTGCGTCTTAATGAGGTGCTTTCAAGTTTTGATAAGGCCGGACTACGCCTACGCAGAGACAAGTGTCAATTTGCAGTTCCGTCAGTAGAATTTTTAGGTTTTAAAATCGATGCACTGGGTATAAGACCGTGTGCCAGTAAGGTCGAAGCTATCAAGTGCGCTCCGGCTCCAAAAGATAAGAAACAATTACAAGCATTCTTGGGACTCATCAATTTTTACCACGCATTCCTGCCACATAAGGCAACCGTTGCTGAACCGCTTCACCGTCTGCTGGATAAAAATGAGCCATGGGTGTGGGCTTATAAACACCAAGATGCCTTCATGAATTTATAACATCTTGTAACTTCACAAAATGTGCTAATGAACTTCGATGGCAAATTGCCAGTATCGTTAACCTGCGATGCATCTCCGTACGGAATTGGAGCGGTGCTGAGCCACAAACTTCAGGATGGATCAGAAAAGCCTAATGCCTTTTATTCTAGAACTCTCTCCAAGACAGAAAGAAACTACTCGCAAATCGACATAGAAGCCGTTGGGCTTATATCAGGCGTTAAAAAATTTCACAATTATCTATATGGTCGTTCGTTTACTCTCGTCACAGATCATCGCCCATTGCTCGGAATATTTACAACGGCCAAGGTAACTCCAAATGTAATTTCCACACAGATGCTTCGAATAGCAATGGGCAACGCCGACATCTTAAGCCCATGCCCATCATTACCACAACAAAGCGAAGGCAACACTACAGAAGAAGTGTTAATGATTGAATGGGCTGGACCACCACTGGTCAGCGCTCAATCTCTAGCATTACAGACTAAGAAGGATGCGCATTTATCAAAGGTTCTGAACTGGCCCAATGGAAAAGTTGATCGTTCAGATCAGCTCTACTCGTATTTTTCTCGCCGACATGAGCTTTCAGCAAACAAAGGAATTCTTGTATGGGGCAACCGGGCTGTGATTCCCGAACCATCTAGACCGGCTTTACTTCAAGCGTTGCATGCTTCACACCCGGGGATTGTAAAAATGAATGCCATGGCTCGAAGCTACATTTGGTGGCCTAATATTGATGCTGAAATAGAGCATGTTGCAATCTCTGTCAGCAAAACCGAAACGAACAGCCTCATACAACTACACACCATTGGGAATCTGCCAGACAACCTTGATCACGCCTTCATATAGATTTCGCTGGCCCCTTTAATGGGAATACCTTTTTACTAGTCGTGGATTCATTTTCGAAATGGCGAGAAGTCTTTGTTGTGAAATCTACATCATCTGCTGCTGGATTACCGGACGAAATAGTGTCAGATAATGGCACTGCATTCACGTCTGAAGAATTCAGGATCTTTATGAGCAACAACGTCATTCGACACATTCGGTCGGCTCCATTTCATCCTGCCACAAATGGGCAAGCCGAGCGCATGGTACAAAGTACCAAGAATTACCTGAAAAAGTTTGACAGAAATCTTAACATAGATCTCGCACTGGTGCGGTATCTTTTTAGCCAACATACTACCCCTCACTCCACGACAAATCGTACCCCTGCAGAACTACTATGTAACCGAGAGCTTAAGTCATATTTCGACAAAATTCAACCCAAGGAAATAACATACGGAAAGGTCTGCGACCCAACAAATGATAAGCAGTTTTCTATTGGTACTCCGGTTTGGGTCCGTAACTACGACCCCGGTCCGAAGTGGATAGAAGGCGAAATTGTGGACCAGACAGGCTCCATTTCATACAATGTTCGTTTACATGATCGCCATCGCGTTCCGCCCGCCGAATGTACTCAAGACACGGAATCAATTGAACTACCTGCTCAAGATGCAGTCTCGATATCTGATGATATACCCGACTGTCCTGAATTGTCCCCAGCTCCAGTGACTCCTCGCAGATCGAGTCGGAAAAGACAAACCCCGGAATTCTTTAACCCATCTGGGTGTTAAGGGGTGTTATGTATGTGACCCATCTCTAAGAAGCTGTTATCGTCGCACTGTTAAAAGGTCTGTTAACAGCTGTACTCTCAGTCGATCTACTAATTACTTCGGAACAACATCGGACAACATGCTACAACTACGAGGGAACTTCTGCTTATACAACTACGAGGACTTCAACTACTGCAACTACTACTAGAGCTACGAGGGACTACAACTACTACATATCCCAGATTTGTACTGTACCATTATCTATTAATAAGCAATATATATATAAGTTTGCACATACACAAAATTGGCGACGAGGATGGGATAATTCGTCAAACTTATATATATGTCGTGTACAGTTACAATCGTCCAAGCGAAAGCGTGCTGGCGCCAAGTTTAGTGGAATAAAGAAACGGTATTTTTAGTAGTAGTGGGTAGTAGTGGGTCACCATTTGTGGGTTAGAACCATTTGACTTAAATCACCCAAACATATGGACAACTTACTAGCAGCGTTTTGAGCTGTATCTTCTGGCCAATGACGTTACGGAGGAAGCACGGAAGAAGGCTGCATTGCTTACGTTGGCTGGCGCTTCACTGTTCGAGATTCTAACGTCATTGGCATCCCCTAATCAGGTGAGTAATTTAAGTTTATCGGAAATATATGAAATACTCAACCAACATTTGTCTCCATGTCAATCGGAAATTGCGGCCTACTACCAATTTCACAAGCGAGACCAACTAATTGATGAATCGGTTGCGAACAACATGGCTGCACTTAGGACTCTCGCTGTCGACTGCAAATTCCGAGCTGCTTTGGAACGCATGTTGCATGATCGCTTCGTTTGCGGAATGAAGGATGAGGGTCTTCAGAAGAGCCTGCTAGCAGAGGCAGATTTAACGATTCAACGCGCGATGAAACGCGCCACATCTAGTGAGGCCGCTGCTTACAGCGCTTGGGCCATGCGAAATACAGCTGAGAGCACTGAGTCGATACACGAAGTGCAGACCAACGCGATCCGTCCAAGCCGACCCAATCAGCACCACCAGCCATGCGATGGTTGCGGGGGTGCTCACTTGCGGAAACTGTGCCCACATCGGAACACTATGTGCCATGCCTATCACCGAGCAGGCCATCTTCAACGAGTCTGGCGGACTGTAAGAGACCCGGGTCGTAAAGCATTCAACACATCGAGTGGCCATGCCTCCTACCGAGGACCACACAAGCAAAAGCCGAATGAAGAATATAGTGTCCACAGCATACTACCATTGATTTGCCCAAAGAAAATCGTTACAATAATTATAAATAAACGAAAATGTCGATTCGAAGTGGATTCGGGGTCTGCGATCACTACGATAGACGAAGCTACGTTTCGTTATATCTGGCCAACGGACAGACCGAATATCCAAGATTGTTCCCTAGAGTTTACGTATTACCAGAAAACCCGAATTCCAGTTATTGGCATCGTGGATACATCTGTCCAGTACGATAATAAATACATTCCGAATCTTCCACTGGTTGTTACATCAAGCGGCGGATCGAATTTACTTGGACGCAACTGGTTTATGGTTTTACAAATCAATACTGATGCAACACCAGTCCGACTGCCAGCGAGACGCATTCCATTTGCAATTTATGAATTATATGAAGAAGAATTAGACCGTCTGTGCTCCCAAGGAATCCTAGTACCCATTGAATACAGAGACAAGTGTCAATTTGGAGTTCCGTCAGTAGAATTTTTAGGTTTTAAAATCGATGCACTGGGTATAAGACCGTGTGCCAGTAAGGTCGAAGCTATCAAGTGCGCTCCGGCTCCAAAAGATAAGAAACAATTACAAGCATTCTTGGGAATCATTAATTTTTACCACGTATTCCTGCCACATAAGGCAACCCTTGCTGAACCGCTTCACCGTAAGCTAGATAAAAATGCGCCATGGGTGTGGGCCCATAAACACCAAGATGCCTTCATGAATTTAAAAAATCTTATAACTTCACAAAATGTGCTAATGCGCTTCGATGGCAAATTGCCAGTATCGTTAACCTGAGATGTATCTCCGTACGGAATTGGAGCGGTGCTGAGCCACAAACTTCAGGATGGATCAGAAAAGCCTAATGCCTTTTATTCTAGAACTCTCTCCAAGACAGAAAGAAACTACTCGCAAATCGACATAGAAGCCGTTGGGCTTATATCAGGCGTTAAAAAATTTCACAATTATCTATATGGCCGTTCGTTTACTCTCGTCACAGATCATCGCCCATTGCTCGGAATATTTACAACGGCCAAGGCAACTCCAAATGTAATTTCCACACAGATGCTTCGAAGAGCAATATTCTTGAATGCCTATGACCTTACACTAATTCACAGACCTGGACCAAAAATGGGCAACGCCGACTTCTTAAGCCCATGCCCATTACCACAACAAAGCGAAGGCAACACTACAGAAGAAGTGTTAATGATTGAATGGGCTGGAACACCACTGGTCAGCGCTCAATCTCTAGCATTACAGACTAAGAAGGATTCGCATTCATCAAAGGTTCTGAACTGGGTGTTAAGGGGATGGCCCAATGGAAAAGTTGATCGTTCAGATCAGCTCTACTCGTATTTTTCTCGCCGACATGAGCTTTCAGCAAACAAAGGAATTCTTGTATGGGGCAACCGGGCTGTGATTCCCGACCGGCTTTACTTCAAGCGTTGCATGCTTCACACCCAGGGATTGTAAAAATGAATGCCATGGCTCGAAGCTACATTTGGTGGCCTAATATTGATGCTGAAACGGAGCTACTTGTGAAACGTTGCAATCTCTGTCAGCAAAAACGAAACGAACAGCCTCATACAACTACACACCATTGGGAATCTGCCAAACAACCTTGGTCACGCCTTCATATAGATTTCGCTGGCCCCTTTAATGGGAATACCTTTTTACTAGTCGTGGATTCATTTTCGAAATGGCTAGAAGTCTCTGTTGTGAAATCTACATCATCTGCTGCTGGTCATAAGCAATTCAACTGCCGCCGTGTACAGACGTGTTTTTTAATGCACTCCGCAAAAATGGAGTGTAAAAAAAAAAAAGACCGCGTTTGCAAAAATTTGTGTAGGGCTCTCAGTCGCCTCAGAGACGCCTATTTACAATCATAAATACTAAGTTGCAACAACAAAGTGGTAATTTTTACAAAATCCACCAATTCGGTCCCAAGCTCTCTCGATCCCCACCAGCAACAGCTACAAGAACTAATTGTACAACAACAACGTGAGCGTCGACTCTCGGTCCAACGCAACAACGCGTACTTTTCGGTGGTGTCGCCGACCCCACCGAATGCTAACGTAAGCAATAACACCGAAAGTGCCAGCCACTCAGCAACTAACAGCAACTAACAGCAACTTACCGTGGAGAGAGCAGTGTGCTTCTCCATCAATATCGATAACTGGGTCACCGATTGCACCGACCAGCACCGTCAGCTCGTTGACAGCAACTACTGCAACGTCTGCCGAAGTATTGACCTGCGTCAAGCCGACAACGACAAGTCGCCCAGAGTCAGCTACAATAGTAAACCCAACGACTTCTGTCCAAACTGGAATGGATAGATATATTAAAATAACTAAGCGGAAGCTAAGCCCGCAAAAGAAAAAAAGTGGCAATACGCCGAAAATAACCAAATGAACGAGTAGCACCCCTTAGCGGGAATCGTATTAAAATTCTTGCCGATCAGCAAGACGACCAAGCCGGCGCTGTAGATAAAGTTAAATCGGCTAGACCACCCTCTTTATACATCCGTGAAGCCAACTGCAGCGCCCTGATTTCGAAGCTAGTAGAAACAGTAGGGGCAAATAACTTTGTTGTAACCCCACTCAATAGGGGTAACATTACAGAAATTAAATGTCAAACCCAAACTGAAGAAAATTTCCGCATCATCGAAAAGTACCTCCGTAATGCTAACATCAACTACTATACCTACCAACTAAATAGCAGTAAAGGTCTCCAGGTTGTGTTAAAGGGGATTGAGCCATCGGTCCCTACTCAAGAAATAGCAGACGCGTTGGTCGAAAAAGGGTTTGCGGTCAAGTCCGTTGTCAACATCATCAACAGGAACAAAATCGCACAGCCGCTTTTTAAAATCGAGCTCCAACCTGATGCAAAGCGGTCGAAGCCAAATGAAGTGCACCCGATCTACAACCTACAGCTTCTATTGCACAGAAGAATCACCGTAGAGGGGCCCTATAAGAGACGCCAACCACCGCAGTGTAAAAACTGCCAGGAATACAACCACACCTCTAAAAACTGCAATCTTAGGTCAGTGTGTGTTGGCTGCGGCGAACATCATGAAGATGGCATTTGCACCAAGGACAGAAACAACGTCGCACTAAGGCTATGCAGCAACTGTGGGGGAGGAACCCCACGGCCAACTACAGTGGATGTCCTGTCTTCAAGGATCTTAAATCACACCTAAACGGGTGCAAACCCCCAGCTGGACCAAAAATCACCTTCAACGCCTCCAAAACTACACCGGAGGTTTTCTTCGCCAAGGCTGTTAGATCATCCAACATGACTGCTACAGCCAGTCCTAGTGTATCCTTCGCTAGTGCGCTCCGAACTGGACAGACGGAGCCCGCGAAAGAGACCCCGTCTCTCCACCATCTACAGAATCCGCAACCTAGCGCATCAGAGCTTGGCCAGCAAACTCCAAGTGGTTTAGAGGCCCTATTAATCTCACTCAATCAAAACATGTCCACTTTTATGACGTTCATGCAAAACTGTATGCACGAACTGATGTGGAATCAAAACCTGCTTATCCAGAAGCTTATGGAGAATAAATAAGGGGTTCCCTACGTCTATGTCTTTGGAATGCTAACGGCATCTCCAGGCACAAAAATGAACTGCAACTATTCCTAGACTCAAGTGAAATCGACGTTTTGCTGATTTCGGAAACACATTTAACATCACAAAATAATTTTCAAATACCAAAATATACCTTCTACGCAACAAACCATCCAAGAGATCGCTCTATTGCAGCAGGGGACTATAACGCCAAACATACGCACTGGGGATCTCGCCTGGTAAATCCTAAAGGCAAGCAGTTGTACAACACAATAGTCAACCCTATCAACAAGATGGATTGCGTCTCACCGGGTAGGCCTACTTATTGGCCCACAGATCCAGAGAAAGTGCCTGACTTGATTGATTTCGCAGTAACCAAGACGATTCCACGTAATCGGATCACTGCGGATACACTGCTAGATTTAACTTCCGATCACTCTCCAGTGCTATTCACACTATTAACAAGACCTCAAGTACTTGATCGCCCTTATAGGCTCACAAACAACAAAGCAAATTGGCTTAAATTTAAAATGTACATGAGTGCCCACATTGACTGTTCGCCGAAACTGGATGCTGCAGAGGACATTGATATGTGCGTCTCTGCACTTGAGTCGATGATGGGAGCTGCAGCAAGAGTATCTACTCCACATGCCTCTTCTTACACTAAACCTGTTAACAGGCCTACGAACCGGCGGATAGAACAATTAGTAACGGAAAAACGACGTCTAAGAAGAGAATGGCAGATTACTCTCTCACCAGCAGCAAAACTTCGCCTAAGGCATGCTAATCGCAACTTCTCCAAGGCATTAAGACAAGAGGAAAGCTGGGCTCAAAGGAAATACATAGAAAAGCTCAGTCCAACCAGCACTAAACATCCTCTGTGGAAAGCCCACCCAACTTTAAGCGCTCCTACAGAGACAATTTCACCGATAAGGAGTCCAACCGGTGGATGGGCCCGCAGTGACGAAAAGAGGGCATCCGTATTTGCCACACATCTTAAAATGGTTTTCCAGCCAAATCCAACATCAAACTCATCTGTACTTCCCCCTTCGAGCACATTAACGGATAGTGAGTACTCGGAACTCCAATCGGACGAGATCACTGCAGTTATTAAAAACCACATAAAGCCGAAAAAAGCCCCTGGCCATGACCTAATCACACCGAAAATGATCCTAGAACTCCCTATCATCGCCATACAATATATCTGCAAACTGTTCAACGCTATAATAAAAATTAGCTACTTCCCAAGAACATGGAAAAAGTCCACTATCATCATGATTCCTAAAGTGGGAAAGGACAAAACCCAGCCGTCATCCTATAGGCCACTTAGTTTGCTGCCATGTCTTTCGAAGCTTTTTGAAAAGGTCCTGCAGATCCGACTTAACTCATTTCTGGCATCGGAGAACACAATCCCTTCACACCAGTTCGGCTTCCGCGAAAAACATGGTACAATGGAACAAGTCAATCGCATAACATCCGAAATACGAACAGCGTTCGAACTAAAAGAATACTGTGCGGCTGTTTTTCTTGACGTTGCCCAGGCTTTCGATAGAGTTTGGCTGGAGGGTCTGATGTTCAAAATCCGGCAAAAACTGTCGCAGTACACCCACAAACTCATGGAATCCTACCTTTACAATAGGAAATTCGCTGTAAGATGTAATGGCTCCGTCTCCGCTGATTTTGAAATCAAAGCTGGTGTACCGCAAGGCAGTGTACTCGGCCCATTGCTCTACCTGCTGTACACTGCAGACTTACCAACGAGTTTAGGACTTACAACGTCCACTTTTGCCGATGACACGGCAATCCTCAGCAGATCCAAATGCCCAATACAAGCCTCTGCAAAATTAGAGGAACACCTCAAGGCTAGCAATGGCTAGCAACCTGGCGTATCCGGGTCAACGAGCAGAAATGCAAACATGTTACATTTACGCTTAACAGAAGAAACTGTCCAGCTCTAATGCTAAACAACGTACCAGTTCCTCAAGCCGTAGATGTCACTTACCTTGGCATCCACCTAGACAGAAGACTAACTTGGCGCAAGCACATCGAAGCAAAAAAGTCACAGCTTAAACTGAAAGCGAGTAGCCTACATTGGATCACCAATGCTCGGTCCCCTCTACGTCTGGAGTATAAAGTCCTCCTATACAACTCCGTATTGAAACCCATCTGGACTTACAAAGCCGTACTATGGGGAAATGCAAGTACCAGCAATGTCGATATTATACAAAGAGCGCAGTCGAAGATTTTAAGATCAATCACGGGGGCCCCGTGGTATATACGAAACGACAACATTCAAAATTATCTAAATATACGTAGCGTAAAATCTGAAATAGGTACTCAACAACTAAAGTGTTCTGCGAAACTGGATGCACACCCAAATGTTCTTGCCAATTGCCTTACGCGAACTAATAATAGAACTCGTCTTAAAAGAAATGACAGACCAACCCAATAACAAGTGATTGGGGCCGCCTGCAATATCCCCAGGATTTATCTTAAGTACTAGACTAAGAAAAATATCTCAAACTTGTTGTTAGGCTCTAATTTAAGAGTAGATTCAACAAATATATATTAAACGTTAAAAAAAAAAAAAAAAAAAAAGTGCTGCTGGATTACCGGACGAAATAGTGTCAGATAATAGCACTGCATTCACGTCTGAAGAATTCATGATCTTTATGAGCAACAACTTCATTCGACACATTCGGTCAGCTCCATTTCATCCTGCCACAAATGGGCAAGCCGAGCGCATGGTACAAAGTACCAAGAATTACCTGAAAAAGTTTGACAGAAATCTTAACATAGATCTCGCACTGGCGCTGTATCTTTTTAGCCAACATACTACCCCTCACTCCACGACAAATCGTACCCCTGCAGAACTACTATGTAACCGAGAGCTTAAGTCATATTTCGACAAAATTCAACCCAAGGAAATAACATACGGAAAGGTCTGCGACCCAACAAATGATAAGCAGTTTTCTATTGGTACTCCGGTTTGGGTCCGTAACTACGACCCCGGTCCGAAGTGGATAGAATTGTGGACCAGACAGGCCCCATTTCATACAATGTTCGTTTAGATGATCGCCGTATTATTAAACGTCATTTCGACCAACTTCGCCATCGGGTTCCGCCTGCCGAATGTACTCAAGACACGGAATCAATTGAACTACCTGCTGAAGATGCAGTCTCGATATCTGATGATATACCCGACTATCCTGAATTGTCCCCAGCTCCAGTGACTCCTCGCAGATCGAGTCGGAAAAGACAAACCCCGGAATTCTTTAACCCGTCTGGGTGTTAAGGGGTGTTATGTATGTGACCCATCTCTAAGAAGCTGTTATCGTCGCACTGTTAAAAGGTCTGTTAACAGCTGTACTCTCAGTCGATCTACTAATTACTTCGGAACAACATCGGACAACATGCTACAACTACGAGGGAACTTCTGCTTTTACAACTACGAGGGACTTCTACTACTGCAACTACTACGACAGCTACGAGGGACTACTACTACAACTACGAGGACTTCTACTACTGCAACTACTACTACAGCTACGCGGGACTACTACTACAACTACGAGGACTTCAACTACTGCAACTACTACTAGAGCTACGAGGGACTACAACTACTACATATCCCAGATTTGTACTGTACCATTATCTATTAATAAGCAAGATATATATAAGTTTGCACATACACAAAATTGGCGACGAGGATGGGATAATTCGTCAAACTTATATACATGTCGTGTACAGTTACAATCGTCCAAGCGAAAGCGTGCTGGCGCCAAGTTTAGTGGAATAAACAAACGGTATTTTTAGTAGTAGTGGGTAGTAGTGGGTCACCATTTGTGGGTTAGAACCATTTGACTTAAATCACCCAAACATATGGACAACTTACTAGCAGCGTTTTGAGCTGTATCTTCTGGCCAATGACGTTACGGAGGAAGCACGGAAGAAGGCTGCTTTGCTGACGTTGGCTGGCGCTTCACTGTTCGAGCTTCTAACGTCATTGGCATCCCCTAATCAGGTGAGTAATTTAAGTTTATCGGAAATATATGAAATACTCAACCAACATTTGTCTCCATGTCAATCGGAAATTGCGGCCTACTACCAATTTCACAAGCGAGACCAACTAATTGATGAATCGGTTGCGAACAACATGGCTGCACTTAGGACTCTCGCTGTCGACTGCAAATTCCGAGCTGCTTTGGAACGCATGTTGCATGATCGCTTCGTTTGTGGAATGAAGGATGAGGGTCTTCAGAAGAGCCTGCTAGCAGAGGCAGATTTAACGATTCAACGCGCGATGAAACGCGCCACATCTAGTGAGGCCGCTGCTTACAGCGCTTGGGCCATGCGAAATACAGCTGAGAGCACTGAGTCGATACACGAAGTGCAGACCAACGCGATCCGTCCAAGCCGACCCAATCAGCACCACCAGCCATGCGATGGTTGCGGGGGTGCTCACTTGCGGAAACTGTGCCCACATCGGAACACTGTGTGCCATGCCTATCACCGAGCAGGCCATCTTCAACGAGTCTGGCGGACTGTAAGAGACCCGGGTCGTAAAGCATTCAACACATCGAGTGGCCATGCCTCCTACCGAGGACCACACAAGCAAAAGCCGAATGAAGAATATAGTGTCCACAGCATACTACCATTGATTTGCCTAAAGAAAATCGTTACAATAATTATAAATAAACGAAAATGTCGATTCGAAGTGGATTCGGGGTCTGCGATCACTACGATAGACGAAGCTACGTTTCGTTATATCTGGCCAACGGACAGACCGAATATCCAAGATTGTTCTCTAGAGTTTACGTATTACCAGAAAACCCGAATTCCAGTTATTGGCATCGTGGATACATCTGTCCAGTACGATAATAAATACATTCCGAATCTTCCACTGGTTGTTACATCAAGCGGCGGATCGAATTTACTTGGACGCAACTGGTTTATGGTTTTACAAATCAATACTGATGCAACACCAGTCCGACTGCCAGCGAGACGCATTCCATTTGCAATTCATGAATTATATGAAGAAGAATTAGACCGTCTGTGCTCCCAAGGAATCCTAGTACCCATTGAATACTCCGACTGGGCGACTCCTACAGTGCCAGTAATTAAAAAGGATGGTACTATTCGCATATGTGGCGACTACAAGTCTACAATTAATAGAGTGATTAAGCAACACGGCCATCAAATTCCTCCAATGAATTCATTATTAGCATCAGTTAAAGGAGGATCCATATTTGCAAAAATCGACTTGGCTCAGGCGTACCAGCAACTAGTGGTAGATGAGCAGTCTGCGTTGTTGCAAACCATATGTACACACAAAGGTTATTTCAAAGTAACCAGACTACAATTTGGAAATTTTTCAGCCCCGGGCATATTTCAGAGCTGCATCGAACGTATATTGCAGAACGTTTCTGGTGTTTTACCCTACTTCGATGACATAATTGTTGTGGGAAAATCAGAGCAAGAGCTAGCGGTGCGTCTTAATGAGGTGCTTTCAAGATTTGATAAGGCCGGACTACGCCTACGCAGAGACAAGTGTCAATTTGGAGTTCCGTCAGTAGAATTTTTAGGTTTTAAAATCGATGCACTGGGTATAAGACCGTGTGCCAGTAAGGTCGAAGCTATCAAGTGCGCTCCGGTTCCAAAAGATAAGAAACAATTACAAGCATTCTTGGGATTCATCAATTTTTACCACGCATTCCTGCCACATAAGGCAACCGTTACTGAACCGCTTCACCGTCAGCTGGATAAAAATGAGCTATGGGTGTGGGCTTATAAACACCAAGATGCCTTCATGAATTTAAAACATCTTGTAACTTCACAAAATGTGCTAATGAACTTCGATGGCAAATTGCCAGTATCGTTAACCTGCGATGCATCTCAGTACGGAATTGGAGCGGTGCTGAGCCACAAACTTCAGGATGGATCAGAGAAGCCTAATGCCTTTTATTCTAGAACTCTCTCCAAAACAGAAAGAAACTACTCGCAAATCGACATAGAAGCCGTTGGGCTTATATCAGGCGTTAAAAAATTTCACAATTATCTATATGGCCGTTCGTTTACTCTCGTCGCAGATCATCGCCCATTGCTCGGAATATTTACAACGGCCAAGGCAACTCCAAATGTAATTTCCACACAGATGCTTCGAATAGCAATATTCTTGAATGCCTATGACCTTACTCTAATTCACAGACCTGGATCAAAAATGGGCAACGCCGACTTCTTAAGCCCATGCCCATTACCACAACAAAGCGAAGGCAACACTACAGAAGAAGTGTTAATGATTGAATGGGCTGGACCACCACTGGTCAGCGCTCAATCTCTAGCACTACAGACTAAGAAGGATGTGGATTTATCAAAGGTTCTGAACTGGCCCAATGGAAAAGTTGATCGTTCAGATCAGCTCTACTCGTATTTTTCTCGCCGACATGAGCTTTCAGCAAACAAAGGAATTCTTGTATGGGGCAACCGGGCTGTGATTCCCGAACCATCTAGACCGGCTTTACTTCAAGCGTTGCATGCTTCACACCCGGGGATTGTAAAAATGAATGCCATGGCTCGAAGCTACATTTGGTGGCCTAATATTGATGCTGAAATAGAGCATGTTGCAATCTCTGTCAGCAAAACCGAAACGAACAGCCTCATACAACTACACACCATTGGGAATCTGCCAGACAACCTTGATCACGCCTTCATATAGATTTCGCTGGCCCCTTTAATGGGAATACCTTTTTACTAGTCGTGGATTCATTTTCGAAATGGCTAGAAGTCTCTGTTGTGAAATCTACATCATCTGCTGCTGGATTACCGGACGAAATAGTGTCAGATAATGGCACTGCATTCACGTCTGAAGAATTCAGGATCTTTATGAGCAACAACGTCATTCGACACATTCGGTCGGCTCCATTTCATCCTGCCACAAATGGGCAAGCCGAGCGCATGGTACAAAGTACCAAGAATTACCTGAAAAAGTTTGACAGAAATCTTAACATAGATCTCGCACTGGCGCGGTATCTTTTTAGCCAACATACTACCCCTCACTCCACGACAAATCGTTCCCCTGCAGAACTACTATGTAACCGAGAGCTTAAGTCATATTTCCAACAGTACTTGCAATCAGATCTCGATGCGTTCTGTGATTGGTGCCACGTTAAAAAATTACATCCTAATGCCTCAAAGTGTTCTTTTATGACTTTCAGTCGTTTGTCTCCGTTCCTAGCACATTACTCTATGAAGTCTGTTCTGTTAGATTGTGTACCATCATTCAAAGACTTAGGAATTAAGGAATTAATTAAGACTTAAATTAAGTGAAAGTTTTTGGTCTATGTTTGACCCAAAACTTTCACTTAATTTTCACATCTCTTCAATTGTCAATAGAGGATGCAGTCTTCTTGGCTTCATAAAACGTTGGGCCAAAGAATTGGATGACCCCTACGTAACAAAGGTTTTATACACTTTGTTAGTTCGCCCTACTCTAGAATATTGCTCGCCAGTGTGGAACCCTCAATATGATGTTCACCAGCGTAGTATTGAATTGGTACAAAAGCAATTCCTTAAGTTTGCGTTACACTGTCTTAATTGGGATCCGAGTATTTGCCTACCTTCTTATTCTGACAGACTTCTTATTATTAATCTTCCTTCACTTTACAACCGTACGCTTGTATTTGGCATTCTCTTTCTCCATAAACTAGTCATCGGTGAAGTCATTTCTTTTAATTTACTAGATATGCTATATCTTTGTGGTCCCTCACGTCGGACCAGAAACTTTTTTCCTATTCACCTTACTAGATGTCTGACTAACTATTCTCTTCACGAACCTTTTCGTGTTCTTTGCCATTCTTTTAACAACCTTTCTCACCTTATCTCTCCTAATCTTTCTGTCACTTCCCTTCGCGCTATACTTTTTAATCATCTACAACCAAACCGCTGAATATGTTGTGGACTTGGGTTGCTTGCAAGTCATCCCTGACCACATTGGCAATGAATAGGGGCATAGCTGGCTACATTTGCAAATACAACACCTCCGGGTCGGGGATGTTTGGTTGTGTATAAAGCTAAACTACCTTCTTCAATTAATTGTTATCTGTATTTTAGCTTAAGCTTTTTCGTCGACTGCTGGTTAGTTGACGTAAATAAATAAATAAATCATGGGACATTTACTTTGGAGCCCTATCATAACCTAAGTCAACTTATGTGTGTAAATTTACATTATCAACCCACTCAAGTTTTGACTGAATTGCCACTCATCAGCGATCGTAACGCTTTCACATGCTTTACACTCACTTGTAAAACACTCGTAAGCTTGGTAAGTACTAAGCACATCGGAGTAAGTACTCAATCTGTCATATAGAGAAACGATCTACATATTAAAGCTCACTTATTAATCTCTTTCTTAAAACTAAAACTCGTTTAGCTCAGGCTTAATTCATTTCTAACTTGCAACATTTCTTACTTCAAGGGCCCAAAATGTCTCCACCAGTTGAAACGCAGCATTTACCTCTTAGACAACAACGGAATCAACAGCAATCTAATATTAAAAGTTTAAGAGCTTTAATCGCTCTTGTAAATGAACCTATTATCTTAGATTGTCAGTCTCAAATTGTTGAGTCGTATTTTAAACAGGCATTACAAGTTCTAATCAATATTGAGAAGCTATATCCAGCCGACGCGAATCGGGCAAATATGGGGGATTCCAAAAATTGATTACTTCATTTACAAATATGGTACATGAAGACAACTCGTTGTCCAATGTGGACCAATTTAACTATCTAATAAGTTGTCTATCTGGCCAAGCTCTGAACGTAGTCTCGTCATTTCAAGTATCACAAAAATAACGAAAATAATCCCAAGGTTGTAGATCGCCTCAACGAGCGATATGACAAGAAAGTTCCTATTTTCGTAGAACATATTTCAAGTTTATTTAATATTGCTAGCATGAAAATGGCAGACTCTGTTACCCTCCCTACAATTTTGGATACGGTTTCAGCTCTCCGCGGATCATTGTTGTCTTTTGGATCGGAAGCTGATGTATTAAACGCAGTACTTTTTCAAATTGTTATGTCGAAAATTGATCTTGAATCCAAACAAGCATACGATCGGGTTCAAGAATACGATAAATTGCCAGACTGACATCAAATCGTCAGTCGACACTGTCATTTGGAAGGGTATTTGCGAAACCTACAAGAGGAAACACCCGTCAGAGACAAAATTCATGGTACTTCGATAGTATTTGTTGCAGCCCAAAGCAGATGCATTCAATGTCAGTCAACTGAGCATAGTTTAGCATTCTGTCCAGATGTCGGCATTGTGGAGGTTAACATCACACAAACATGCATAAGGATTCAAACGTCCAGAGAAATTATCAACCAGATGGACCTTCTATTCATCATCAATCGCAACAATTCATTCATAATACACATGACGAAAGTAAAACATTGGCATAATCGATGTTGACTCGCGAAGCTCGATGAGGATTGCTGCCAACAGCAATAGTTCTTATTCAATACAAACTTGGTTGGTTTCCGCTCGCAAGAGCATTACTTGATTCGTGCTCTGAGCTTACCTTTGTAACTGAAGAATTAACCAAAACGCTTCAGCTTCCGTTTTGGTACAATCATTATGAGATTGCTGGTATCGGTGAAATACGTACACATATGAAACATTCCGTATCTACCAAAATTCCTTCAAGAAAATTTTCAGATGAATGGAATATTAAGTTTATCGTGACTAAATCTATATCTCTACCTCAGCCTGAAAAAATACTAGATGTCTCAAATTGGGCCATTACCAAAAAAAATTGAATTTGCATAGCAAGCACCATAGCAACATCCCAAAATTCATTCATAAGATTGCACAGGTACAGGTAACAGGTACAGATCAAGTGGTCAGTATAAATAACCTGGAATACGAACCACTTTCAAACTATGATGTAGTTAAGACAAATCCAGAGGATAGAGAAAAAACAGTACACAACTTTAAAAAAATTTCATCATAATTGCACAACAACAACAACAATATGCACAAAATATAGCTACTTATTTGGACTTAAAACCGAATTTATAACTACGAATAATTGTGGGATTGTAATTTCCCTTATTATTTATTTCGATATTATTTAAGGATGTGATTTCCCTCTTAACTCTTATTTTATTAACAATGTTTCTTTGAGTTAAAAATACACATATTTATTATTATTATAATGGCCTCAGCGTTAAATTTGGGTGTGCGATGTGATCGAGGCGAGAATACGATTGTGAGTGCTTTTTGAATCAACTCTTCTTTTATATTTGCCCATGAATAAGTCAACCAGATAGGTACGGCCGCTGCGTGTAGTTCTGTCTTGCTCACTAGCTACTGCTCGATTGCCATGATTATGCCCGCCTGAAACTTCATTTCCTACAATCCTGACAAGTCATTCAACTTCAATGATCTTAGCCAAGGCTTCATGAACTCAGCCACTGTTGAGGTCTTACAAGGTCCTTCACCATTGACAACTTTCTCAACGTCGTATCGACCGTGCCTATTCACCTTTTACAACTTTAGTCCTGTCCCATATTGCGTACGTTTAATCGCCACTAACTCGTCTAGATTATATTTTCTTTCCCATTTCCTGTTTTTGTCGAACGTCCTTTTTATTTCCTGCTGTATTTCATCGATATTCTTTGGAGCCTCCGCTCTAATCTCTTCACGAACACAGTCTAATTCTTCTACTAACGAATCCGTTATCAGCATTCTTATTTCAGTATCATCAGGACTACGCATCTCTATTCCTGTCAAAATCTTAAAAGGTGTAACTTTTGTACCTCTTGGGGCAGTATTATTAAGAAGTTGTTGCACACGACCTACATACTTGTACCAGTTTCCCTCATTCTCTTGGCTTAACTTTGAAATCATTGGAACTATACATCCTTTCTACTTAGCCGTTGCCACGGGGTACACCTGTTGCTATCAGTAAATGCTGTATATCCTGTCTGTTACAATATTCCTTAAATGCATTGGATGTGAATACTGCTCTCCTGTCAGAAATTATTTTCACAGGGTAACGCTTTTTTGTGACCTCCATCGGGCCAACGTGATTAATGTGATATGTCATCAATCGCTGATCTCCTTTGCTTATTGGCATCAAATATCCTTTCGTTTTACCAGTTTTGGCATTAACAATTAGACATTCCACGCAACACTCAACAACAGGGGCTATCTTTTCTTTTAATTTTGGAATATAAGACGATTTTTCTACGATAACCTGAGTCTTTCTAGCTCCAAAATGTCCTTGTTTGTTTGCAATCTGTATTATTTCCTTTTCCATCTGCGAAGGAACGACAATAAGCTTTTGATTGGGGTCCTTTAACAATATTTAATTTTCAATGTAAAAATCTTCATATCCCTTTTCCTGAACTAAGCTCCTGATCAATGTACTTCAATCATCTGACAACTGTGCTCCCTCAGTCTATGATTTATGAATGGCTTGATCAATGTTAACTTCAATTGTTAACTACCATTTGCAATTCTCTAAACTCAAACTTGTTGTCTTTTCGCAATATGTCAGTCAAAGGCTTAGCTGTTACTGCGTATACTTCGATAAATCTACGGAATCTTGAAACGGCATCAGTCTTCTCCTTACTTGGCTTAATGCTTCCATTTTCAACTATATAGCCCAAAAAATTAAATTTACTCTGTAGTATCTGATATTAATCCCAATTTATCTTCAACCCATTTTCCGCAGCTATCTTCAACACCCTTTTAAGTTTAATTAGACCATCCTTCACGCTAACGCTTGGTATAATTATATCGTCCATATACACCACTGCATCTCCATTCTTCACTAATTCTCTCTTTATTGCCATTATAAATCTTGTAAAAACTGCTGAAGAGTTGGAATTTCCAAATGGTACGTATAGGAATTCATACTGACCATTCTGAGTTACGAACGCTGTGTACTTCTGAGATTTTTCCTCAACAGGAACATAAAAAAAACAGTTGGTTAGATCTAGAAAAGTATAAACTAACGCACGGTATTCATCTGTGGCATAGGAAAATTATCTCGGACCACTTTCTCATTTAGCTTTCTGTAATCGCAGCACAGACGCTTTTTCCCGTTCTTCTTTGTTACAAGTACAACCGGCGAAGCTTATTCGAAAAAACTTGATCGTATTATTATCTCCTCCAACCCCTATTGTTCTGTACTATCAACAATTTTCTGATCGGACTCTGCTAGATGCCTTGGATGCTGATAAACTGTCAACTCATCTGTTAGTACAATCTTCATTTCTATAGGAGTGTTTGTACTGCTAATAGGTTTGTAACTTTGAATCAACTTCTTGACTTCACTGGCGATTTCTGCACTGATATGTGACAAGTCACTCTTGATTTCCACTTTATTCTGTTCTGCACTGTGCATACACATGCTTTCAAATTCCTTAAACAACTCAGCACTAGATCCATTCGCCTACCTAAAATTGCCTCATATGTCATGTCCTCATCAGGAACGATATGAAACTCGATTTTCATCTCAATGTCATCTATCTCGACACTTATGTTAAAACTACCAAAGGTCATAACATGACTTCCACCAACGCCTGCAAGGCCCCTCGAATATCCTGTTAATGACTTAATTCCAAGTTTGACAAACACGCTCTTACGTGTCAGGCTCAAATTTGCTCCTGTATCAATTAGACCGTTGAACTTAATTGTGTTATAAGTTACTTCTTTTAACTCCAAACCTGAATCAGTAAATTTACCTGATACTTTTACTAATTTATCCTCTACAACATTAGTTCTTATAACTTTGGTGGTATCTTTTCCCTTGCATTCAAACGAACGATGGCCTGTTTCGCCACACTTAAAACAAATAAACGTTTTCTTGTTACAGTCTCCTATCATGTGCGAAACATTTGCGTTCTCCTTTTGTTATCTAACTTTTCTCTCTATGATCCCTGCTTTGCTTGTGAAAAGATGATTCAAATGTTGGTTTCTTTGACGACTTCCTATGATCCTAGGATTTTAAATATGTCTCTATTTGAATTTTCAATGCATCCACTGTTTTGGCCTGATGCAATAATGCCCTATTTGCTCTTATGTCTGGTATACCTTCTACGAAATACTCGATTAAACTTTCATCATCCAAATCGATTGGCTTTGCGATTTCCATTAACAAATACAAGAATTCGTTGAAATTCTCACCTCTCTTCAATTGTCGATTGCCTAGTCTTTTGTGAACTTCTGGTTATGAAACCTTTACTCTGAATTCGTTGTTCAAAACAACCTTCAGGGACTCCCAACTACAAATATCTCTCTTACTACGTATAGACGACAATGCAGCTCCTTTTAACAGTTGTTTTGCATACACAAAAAGCTGTAACTGACTCCACTGTACGGTTCAAATGCATTCTTCTAGTTCCCTAGTCCATTGTACAACATAAATCGAACCTAAACCGCAAAATTCGGAAACGCATCCCTCCACATCTTTTAGTATGAACCTTAGCAATATTTACACACTATGTTAATGTATATCAAATTGTGGTAGGTTGTTTATTAATTCGGACGATTCTTAGAAATGTGCTCTCTGCAGCTTTCGTCATTTCGTCAAAATTTCTGCCACCGGTCTGGTTTCGTCGTGCAAGCAAAGTAGCTCACACTCAAGACAATAATTAAACAGCTCACCCAACTATAGTCGTCTTGCTTTATGTAGCAACTCTCGTTGTAGCAACTCACTCAGTCTTCTTGTAGATGTTCGGTTCGCTCTTTGTTGCCATTCACTCTGCTGTCGCAACTTACTCGGCTGTTTTTCACTCGTTCTGTTGGTCTCTCTTTGTCTGCTTCCACACAAATTGTTTCAGCTTCGTGTCCGCTGCCTTCTTTTCGTTTGGTCTTTTCGGCGTCGTCTGCTTCTTGTAACGGTTTGTGTTGTCCGCTCTCTGCTCTATGGTTTTACGCTTCCACAGTGAACTCTAGTTATCATCAACTTCGTCCCCGCTGTCTGCTCTATATCTCTTTTTGTCTGCTTCCACAGTAAACACTAGTTATCATCAACTTCGTGTCTGATGTCTGCTCTCGGTCTGTATGCTTCCGCAGTAAACACTAGTTATCATCAAGTTCGTGTCTGCTATTTGCTACCTCGGTCTGTCTGCTTCCACAGTAAACACTAGTTATCATCAACTTCGTGTCTGCTGTCTGCTAAACACTAGTTATCATCAACTTCGTGTCTGCTGTCTGCTCTCTCTCTCCCTCTCGAGTCACCACCTTTCTCGAGCTGCTCCAACTTCAGACGCCGACTTTTTTGCCTAAACGGCGCCAAAATTCTTAGTGATGCTCTTCTTTCGTCGTCGACTCTCGTACAGTCACACCAACTTCCACTACTTTTTGAACTTGTATTGGTTACTTCTTGTGAAATTCGATCGCCAACAACCTTGATTTGTATATGTATTACACGTTAATGCATGCAATTTTAACAATTTTCTGTTCACTTGCGAACTTCACACACACAAATTTCACTAATTGTCTTGGACCAAAATCTCGGTTGAGCCCCCAGTTTGTGGGATTGTAATATTCCTTATTATTTATTTCGATATTATTTAAGGATGTGATTTCCTTATTTAGTCTTATTTATTAAAAATGTTTTTTTTGTGTTTAGAATTACATATATTTATTATTATAATCGCCTTAGTGATGAATTTGGGTGCGCGACGTGACCGAGGCGAGAGTACGATTGCGAGATAGGTACGGCCGCTGAGTGTCGTTCTGTCTCGCTCACTAGCTACTGCCCGATTGCCATGATGATGCCCGCCTGACACTTCATTTCCTACATAATTTTTACAAACAACCAAACTGAGATTAAAAAAAAAAATACAAATTTCGTCAAAAAGACGAAATTCAAAAGAAAGTCCAAAAACTGATAGATGACAAAAAAAAGTTTGAACCATCCGTACCTGCTTATAATAGCCCACTTTTACAAAAGTCACTCCCAAATTCCGAAAATAAAAAATGGCTATTAGTAATTGGCTATCGACAGATAAAGAAAAAACTGTTGTCTGTTAAATGTCCACTCCATAGAATTGATGATATTTTAGATCACATAGGTAGAGCAAAATATTTTTCATGCCTGGATTTCAGGTTTTCATCAAATAGAACATGAAGAAGAACCACGAGATGTTACGACTTTTCAACAAACAATGTTTTATATCGCCTTACGCGATTACTATTAGGTTTACAAATAGCGCCAAATTCGTTTCAAAGAATGATGACTATAGCATTCACTGGACTTGAACCTTCGCAAGCAACTATTACAGAAGATTCATAAAGAATTTGCCGAATATTCTCGTCACATAACAAGATAATGAAAAAAAGTTTAAAATTCGAATGGACAGTTGACGGTCAAAATGTTTTCGAACATCTAAAATCGGCACTAATGAATCCGACTCTCTTACAATACCCAGATTTCAACAAAGAATTTTGAATAATCACAGATGCAAGAAAGTACGCATGTGGAGTAGTTCTAATTCAAAATAAAAACGGACTACAAATCCCAGTCGCATACGGATCAAGAGCATTCACAAAAGGTGAAAGCAACAAAAGTACAACAGAACAGGAATTAGCAGCTAACAGACACTTCACAGCCAAAATAGATCACAGAGCACTCTTATATTTATTTTCAGTTCCAAACAGTTCGCCAGTTTCAAACTCACGGGAATGAGACTTAAATTAGAGGAATATAATTTCATATAGTGTATGTTGCAGGAGACGTCATCGTTAACTTAGATTTGTATATATTACAATTTCTTATATTATTTGTTTAAGATTATGGGAATTTCTACCACTGTATTAACTGTCTCTTTGTTTTATTTGTATTTATCGATAATTCTCTTAGTTTTTAAATTTTCTATATATTTTTATATATTTTTCCCTTTTGTTTCTTTCGGCTTTTCAATGGCTTGTTGTCTACCTACTTTCTGCGAGCATTCTGATCGTAAAATGTGCTGGCCTTAACGGCCGCGACTATGACAAATTTTCTGGTTTGTCTGTGTCTAAGGCTGAGCTTGGATTAATGTGCTGGACTTGCCCATCTTGCACCAGCTAACAGCTTGATTTTAGCCGTATGTACAGGGATCTTCGTTTAAAATTTCTTTCTTTAAACAAACTGACCAAACAGCTGTCTAACGAGTGTGACTCTAGCGTACATTTATTGTCGCAATTCAAGTTCGTTCCACCTTCTGAGAAGTTGCCCAAGAAATGTACCCTTGAGTTGCCTCATAAGCAGTCGCCAGCACTCTCTATTGCGTCTTGTCCCATCTTACATTCGCCTACACCCTGTTCTTGTCACTCTTTATGCTCTTCTTTTCAGATTGAAGTACCCTGTACAAGCCCTGGTGTACCTCAATCTATCCCTCACGGGAACTCTGATCAATCTCAAGATCATGCTGGCTTTCAATCACTTCAATCAATCAATGCTCCTCCGCCTCCACTAACTGTAGTGCCTCATCGCAAACAATTATTTATACCCAAGCTTGCTCCAGATACTTTTGAGTCGTCTGTGGCAGGTTCCATTGGTAATATATGCCCTGCCAAGGTGTCAATTTAAAAGTTTAAGTTTTCTAGGCCTCGGGAAGCATCCTCTTTTTAAATTTTTGTACCAGATAAGTATTTGTCAGCTTTGGTAGACCCTAGTTTTTAATAAGAAGGTTTAGTTGTACACGAGTTTGCACTCAATAGGCGCTCCCCGCCTTACCTGTACACTCTCCTAATTTATGTTCTTCGGGTTGTGTACATTACATAATTTTGGCGCCCGACGTGGGGCTTGTTAGACTTGTATACAGTTTCTCGGTTCAAACATGTTTCTTTATAGGATTCAGGCTGAACTGAAGTGTTCAAGAATTTCAGGTTCCTTTTTCCTTCACCTACTTCTTATTCTATCTCTAAATAAAATCCCCAGCCTTTTTATCTATCCTTTGCTATCAACTACTTTTATTTTCCTTTCATTTCGTTTTCTTTTTGTATTCACGGATAGTTGTTTGAGTGACTTATTCATTAGGAATGCAGATATTTGGAGAATCCGAGTTCCGACCAGTGATAGCATAATAGACTTGTCATGTCGGCGTTGGCATTGTAGTTTGTTGATTTCATCCATTTCTTTTAATTATAATAGAACAAATGTTTCAGCGGATATCAATGGATTGACTGCTTATTCATCTGGAACTGCAGAGATTTGGCTAGGCCCGAATTCTGACCGATGATACATAGTGAGATCGGTTAATGGTATTGGTTTAAATTAGTCTTTTCGTTTTGGATTTGATTTAGATGATTAGGTCTAGGACGGCAAGATTTCTCTATCCCTTCATATATAAATTTCTAAGATTGAACTATCGATTAGTTCAATTCACCCTCTATATTTGTACCCCACCTATAATTTTGCTCACCCTCACTTTCAAAACAAGGAGGATAATCGTTATATGATAAAATATATTAAAACAAATTAAATAAAGTATCTAAAGTAATATTTGTGGAAAAATAATCTAAATGCCAGTAATTCGGAGTAATCAAGAATCGAGTGTGCTACCAAAAGCAGAATGTACAATTTGTAAACCGGAGAACTCGAATCAACACAACCACCGTTCAGCTCGGTCAGAGCAACAATCAATTTCATATCGAGCAGCTGAGATAAATGTTAATTCAATTTTTGAGAGAATGGAATATTTAATTGATCAGAGATTGGGAAATTTGAATTTAAATAATTCAGTTGGACGATCTGGCAACCTCGATCAGCATCGCGTTCCAACCCCAAGATCAGATTCAATATCACACCATTACATTAATCCTGAACATGACGAAGTTATTTGGAAAGAGTTTTGTATGGATTTAAAAAAAGAATACGACGATTTTAAGGAGGATAATTTGATTCTTGAAGAAATACGTAACCGAAAACAGAGGAATGGTGAAACATTGGATGGTTACTATGAAGACGTAACGACGTTGGTATCGATATTGGTAATACCTATAGAGGAAAAACGACTCGTACATCAGCTACAAAGAAATCTGATTTCGGAAGTACGAGAAGCTTTATTACACGTTCCAATTGAATCGCCAATTGGTGCACCGCCGAGAGCAATTCCTTCGTGAAGAATCAGGAAAACGCGTTACCAAGTATACAAATATTAGGAAGAATATCGCTTTACGATAAGAGACAGACGAAAATCCCGAGGAAGAAGATATTCAACCGGAGTTTAATGCAATTCACGTCAAGGAAAAGAAATACATTTGTTCGAATTGTGACAAATGGGACATGTGGGACAAATGGGACATGTGCTTAGAAGAGCGCCGCATTTTCCGTTAAAGATGTGGAAAGAAAAATGTCTACAAACCACAATGTGATGTATGCCTATCCCGTTCGAAAAACTCCAATCAGGGCTCATCGTTCCGTCGCAATCAGTGGGTGAGTGGACCCTCAGTAGATGTCAAGGATAATACAGCGACAAACAACGAAACACCAGATTTGACAGATACCGGTACGAATCGGCGAGAAAATAAAATTCAGCCGTATTCCAGACTAGCATACCATCAACGGCTGCAAGACTATTTAGCGATTCGAGATAAAATCTTTGCACAGGAGGTTGCAACTTGCCAGTTTATTAGAAGTCGCTAAAGCGAACGTCTGTGTCGTTTTGGAAGAAAGTAAAAGATGTCCAAAAACGAATAATAGCGTATATGATTAACGAAGCAGCAGATGGCCGTTTCTACGCTCCAGTAAAGTTTCTCGAATTTTCTGAGCTTGGTCTGTTGGATACTGGAGCCAATATCAGTTGTATCGGATCAGATTTAGCAGCAAAAGACTGGACGAAATATCCCGGATTTTCAACTATTGTTTTAAATATGGCCCCAGCAGATGGGAAAAGACATCCAGTTACCGGAATAATACGAACAGAGGTGCAATACGAAAGCAAGTGAAAACCTCTTTCTCTTTTTATTATCCCGTCATTAGCGAAACGAGTTATTTTAGGAATCGATTTCTGGAAATCTTTTGAGTTATGTCCAGAATTTTCATCTCGTTGTAAGACTCCCATATTAGATAAAAATATTCACTCGGTTGATGACGAAAAGAAATGCTTATTAACCTTAGAGCAAGAAAAAGATTAAATGGTGTGATTCAATTGTTTCCGGATTTTAAACAACAGGGATTAGGCCGAACTCCACTTATTGTTCATGCCATAAAGATGAAAGAAGCAACTCCAATCAAACAACGCTCATATGTCGCCAGCGGTTGAAAAGTTAATGTATAAAGAAATCGACCGAATGTTGGAAATGGGAGTGATCGGTGAGCCAATAGTCCTTGGAGTTCTCCAATGCGTCTGGTTGTGAAACCCGGAAAAGTGCGATTATGCTTGGATGCAAGGAAAATAAATGAAGTCACCAAAAAAATAAATCTTAACACTACCAAATGTAAGGTAATGACTTTTTTCGTAACTCTCCTCAACTGGTCACTTATTTGCTAAACAACAGCCCTTTAGAGCGTCTAAATAATATGAATGATTTGGGCGTACTTATGGACCATAAGTTAAATTTTAACACCCATATTTCCACCACGGTCGCAAAGGCCATCAGTGTCCTGGGTTTCATTAAAAGATGGTCAAAATAATTTGATGACCCCTATACAACTAAAGTTCTTTTTACTTCGCTTGTCCGTCCTATTTTAGAGTATGGATCTTGCATTTGGTCACCTCAATATGAGTCGCACCAGATTAGACTAGAATCCGTTCAAAAGCAGTTCTTGCTATTTGCTCTTCGTGGCTTAAGCTGGGATCGCAATGTCAATTTGCCTTCGTATTCTAGTAGACTTCTCTTGATTAACCTTCCGTCCCTAACTAACCGTAGAATTATGCTTGGTGTCATTTTTATGCACAAGCTCCTAATTGGTGATATCGACTCGCCTGAGTTATTAGCTCAGGTGAATCTGTCGGTACCATGTAGACGGAGTAGACATCCTTTAATACCTTTATCCCTTAGTCGTTGTTCTTCTAACTATGCTATGCATGAACCTTTTAGGGTCCTCTGCTCTGATTACAATCTTCTATCCCCTGTAATCGGCTCAGAGTTTTCTATTAATATGCTTAAAACATCTATCCTATCCCATTTAGTTAATAAATAGCTATAGTATTATGTGTTTGTCTGTCTTTTCTATTGTGTATTTTGTCCACGCGATTCGTGCCGTGCGTTATACGGCTGCACCCCTCGGTCGGTCGGGTGGGAGGTGGGCAGTTATCTGCTTGGGCTCGCGCGTAACAGACTTTGTCCTGGTGTCGTAGGGGCCACTTGAACGTACTGCGCATAGTATCGTCAACGTCCGCTAATAATAAAAAAAAAAAAAGACGCATATCCGCTGCAAAGCATAGATGGAATTTTCGCGCGACTGCCCAAGGCAAACTTTACAACAAAAATTGATTTAAAAGATGCCTACTGGCAAATTGCCTTTTCAGAAAAATCCAAACCCATAACAGCTTTCACGATACCCGGCCGCCCCTTGTACAAGTTCACTGTAATGCCATTCGGATTATGTAACGCACGGTTGATAGACGATCTAATTCCAGCAGATCTGAAATACTGTGTGTTCGGATACCTAGACGATCTCTGTGTGATACTCTTGATACTCATTTGGAAATTCTGATTCTTATGTCTCAGCAATTTAGAAAGGCAAATCTAACTTTAAATATAGAAAAGACAAAGTTTTGTGTTACAGAAGTGCCATATCTGGGCTATATTATAGGAAGAGGAGGAATTTCAACAGACCCTGCCAAAATAGAAACAATAAACCTTGTTCCACACTACTCGTCTGTCTTTTCTGCCGAAACGATTGCAATCGCAGAAGCTCTAGAAATTTTGAAAAACAAAAAGGGAAAATAATGCATACGCTCAGATTCTTTATCCACCAGAAACGCAATATACAACGCAAATAACTGCGATTACTACAGCTCACTCATACGCAACACCTTACAAGCAACATTCCCAAAATTCAAACTGCTATGGGTACCCGGACACGTAGGAATACTAGGAAACGAACAGGCAGATACCGCCGCCAAAAATGCAGCCAAAGAACCTCTAATAATTAAAAACAACTATCACATAAAAGACATATTAAAATACATTAAAAAAACACACCAATCTAAACTACACAGCTATTTATCAGAAACCTCCACCTGGTACAAAAATACAAATTACAGCAAACACAACAGCTACCACCTGTTCAAAAACAACCCACTTTTTCTTGCACGCAAAGACCAAATCAAAATAATAAGACTTAGACTGGGACACACAAAGATTACCCACAAATACTACATTGACCGTACACCCAGAACGTGCCGATATTGCAACCAAATCATCTCAATAGAACACATACTCGCATCCTGCAACACCTTCGAAACACAATGACTTGCAATATTTAATAACACCAACCCACTTCAATGCCTCTCAAACCTCACACCCACAAACACGCTAAAAATTCTACAATACCTAAAAACACAAACTTGTACCACAACATATAAAACATGTAAGACATTAACACCACTCACACATACAATAAGTTAACACTAAATTAAAACTAAGAAAACAATCTATGTAAATATCTTTGTACATATCTAGACCTAGACAAGAACGAGGTAAAGCTAGCTAAAGCTAGCCTATAGTTTCAATTATAAGCTAGCTCTAAATAAATTAAAATAGAAGCAATAAAGAATTGGCCAATTCCGAAAACGATAAAGCAAATCAGAGGTTTTTTGGGTGTTGTAGGTTGCTATCGTAGATTCATTGATAATTTTTCTGATATTACATTTTCGATAACCCACTTGCTCAAATTGCCTCCGAGAAACTTACGGAAAAGCTTACCTCGGTCCCGGTCTTGATCAATCCCGACTTCAATAAGAAATTCTTCGTGCGTTGTGATGCAAGCAACTATGGCATCGGCGCAATGTTGGTACAATTGGACGAAGAAGTAGCTGAAAAACCTATTGCATTTATGTCAAAGAAGTTAACAACAGCTCAACGAAACTATAGCGTAACAGAACGCGAGTGCTTGGCTGCTTTGCCAGTTTAGTTTGGTTGATGCGACAATCAGATTTGAAAGGAAGACTCGCGAGATGGGCCATGAAGCTGCAAGGTTATAAGTTTGAAGTAAGTCACCGACGAGGTCAAGATAATGTAGTACCCGACGCCTTGTCCAGAATGTTTTCAGAGGATTTGTGTGCTTTGGAGGAACTTCGCCCCTTAGTCGATTTGAACTCTCCTAGTTTCAATGACGAAGAGTATCAACAACTAAGATAGAAAATTGGAAAAGAATAGGAAAGATACCCGGATCTACAATTATTAGATCAATTCGTTTATATACGCACGGAGCATGATGATGGAACAGAGTCCAGCGAAGTCAATATTTGGAAATTATGAATTCCACAAAGTTTGTCAAAAGAAGTTATCAAAAGAGCTCATGAAGATAAGATATCTGCACATGGCGGAATGGAAAATTTTTTGAGCTCATACGTTTGACATTCATTTGGTCAGGTATGGTGGTACAGGTGCGTGATTATATACGAAATTGTGAGACGTGCAAGTCAACGAAAGAACCTAACCAAATCTTAAAGCCACCAATGGGTAAGCCCGCAGTTTCAGAGAGACCTTTTCAGCGATTATATATTGATCGTTTGGGACCATATCGGAGAAGTAAACGTGGTCATATCGGACTTCTGATAGTGGTTCATCATTTATCCAAGTATAATTGGCTTCAACCCCTTAAAGTATTTAAGAGCAATGTGATTTAAGAGTACCTGCAGTATAATATATTCTTTAGATACGGAGTTCCCGAGATATTGGTTAGCGACAACGGATCACAATTCAAGGCAAGCGAATTTAATGCATGGTTAACGACATTGGGTATAAAACATATATATACAGCATACTGTGGGGAATAACACAGTGGAATGCCTCTGAGGGGGTCTATCATTGCAGCAATCCGCGCCTATCTTAAAGAGGACCAGCGTGAATGGGATCTACACATACCTGCTATAAGTTGTGCACTAAGGAATTCGTATCATCAGAGTATATAATGCTCTATTTTCCATGCTTTGTTTGGCTTTGATATGGCCACACATGGTTCCATGGTTACACTCTTCTCGAAAACATTATCATGCGTGTTGCGAAAAGACGATCAGTTAGCATTGCGACGTAATTTACTCAAAAAGAATATAGCACAGGCAGCGGAGCAGAATGCAAAGGTATATAACCTGAGAACAAAGGAGGTTTATTTCAAGGTAGGACAAGAAGTCTTTAGACGTAATTTCGGACAGAGTAACTTGCAAAAATGCGTTAGTGCTAAATTAAACTTGTTGTGGCTAAAATCCTCGAGTTCGGGAGAGATTGGGAAACTGTTATTATGTGTTAAAGGATTTAAATGGCAAACTGCTAGGAACCTATCACGCTTAGGACATTAGGCAGTAACTGTCTTTTTTCAGGTTAATACTCCGAAGCTCTAGTATTATCCTGTAGTTGTAGTGCCCAGTTTCTGCCGTTAGTTTTATTTTTAAATTTTAATTCGTTAGTTTGTAATTAAGTAACTGGTGGGTAATTGCGTCGATAAAAATAATCAGCTGAGCTTAGAAGTTCGATAGTTCTACTGGTGAGACATCGAGGGCTCAAAAGCTGCACACCGTGAAGGGCATCGAGACATTTCGACAAAGTCAACTAGCTTGGAATAGCCGCCCGAATCGGATACGGGCAGAGAAAGTTTCTTCGTTGCGGATTGAGAGTCCCATAGACCGAATTTATTGCATAGGAATGCCAGTCGCTTGATTTATCGTAACGTTTTATACCTAAGTACCATCCCGCGGACGAGCAAGACCTTCGACGGACCGGACGGATGGGTTAGTCCTAAGTTCTGAACCATAATTCATGATCGTTCTGGTTTTTCCCTATTTGTATGCAAAAAGAAAGCAAGTTCAATGTCAAATAATCTGCAAATAAGAAAAAACTCTCTCAAGTACCGTAAAGCTAAAACAAAATGTCAAAGAAAATTGCCAAACATTGTTGAAAAATTAAAACGATATTAAGAATCGCATAGTTATTGATAATTAATATCATAATTTAAGTTGGAGACTTCCAAATTCCAATTGACACTTTTAATTTTGAATATCTATAATTTTATATATCAACCTTACAATTAAGATTCAACAAAACAAAACATATTAGTGTGGCTTTTGGATGCCTGAAATGATCCAATTATTTAACACCCGGACCAAACTTCTCGATACATTAAGCCCGTAGATGTTGGCTTTGGTCTAATTTGTGGTACTCTTGCTCATCATAACATCTGCTGATTAGGGACTGCGAGAGAGACTACCTATATAGGCTGAACCTGACCTCTTCTTGGATCAAAAAGATTCTTTGACTAAGAGGGGATGTACATAATCTGGATTCATTTCGGTTTGTGTACATTACAATATTAGCTTTTCTGAAACTCGGCCCATTCCGTCTGTTTTGGATAACGCAATACTTTCTAATTACACGTGCCGCACGTGGTTTCGTTTGTACTAAAACAAACTTAAGTAACAGTTTATATAGCGATCAGTTTATTTATCCTAATTTTATCGTTGCTTACAGGTTGAACAAATTATTAATTATTCGATCCGCTCTGATCCGACGCTATAAAAAAGTTTGTTGCTTTCTCCCCTGGTGCTATCACACACTAAAGCCAAACTCTCGGTTGGTTGCCGGTTGTTTTTTCCGGGTTGCCATAGCCAGTATTTTCGGGTCGACGGTTAATATTTAAATTCCCACATTGCCACATTGTTACATTCATAGTGAACGGCGATTTGAGCGAAGTCAATCTTTATAAGTTTCTCCTTCACTAGTTTTTCCGTAGCTTTGAAATTAGTTCCGTTGCCGGAGAAGATTTCTCTCGGTGTGCCACGTAGTGTCATAAAGTTATTTAGGCACATTATACATGAGCTCACATCGAGTTTGTAGGCGACCTCTAGATGAATTGCCCTTAGTGTAACGCACGTAAAGTGGACGCCCCAGCGCTTTTCTTTGTGTCTTCCAACGTTGATTAATATGGGGCCGAAATAGTCGACTCTCGTATATCCGAATGGTCTTTCAAAACAATCTGGTGGTGATGAGATTTTTCGTGATAATCCTTTGCGATTAAAAAGGCAATTCTGCTGCGTCTTGGAATTACGATGGATGATGATGTCTTCTGAGTCCAGGTAAACAATTAAAGCAATTAATGAGCTTGGCTTGTACACTACCCATTTGTCTTTGAGCGAATTGATTTCATTTGAGTACGTTGTTTATTGGGCCTGAATGAATAAAAGGGAATTTTTCCCGTGTATATTTTTTTTTTTTGGCTTATTTTTAGAGTTTGTTGTAGAGGTTTTCACGAACACTTAGCACGCAACCTTTGGACGTCCAACATAACGTTGGCGACTGCTCTATATAGGCGCTTCCAGTCAGAAAAGTATTCCACTGCAAAACCGAAATGTGCTTTACTATGATGAATACATTCTTAAGCAATTCGATTTCCTGTGCGACGTTCTTAAATATTCCACTTTGATCTGACAACTTGTCGTCAGACAGTCCTAGAAAATCAACGTCCTTTAATCCAACGGTATTTCTCTGGTACTTTAAAAAAATTTGTCGCTTAATCAGCAATGTTTTCCTTTTGTGCTAGCCCAGCGCCATTGTTTAGGGCTGGTTTTGTAGATTATCTCGCCCACTCTATGCATAACGAATGACTGGAGTCTTCTTGGGTACATGGTTAACCGTTAAGGACCGTTTTAGAATCGGAACAATATGTGCAGGAATCGATTCTTAGGCCACGGCAGCCAAAACTTCCTAATTCTGTTGGAGAGCAGAAACAGAGTTCGAGCACCAATTTCTTATTTGAAATCCACCATCAACATGACATGTATGTCTCTAACTGATGTTGTAACTGTGGCTTTAAGGTCATCTTTAAAACTGTCGATGAGGTCGTCCACGTAATGGGCCTTTGTAATGAATTCGAAAGCTCGTGGATTTTTTATTTGGAAATTCTCTGCATTTTTATCGAACGTTATTGCGCGAATAACGAAGATTCTTGGAGTGTTCTCGGTTTTATTGAGGCATAAGAACCGCTGGACGTGCATGTCGCTCTCCTGAATGTTTATTAGATGAAACATCTCGGCGATATCTGCGCACACGGCTATCCTTACTACTAACAGAAGTCAATGGATTTAGACAATCAGCCCAGTTTTATCAAACAGTTCCGGCATTCTTTTAATCTTGGCCTGTAGGCATTCGAGGCGCTTCGGCGCTGCGTTATAGCTTTCGGGTAAAACGACTGTGAAAAGACGATCACAGGAGGCCGACTTTGTATCGACCATTGATCTTTTTGCAGGTATTTTCGAGTATGGCCCTTTCGTTTTCAGATTGCAATTGTCTAGATACGATGGGTTCCACTGTGAAACTTTCCTTTATGGCTTTATCTATTTCACTTCAATTGCACTCGCAATGGTGCATTTTTACGTGTTTGCTTGAGTTTGTTGATCTTTGAATGCACCATCCTAATGTGCACTTTGAAGCAATGGGTTCGTTTCGTCTTCCCTCGCGGATTCTGCGGGGTATTGCTCGATTCCAATTGTAGTAAAAATTGTCCTTCTACTACGTTGTCTCCATGATGAGTAATAACAACTTCGGTTCTGCCTGTGCCTTTGTGAAGAAGCGGATGATGCTTTGAGTTGCAATTGCCAATTCCGCATTCGCGATTAGAAACGCATTTAGGGCGGTGGCTTTTGAAGCACCTGAAGCATACTTTGGCTTCGTTTATTATTCGTTGTCTATTGCCAACGGATTGGCAGTGGCTGCGGCCTCCGTTATTTTGTACAACCAATCGCTAAATGATCTTATAACCGGAATGGATTCGTAACGTGGATGCATATTTTAACTTTTGTTAAGTGGGTAGTTTGTCTATAAGTTCTAGAAAAAGCATCGGGTTATTCGCCTATGCGAAATCAATGGTGAATTCTAATTTATCCTTGTCTATGTTTATTGCCCTTTTTTTGTCGATCAATCGATGGACTATGGCCTCCGCGCGTCCAACGAATGTTTGACTGTCCTCTGGATTTCCGTTAAAGATGGGTAGATCTGCGGGTAAAACTTGCGGGTAAAACTTTGCGGCTAGCTGAGAAGCAGTAGGTCCATTTAATTGGAAACACGTTACCTGCGTTCCTTGCTGCTGTGCAAGCAAGTTGTATTTTTGCTCGATGTATCTTTTTTCGGCTTCCCGCCTTTCCTCCAGCATTGCCAACATCAAATAATTTGAGCTTGGCGATTGAGTTTGCTCGACTAAGTTTACTTTGCCGAGATAAGACGTATTTGCCGCGTGAGATTCGGGGCATTGTTGTTCGGTGGCTTTGTTGGCACTTGGTATATTGGGCGCTCCTGTTGACGAGTCACGACCAGTGTTTGTTGATGCAACGCTGTCCAGCGCTTGTTGGCAGCTGTTGCAAATCCATTCAGCCTCTACAATTAAGCCATTGACTCCAGCACATTGAAAGTGGTACCATTTCTGGCAATTGTCGCATTGAACCCAATGTTGGGTATTACTGTTTAAGCGACTCTTGTCACAGGCACTACAAATGTCTTGATCTTTATTTTATGATGCTTTGGATTTGTTTTAGTCCATTGATTTCCGGTTATATTGTGCTTTAAGTTTATCCCCTGCAATTTGTGCATGTACTACTTAAAGTTCTTTCACACATGCATAGCTTTGAACACTTTATTTGTAGTTACGCTCTAATATACATGTGTATTTGAGTCTTTATGTATTTGCACTTTATACATATGGTGAAATTCGGACACGCGGAAATTTTCTAACCTCAATAAACTTTTTTAATGAAATGTGGCGCACGGATTTTCGTTTATACTAAAACATACTATTTTCGAGTCGACGGTTAATATATATAAAATTGTAATGACATTTTTCTTATAAGATTGATAGGATCGTGTTGGTCGTCTTGGCTGTTAACTCGAATCTGTGTTCGGATGTTGGGCCGATTGATCTGTTCTTAGGCGTTGAGTTTTTTTGTGTCAAAGTTACATTTTCCCACTTTCTATTTTATACTTCGTGTTCTTATATTCCACCGGCTTCTAATACAAAAGCCGGCGCAAAAGGTGCGCTGTTCACGCTGGAGGAGTCATCGGGCCATTTTTTTTCGGGAACGCCGCTGGTCAAACGACAACAGTGGACGGTGCGCGCTAAAGGGCAATGTTGACCGAGTTTTTTCTGCCCGAACTGGACGAATTAGGACTGGTGGACATGTGGTTCCAACAGGATGAAGTAACAGCACATACTGCACGAGCCACAACCGACATTCTGAAGGACGCGTTTCCGGGTCGCTTAATTTCGCGTTTTGGAGATTTGCGCTGCCCGCCAGATCGCCCGATTTAACGGTCTTGGACTTCTTTTTATGTGGTTTTTTGAAGTCCCGTTTGAAGTCCCGCTATAAAACGAGCCCGTATGGCAATCAATTGTGACGGCGACCATTTGTCCGCTATCACGTTCTCGACTTAACACAATTAATTCTAAAGGTAGAAATAAACATAATCAAAAAACAGAATCAAAGTTTTTTATTTAGAAAAAAAATTCAAAGCGCCGGGGCTAACTTCGACCGCGTCAAAGTTTGTATACCCTTGCAACTTTTTTGATATCTCTTTCCTTACCTATAGCCATCAAAGTGGAAAAACGATTTATCTAAAAAGGCTAAAGGGAGCTATATGATATAGTGGTCCGATCCGAGATATACAACCCCTGCAGTATATACAAGCCTACATGCAAACTTTCAGCTCTGTAGCTCTTACGGTCTAGGAGGAGTTTGCGCTGATCCAGATGGACGGACGGACGGACAGACGGACGGACATGGCTATTTGAACTCGTCTCTCCCCAAACAACATCGGATGACTTCTTTTGCACCACCTACCTACATGACCTACATGCACCATGCTGATGCCCTGCAAACCATTTTTAATCGTCTTAAAGATCGTGATTTTTTTAAAGTCTTAGGTGATTTTAACTTACCTAATATATGTTGGCTGGTTGTTGATAATCTCTCTTACTTAATTCCTTGGTCTCAACATGTTTTACTTGATAGACTACTTTAATGCTTGTTTTACCAGTTGAATTCATTATCCAACTCTAAATGAATCGTTGATCTTGTTTTTCGGATCCCACTGTTCTTTCAGCATCTAACACTCAGCCCTTTATGAAGTCTGATGATCCTGATCACCTTACCATTGAAGTTATAATTTATTACAAATCCGTTACTAATTCATTAAATAACGGTTCAGTTTTTCGTCGTAGATGTTTTTGTACAACAAATTGCCTTCTTCCTATCAACCTATCAGATAACATGTTGTCACTCATCGAAGTCGGTCGTGTCTTTCATTCTTTCGTGAAGCTAATTTATAATATTCAATTTAAATTCATTTCCTTACCAATTTTTAATAAATCGCTATACTCATCGCGAAGTTTGCGTTAAATTTACAAACATTATATAAATATATAAATTTAAATTATATAAATATATAAGTTTATAATCAAAACTTTAACAAACGCAAATATAACTTTGTTGTTGTGCTGCTTAGTTCTTGATTTCGTTCTATTTTTTGCTCCCACCCGCGCTTTCAATTTACAGTTCATAGTTTGTTTTTGTGGTGTTATGTGGTGTTGGTGCTCTCTATTCTTTTGTTTTCTCTTTCTATCGCGCTCGCGGCCGTTAACTTCGCCCTAGTGACAAGTTTTTGTTGTTGTGTGTTTTAATACAGATAAATACAAATATTCTCTATTTTTGTTTTCTCTTTCCAATTGGCATATTGCAGTCAGCTTTTGCCTTGGTTTGTATACGTCTCTCTTAACATATATATATACATTTTTCCCTTTTTATTTTATTTATTTATTTATTTACGTCAACTAACACAGCAGTCGACGAAAAAGCTTAAGCTAAAGACAGATAGTAATTAATTGAAGAAGATAGCATAGCTATATACACAACTAAACATCCCCGACCCGGTGGAGGTGTTTTATTTGCATAAGGTGCCAGCTATGCCCCGATTCACAGCCAATGTGGTCAGGGATGAGTTGCAGGCAATCCAAGTCCAGAATATTATTATTGGTTTCGCTGTAGATGATTAAAAAGTATAGCGCGAAGAGAAGTGACAGAAAGATGAGGAGAAATTAGGTGAGAAAGGTTGTTAAAAAAAGGTTCGTGAAGAGAGTAGTTAGTCAGACATCTACTAAGATGAATAGGAAAAAAGTTTCTGGTCCGACGTGAGGGAACATAAAAATATAGCGTATCTAGTAAATTAGTAGAAATGACTTCGCCGTTGACTAGTTTATGGAGAAAGAGAATGCCAAAAACGAGCCTACGGTTGTAAAGTGAAGGAAGATTAATAAGAAGAAGTCTGCTAGAATAAGAAGGTAGGCGAAGACTCGGGTCCCAATTAAGACCGCGTAACGCAAACTTAAGGAATTGCTTCTGTACCGATTCAATACTACGCTGGTGAACATCATATTGCGGATTCCACACTGGCGAGCAATATTCTAGAGTAGGGCGAGCTAACAAAGTGTATAAAACCTTTGTTACATAGGGATCATCAAATTCTTTGGCCCAGCGTTTAATGAAGCCAAGAAGGCTGCATGCTCTATTGACATTAGTAGAAATGTGAACATTAAATGAAAGTTTTGGGTCAAACATCACGCCTAAGTCTTTGAACGATGGTACACAATCTAACAGAACAGACTTAACAGAGTAATGAGCTAGGAACGGAGACAAACGACTGAAAGTCATAAAAGAACACTTAGAGGCATTAAGGTGTAATAAATTAACGTGGCACCAATCACAGAACGCATCGAGATCTGATTGCAAGTACTGTTGGAAAGAAGGATCATTATAGGAATGACAAATCTTGACGTCATCCGCAAACATGACCACGCGTGAATGAGCCAAGGCCAAAGGCAAATCATTAATAAACAGGGTAAATAACAGTTGGCCCAGATAACTGCTTTGGGGTACACCTGACGTAACTCGAACAGTTTTAGATATCGAGGAACGAAAAGACACCTTTTGGGTTCTGCCAATAAGATACGACTTTAACCAAGCCAATAGTTTCGGGGAAAAACCCATGATGTTAAGTTTCGCGAGAAGCATAGAATGATCAACCGTATCGAAAGCCTTACTAAAGTCAGTATAAATAACATCAGTTTGACACTTTTTACGGAAGCCATGGTGTACAAGGGTAGTCAATTCTAAAAGGTTAGTAAGCGACGAACGACCTTTCATGAAGCCATGCTGACAAGGAGAAATAGTGGTTTTAGATAGGTGTTGAAGTTTGGCAATGCCACGGTAGTTAGAAACATCCGATTTGCTACCCTTTTTTAAAAAGCGGAATAATAAAAGACTCCTTCCAAATATCTGGAAAACTACAAGTCTCACTCGATATAAAGAATAACCGAGATAAAGGCTTAGATAGGGAAATCGAACACATTTTAAGGATGCAACTAGGTATATTATCAAGACCGGGAACGAAGGAAGACGCTATAGATGACAAGCTAGAAATAATACAGTCTTCAGTAATACTAGGAAAAAATATACAATTTAAATGTGAGATTGAAAAGGGATAGGTTATGGGTTCCGAAACAGTAGTAGAATAAGTCGACTGAAAGAATTTAGCAAACAGATCTGCAATATATGAATCATTATTAGCGGTCTGGTCATTAAGTCTGAAGGTGGAAGGTAGTAAATTAGAAAGTCGTTTCGAATTAACAAAGTTGTAAAATCTTTTGGGGTTCTTATTAAATTCAATTTAATTGTTGTAGCATTGAGTATTTAAAAGACAAAATTGGGACCTCGCTACACAATAGGTTACATAGCAATTTTGCGGTCAACGTTGGATAACGTTGAACAGGTGTTCAACGGCTGGGAGTATGTTGGTGTTTAGATTGTATAAAATAAGCTAACATTAAGACAATTATAATATAGAACAAATGGAAATGTATGTCAATTAAGTATGTAACCCGATTATAGAGATCGAAGGCTCATCAGTCATAAGTAGATCTGATATTGTCAGCAGTAAACAATAAAGACCTAGTTAATTAAGCTGCTATGGTTAGCTATTATCAATAAAAACGTACTTTGCTGACCTAACACTATGTCGAACTATGCACTGGTGAGCTCGCTATTTTGTACTATAAAAGAAATGCATTATTCTTAGTAAGATCAGACATCGGGTGTGCATCGCTGTGTCTTTGGCCCCCATCTCTACCTTTGTAATCTCACTCCGAGGTCCACCCAATTTATGTGTTGGTTGCGACAACTTTTAGTCACTGGTTTTTGTGCCAGTGCCTATTTATATATAAATAAATAAACATTTAATAACTTCAAGAAACACTAACGTCTTTCATTGAACATTTTGGTAACCCCGACATTGGCGGCTCCAAGTTAAAAGAATAACAGACTTGGTGAAACCGTCATCAAGCGAGAATATTTGGTCAACTCAGGCGACGAATCTCTCAACAAAAAGGAAACTGGTCAACTAGGCGACTAAGTAGTCGCTTTTTAGTCACTGGTTTATGTGCTAGTGCCTATATATATATATATATAAATAAATAAGCATTTAATAACTTCAAGAAACACTGACGTCTTTCATTGAACATTTTGGTGACCCCGTTTGGTGACCCCCATTGGCGGCTCCAAGTTAAAGGAGTAACAGACTTGGTGAAACCGTCATCAAGTGAGAATATTTGGTCAACTCAGGCGACCAATCTCTCACCAAAAAGGAAACTGGTCAACTAGGCGACTACTTTCTTTGCACGCTTTGGACATAAAAATTCTAAGCGAGGGCACAAATTGATGAACATCTCACATCAATCTGGGGTCCCGATTAAAAACATCGCAATTGATTAACTTGGCAATCATTGCGTAGCCACCTTGGCGACTAAAAACAATTTATTGGAAAACTAGGAGTTGGTTTTCCGCAACGGGGTAGCAGTGCATACCCATTGAATAAAAGTTGATCAACTAGGCGATCACTTTATAAAAAACATTTAATAACGATTTGTGTCAACGAGGCGACCAAATCATAAAAAGTTATTTTTATATAAAATAAAGTTTGATCAACTCATAAACTCTGTTGCATTCCCTGGCGTCAGCAATATCTGACCTAGTTAACTCGGTCAGTAACCCAGGTAGTACGCACGAGTATAGATTTTGGCATTGGTCAGCAATTTTTGAAACAAAGAAAAGAAACTCAAAAAATTGGTTTCACTGTCGTGGCATTTATCAGTGTAAAAGAATAGGTATATTGGAAATAAAAATTAACTATTGTTAAACACTAATTAAAAGGCGACTTCGAATTATTTCTTATTTTTATTCCCATCGAATCAAGTACTAGTACAAATAAGCAAGCAGCAGACAGAACGAGGAGAGGCAATCCAGGCCTTCATTCGGAATACCAAAAAAGATTCTTTCGCCAGGAAAACGAAGCCATCTTATTTCGAGGAGAAACTTGAGCTCCTGGAATACATGTGGGAGAACTTCGAGAAAAGTCTTCAGGAGTTGATGGACAAATTAAATAACGTGCCAACTGAAGATGACTACTTTGTAACGGACTATTTCAGCAAAATGAAGACGGTTGTATCTAATATAGTGGAAGATTGGAAGGACCATTTGGCAAAAATAAAACTAGAGAGACAAGCTCGCCAACGAGAGGAAGAGCGAGTCGTGATCAAACCACTGGTTCGCAAACATAGTGCTCTGCTGGATTCATTGTCCAGGACATTAAGACAAATAGTGCCTGAAGAAAAAATGACTTACAAATCGGTAGTCGACAAATTATGGATGCAAATTGAAGAAATCCATTATGAGATTCATCGGCTAGCTGAAAATCCAGCCCAAGCCGGTTATAATATAGCTATGTTTGTGGCCGCAGAAAATACAATGCTGAAATTCTGTGTGGCACCAGCAGAAAATGTAGTGATACAATCACCACCTGTATTGCAATCGATACAATCATTGCAACTACCCAAAATTCCCATTCCAAAATTTGATGGGGATTACCTGAAATGGCAACAATTTCATGACATCTATAAAAAGGTGGTTCATGAGTCAAATGTATCCACGATAGAGAAAATGTGGTACTTAAAATCAAACCTTTCTGGAGAAGCAGAGAGATTGATACGGCACCTGGAATTAAAAGAAGCCAATTACAACACTGCTTGGTCAGTGTTGCAGGAACGTTTTAATAACAAACGAGTTCTAGTAACAGTAACATACTGGCAAAGCTGTTTGATCACCCAAATGTGGGAAATGACGCAGCTTCTATAAAGAATTTGCATGATAACATTTTTGAATCATTGCAAGCCTTAGGCCTGTAGGCGTCAATATGGAATCGTCAGATGCTGTCATAATGTTTCATACGACAAGAAAATTGGATAGATTCAACCACGCACTATATGAGCAATCTCTTTCCAACACAAGGGATCTGCAGGAAGTAAAGGACTTCCTATCCTTCTTGGAACAGCGCATCCCAACATTAGAGGCGATTGGGAAACCAAGAAACGAAAATCGCAGCATTGAAAAACCAAGTCCAAGGAAGACATGCGCAACAGCATGTGGGACAAACAGTACCCTGTGTGCTTTCTGCGAAAGAGCAAAGCACAAACTCTTCCAATGTGAAAAGTTCAAAATCAAATCCGCAGCAGAGCGGCTTTATTGGGTGCAGAGACACAAATTGTGTGTCAATTGCTTCAAGCCGGACCATATGGCAAAAAATTGCTCTTGGAGGGTGTTATGTATATGACCCATCTCTAAGAAGCTGTTATCGTCGGACTGTTAAAAGGTCTGTTAACAGCTGCACTTCTCAGTCGTTCTACTAATTGCTTCGGAACAACATCGGACTCCCCTGCTACAACTACGAGGGACTTCTACTACTGCGACTACTACTACAGCTACAAGGGATTACTACTACAACTACGAGGGATTGCTACTACCGCGACTACTACTACAGCTACGAGGGACTTCTACTACTGGACTTCTACTTCTACTACTATAACTACAACTACTACATATCCCAGATTTCTACTGTACAATTATCTATTAATAAACTATATATACATAAGTTTGCACAAACACAAAATTGGCGACGAGGATGGGATAATTCGTCAAACTTATATATGTATATGTCGTGTACAGTTACAATCGACCAAGCGAAAGCGAACAAAGAGACGCCAAAAACCGCATGCGTGCTGGCGCCAAGTTTATTGGAATAAAGAAACGGTACTTTTCCAACGCGCGCATTTGCAGACAGACGCGCTACGACTACTGCAATTTGAATTGATGCTCAAACACACACACATACGATCGAATTCAACTACTAATGTCTGATTTGGAATCACATGAGGAAAAGCCCACCAAAGTGAATATTGCTACAGAACGCAAAACAACAAATAAATCAGTGATAATGTCAGGAGTGGGTCAGTTAGAACCATTTGATTTAAATCACCCAAACAAATGGACAACTTACAAGCAGCGTTTTGAGCTGTATCTTCTGGCCAATGACGTTACGGAGGAAGCACGGAAGAAGGCTGCATTGCTTACGCTGGCTGGCGCTCCACTGTTCGAGCTTCTAACGTCATTGGCATCCCCTACTCAGGTGAGTGATTTGAGTTTATCGGAAATATATGAAATACTCAACCAACATTTGTCTCCATGTCAATCGGAAATTGCGGCCTACTACCAATTTCACAAGCGAGACCAACTAATTGATGAATCGGTTGCGAACTACATGGCTGCACTTAGGACTCTCGCTGTCGACTGCAAATTCGGAGCTGCGTTGGATCGCATGTTGCGCGATCGCTTCGTATGTGGAATGAAGGATGAGGGTCTTCAGAAAAGTCTTCTAGCAGAGGCAGATTTAACGATTCAACGCGCGATGGAACGCGCCACATCTAGTGAGGCCGCTGCTCACAGCGCTTGGGCCATGCGAAATACAGCTGAGAGCACTGAGTCGATTCACGAAGTGCAGACTAACGCGATCCGTCCAAGCCGACCCAATCAGCACCACCAGCCACGCGATGGTTGAGGGGGTGCTCACTTGCGGAAACTGTGCCCACATCGGAACACTGTGTGCCATGCCTGTCACCGAGCAGGCCATCTTCAACGAGTCTGCAGGGCTGTAAGAGACCCGGGTCGTAAAGCATTCAACACATCGAGTGGTCATGACTCCTACCGAGGACCACACAAGCAAAAGCCGAATGAAGAATACAGTGTCCACAGCATACTACCGTTGATTTGCCCAAAGGAAATCGTTACAATAATTATAAATAAACGAAAATGCCAATTCGAAGTGGATTCGGGGTCTGCGATCACAATGATAGACGAAGCTACGTTTCGTTATATCTGGCCAACGGATAGACCGAATATCCAAGATTGTGCTCTAGAATTTACGGATTACCAGAAAAACCGAATTCCAGTTATTGGCATCGTGGATACATCTGTCCAGTACGATAATAAATACATTCCGAATCTTCCACTGGTTGTTACATCAAGCGGTGGATCGAATTTACTTGGACGCAACTGGTTTATGCCCTTAGGCATCAGCATAGAAGGAATACATGCCATTAACGCTAAACTTAGCATCGAGGCAACTCTGGCGAAGTATAAGGATCTGTTTCGTCTGAATTAGGCCGTTTTCGGGGGCCACCTGTGTCATTACAAATCAATACTGATGCAACACCAGTCCGACTGCCAGCAAGACGCATTCCATTTGCAATTCAAGAATTATATGAAGAAGAATTAGACCGTCTGTGCTCCCAAGGAATCCTAGTACCCATTGAATACTCCGACTGGGCGACTCCTACAGTGCCAGTAATTAAAAAGGATGGTACTATTCGCATATGTGGCGACTACAAGTCTACAATTAATAAAGTGATTAAGCAACACGGCTATCAAATTCCTCCAATGAATTCATTATTAGCATCAGTTGAAGGAGGATCCATATTTGCGAAAATCGACTTGGCTCAGGCGTACCAACAACTAGTGGTAGATGAGCAGTCTGCATTGATGCAAACCATATGTACACACAAAGGTTATTTCAAAGTAACCAGACTACAATTTGGAATTTCTTCAGCCCCGGGCATATTTCAGAGCTGCATCGAACGTATATTGCAGAACGTTTCTGGTGTTTTACCCTAATTCGATGACATAATTGTTATGGGAAAATCAGAGGAAGAGCTAGCGGTGCGTCTTAATGAGGTGCTTTCAAGATTTGATAAGGCCGGACTACGCCTACGCAGAGACAAGTGTCAATTTGGAGTTCCGTCAGTAGAATTTTTGGGATTTAAAATCGATGCACTGGGTATAAGACCGTGTGCCAGTAAGGTCGAAGCTATCAAGTGCGCTCCGGCTCCAAAAGATAAGAAACAATTACAAGCTTCCTTGGGACTCATCAATTTTTACCACGCATTCCTGCCACATAAGGCAACCGTTGCAGAACCGCTTCACCGTCTGCTGGATAAAAATGCGCCATGGGTGTGGGCCCATAAACACCAAGATGCCTTCATGAATCTAAAAAATCTTGTAACTTCACAAAATGTGCTAATGCATTTCGATGGCAAATTGCCAGTATTGTTAACGTGCGATGCATCTCCGTACGGAATCGGAGCGGTGCTGAGCCACAAACTTCAGGATGGATCAGAGAAGCCTATTGCCTTTTATTCTAGAACTCTCTCCAAGACAGAAAGAAACTACTCGCAAATCGACAGAGAAGCCGTTGGGCTTATATCAGGCGTTAAAAAATTTCACAATTATCTATATGGCCGTTCTTTTACTCTCGTCACAGATCATCGCCCATTGCTCGGAATATTTACAACGGCCAAGGCAACTCCAAATGTAATTTCCACACAGATGCTTCGAAGAGCAATATTCTTGAATGCCTATGACTTTACACTAATTCATAGACCGGGATCAAAAATGGGCAACGCCGACTTCTTAAGCCGATGCCCATTACCACAACAAGGCGAAGGCAACACTACAGAAGAAGTGTTAATGATTGAATGGGCTGGAACACCACTTGTCAGCGCTCAATCTCTAGCATTACAGACTAAGAAGGACGCGCATTTATCAAAGGTTCTGAACTGGGTGTTAAGGGGATGGCCCAATGGAAAAGTTGATCGTTCAGATCAGCTCTACTCGTATTTTTCTCGCCGACATGAGCTTTCAGCAAACAAAGGAATTCTTGTATGGGGCAACCGGTCTGTGATTCCCGAACCATCGAGACCGGCTTTACTTCAAGCGTTGCATGCTTCGCACCCGGGGATTGTAAAAATGAAAGCCATGGCTCGAAGCTACTTTTGGTGGCCTAATATTGATGCTGAAATAGAGCTACTTGTGAAACGTTGCAATCCCTGTCAGCAAAACCGAAACGAACAGCCTCATACAACTACACATCATTGGGAATCTGCCAGACAACCTTGGTCACGCCTTCATATAGATTTCGCTGGCCCCTTTAATGGGAATACCTTTTTACTAGTCGTGGATTCATTTTCGAAATGGCTAGAAGTCTCTGTTGTGAAATCTACATCATCTGCTGCTGCTATTAAATTCTTGAGACAGCTTTTTGCAACGCACGGATTACCGGACGAAATAGTGTCAGATAATGGCACTGCATTCAAGTCTGAAGAATTCAGGATCTTTATGAAAAACAACGTGATTCGACACATTCGGTCGGCTCCATTTCATCCTGCCACAAATGGGCAAGCCGAGCGCATGGTACAAAGTACCAAGAATTACCTGAAAAAGTTTGACAGAAATCTTAACATAGATCTCGCACTGGCGCGGTATCTGTTTAGCCAACATACTACCCCTCACTCCACGACAAATCGTACCCCTGCAGAACTACTATGTAATCGAGAGCTTAAGTCATATTTCGACAAAATTCAACCCAAGGAAATAACATACGGAAAGGTCTGCGACCTAACAAATGATAAGCAGTTTTCTATTGGTGCTCCGGTTTGGGTCCGTAACTACGCCCCCGGTCCAAAGTGGATAGAAGGCGAAATTGTGGACCAGACAGGCCCCATTTCATACAACGTTCGTTTACATGATCGCCGCATTATTAAACGTCACTTCGACCAACTTCGCCATCGGGTTCCGTCTGTCGAAAGTACTCAAGACACGGAATCAATCGAACTACCTGCTGAGGATGCAGTCTCGATATCTGATGATATACCCGACTGTCCTGAATTGTCTGAACCGGCACCATTGTCCCCAGCTCCAGTGACTCCTCGCAGATCGAGTCGGAAAAGACAACCCCCGGAATTCTTTAACCCATCTGGGTGTTAAGGGGTGTTATGTATATGACCCATCTCTAAGAAGCTGTTATCGTCGGACTGTTAAAAGGTCTGTTAACAGCTGCACTTCTCAGTCGTTCTACTAATTGCTTCGGAACAACATCGGACTCCCCTGCTACAACTACGAGGGACTTCTACTACTGGACTTCTACTTCTACTACTATAACTACAACTACTACATATCCCAGATTTCTACTGTACAATTATCTATTAATAAACTATATATACATAAGTTTGCACAAACACAAAAGAGGGGATGCTTTAAATGCGATAAAAAACATAACACAATGTTGCATTTAGAAACAGGCAACCAAATTGCTACATCTGCTTCTGCAGCTTCTGCGTATGGAATAGGCAGAAAATACACCCTGTTGGCAACGTCCAAGGTAGTGGTAAAAGGGATCAATGAAAGGAAAGGAGAATTTCGAGCACTCCTGGATAGCGGCTCACAAGTAAATCTCGTCTCAGAGAGACTGGTAAAGAAATTATCGTTAAAAATTAGCGAGACTCATGTGCACATAAATGGAGTGGGTGGTCAACCACAGATAAGCAAGGCTCGAGTAAGCTTGGTTGTAAGGTCAAGATACAACAAGTTTGCAATGCTAGTTGAGGCATTTGTATTGCCACACATAATAGGTGACCAACCCACAGAACAAATAACGCAGAAAGTCACATTACCAGACAACATTCAATTAGTGGACCCAACATTTGATAAACCCGATCAACAAATGTTGATGATCCCCTGATGATCACTATGCTATACTGCTACCAGAAAGGAGACGGGGCAATCGAAACCGTCCAACATTACAAAACTCAGAGTTTGGATGGATTGTTGCTGGCAGAATAAATATGTCAACGTCAGCTTCAATCACATGTATGGTAGGCATGACGAATCCAGAGGAATCTCTAGAAAGATTCTGGCAGCTAGACCCACTAGAGCCAATAAAAAGGTACAGGAGTCCGAAGGAAGAGTATTGTGAAAAATTCTTCCTCGATAACCTACACACGGCGGCGGACAATCGACTAATTGTAAAGCTTCCATTTGCTGAAGAGGCGTCATCTCTTGGAGAATCTCGGGAAGTAGCCATAAGAAGATTCATGTCGTTAGAGAGGCGAATGAACCCTGACATAAAAAAGGAGTATGTAAAATTTATGTCAGAATATGAACAGCTTGGACATATGAAGCAGGTAATGGTAGAACAAATTCCCAAGAACCATTACTTTATACCGCATCATTGTGTACTAAAACCAGATATCAGGAAAATCACTGAACGACATTTTATATTTTGGACCAGTTGTACAGAGTCAACTCTTCTCAATTCTTCTGCGGTTCAGGACACACAAATATGTATTCACGGCAGATATTGAAAAAATGTATCGTCAAGTTTGGATAAACCCTGCCGATCAATTCAATCAGATGATTGTGTGGAGAGAGGATCCAAGTCCAGAACTAAAGTTTTATCGTTTAAAAACGGTAACTTATGGAACCACGTCAGCCTATTTAACGACGAAGTGTCTGGAATATTTGGCACTGAAAAACATGGAAAAATTGTCGGCTAGAGCATCAGCATTAAAAAATGACTTTTATGTTGATGATTGTCTCACAAGAGCACAAGACTTTATGTGCTAGTGCCTATATATATATAAATAAATAATCATTTAATAACTTCAAGAAATACTAACGTCTTTCATTGAACAAAAGTTGTAAAATCTTTTGGATGATTTTTAAGTTGTTTTTGTATAAATCAATTATTTAATAATGTCTATCTGTTGCAAATATAATTGCAATAATCCCAGCAAGACCAGTGAATACTTTCTTTACTGTTGGCTGTGTGACAATGTAATGCACTTTAAATGTGCTGGTTACACAGTCAAGGTGCGGGATAGTATTACACAGGTTGGCGGCCTTAAATGGGGCTGTGATTCGTGTCGTGGCTTGGAGCTCGAGATGCGAAGTTTAATGAAACGGACTGGGGATGCATTTAAAACCCTGTCAGCTGGCGTTCATAAGCTCCAAGAGGAGCTTTTGGCAATGGAGGTTCAATTCAGAAGTTTTAAACTTTTGATTGAATCTCCGACGCGAAAGGGGACCAGGTTTCAGGGCGCGTCCCTCAGTCCGTCGGCACATTCGCTCTACCAGTTCCGGCTTTCGATATTGACTATGTCACCAACTGTACAGCAGCTGATATCGTTTATGAATCCGGCTTTGGCAGGTGTGGAGTCCATTCCCATTTCTTCTGGAGACCGTATCCCACCTACTAACACGATATCCAGGAATATTGCCAATAAAATAGTTACAAGAGGAGCTAGTAAAGTGCTGGTTGCTTCAGCTGCTACTGCAGCAGCTCCTGCTGTGCCTGGCACTTCTAGTTCCCTTGTTGTAGTTCCACCCATAAAGCAAATTTTTATTTCGAGGCTTGATCCCAATACTACTTCTGAAGAAGTCATAGCCTACATCCAGGGCAAAGTTCAAGCACCAAACATTGCTGTGGAAAAGTTCAGTTTTTCATATACTCGGGACATTTCGTCCTTTAAAATAAGTGTCTCTCCAGATCTTTTTGCCCAAATATGTCAGAAAGATTTTTGGCCGGAACACCTTATTGTAAAAGAGTATACAATAAAAAAGAAGAATCGGCCTCCGATTAACCTGCTACCTGCCTCTGTGAATAACGTTCCTTCCGGCTCGTCTGCACCTGTTGGCAAGTCAAAAAACTAATTTCGTCCCTAACTCTGGTCTATCAGAAAGCACGGGGACTAAAGTCTAAACTCTCTAGACTCTACGTAGATAGGTTAACTTTTAACTTTCATATTCTTGAACTTACTGAAACTTGGCTGAAACCTGATATTGCCGATGCTTCAATTTTACCCTCAAAATATTTAATATATAGACATGATCGGACTATCCGTAATGGTGGTGTCGTTTAGATCGCTGTTGACTCGGCGTTCTCGTCGAAATTGTCCAGTCTTCCAATCAGGAGATTGAATTTGTTTGTGTTAAAATTTCGTTTAATTCTTTTTCTGCCTATATTACTTGTTCGTATATTCCACCACAGTCCGACATGGCAGTATACACTCACCATTTAGAAGCTATTCAACTTATTTCCTCATATCTCTCTGACAAAGACTTGCTCGTTGTTCTGGGAGATTTTAATTTACCTGAGATTGCCTGGACCCTTTTATATGATTCTTTATTACTATTGACCTCCTTGTCACATTGTTTCATAGATGGTCTGCTTGAGTTGTCCCTAACTCAAATAAATCCTGTCCGGAATAGTCGTATCAGATCACTAGATCTGGTATTTGTGTTGGGTTCTTCCAACTGCGATGTTTCCAGGGCTGATCCCTTAGTTATCCCCGAAGACAACTTTCATCCAACTCTGGATGTAACCATTGACCTTCCTTTTGTGGGTATAAAGTAGTTTGTGTTCCGCGTGTGACTCTAGGATGGTCCGATAGACCTCCTTGGTTCTCACGTGAGTTATGTAACTTGAAGAACGTAAAATCGAGATGTTATAAAAGATTTAAAAAATCCGGTAAAGCATCGGATTTTTCCCTATATGTAGTTGCTCGATCAAATTTTATGGTGCTGAATTCACATTGCTATGAGGATTATCTTCAGCGATGTAAACTTAGGTTTTCTCGCGCTCTTAAGCAATTTTACAAATTTGTAAATGTTAAACGTAAGACATCGGTGTACCCGTCTTACTTGTCTTTCGAAAACAATAAAGCTGACAATGATCAGGCAATTGCCGACATGTTTGCTGATTTTTTCAAAACAACTTATTCCTCTTTGATTTATTAAGCAAATCCTCCTTATCCTCATCACTTGCAATCGTCTAATTGCATTTTAGACCCTGTGTTTGATGAAAGTTCGGTTCTTAGCGTGCTCAGTTCCGTCAAACCAATATAGTATTCCCTGATGAAATATCTGGCTGCGTATTAAGGTTTTGCGCGAAGGCCCTATGTAAGCCAATACTTAAGTTGTTAACACTGTCCGCCTTCCCGCCTATCTGGAAGGAATCATATATTATTCCTCTTCATAAAAAGGGGAAGAAGTCCGAAGCCTCCAATTATAGGGGTATTTCTAAATTGTCTGCCATACCCAAAGCATTTGAGAAAATAATAACATCTCAATTGCAGCATTTTTGTAGCTCAATGATTTTGTCATCCCAACATGGGTTTAAAAAACGTAGATCGACAACTACTAACCTATTAGAATTTACATCTCACTCAATCAAAGGGTTCAAGACTGCCGTGCAAACTGACGTCATTTATACTGACTTCAGAAAGGCCTTTGACTCTGTTAATCATACTCTGCTCTTATATTAATTAAACGCACTTGGCATCCCCAGCCTTTTGCTAGATTGGATTCATCAATATCTTTCTAAACAAAAACAAAAGGTCCTCTTTAAGTCTTCATTTTCTAAGACCATCCAAGTGACCTCTGGAGTACCTCAGGGTAGTCATTTGGGTCCATTGCTATTCACCCTTTTTATAAATGATCTTCCATTGGTAGTGTCACATTCTCGGGTGCTTATGTACGTGGATGATGTCAAGCTTTACCTCAGTTTTAAAGACATATCGTCTTCTTGCCTATTTCAATCGGATCTTAATGATCTTCAGAGTTGGTGTGAAACAAACCTATTAAACCTTAACGGCTCTAAATGTAAAGATATGTCTTTTTATAGATGCACTCCATACTTAGCATCTTATTATCTTAACGACACTGCCTTAGAGCGGTTAGATATTATCAATGACTTAGGTGTTCTTATGGACCATAAATTAACTTTTAATCCTCATGTTTCTGCTACAGTTAGTAAAGCTATGAATGTTTTTGGGTTTGTGAAACGATGGTCAAAAGAGTTTGACGATCCGTACACAACCAAAATTCTGTATACTTCTTTAATCCGTCCTATCTTAGAGTACGGATCTTGCATATGGTCACCTCAATATGAGACGCACCAAAGTAAAATTGAATCTGTTCAAAAGCAATTTCTGCTTTTTGCTCTTCGCGGTCTAAATTGGGATAGCAATGTCAATTTTGCATCATAATCCAGTAGGCTTCTTTTAATCAATCTTCCTTCTTTAATTAGTCGTAGAGTAATGCTTGGTGCCATCTTTATTCACAAACTCTTTATAAAAAAATAGATTGAGCTCTTAAACCAGTTAAACATATCTGTACCCCGTAGACCTACTAGAAATTTTATTCCTCTATCCTTAAAACACTGTAGTTCTTACTATTATTTGCATGAACCTTTTCGAGTCCTATGTTCTGATTACAATCTTGTATCCTGTAATCAGATCAGAAGCGTCTCTTTCTCTTGTGAAAACCTCTATTTTAGCACATTTAGCTCGTAATTAGCCGTAGGTAATCATATTTTTAATTGTTTGTCCGTTTCATTTGTATTTGTTCACGCGGTCGTGCCGTTAGATATGCGGCTGCGCCCCACGGTCTGTTTGGGATCGCGCGAAACAGGCTATGTCCTGGTGTCGTATGGGCCACTTGAACGTACTTTGCATTGTACGCGTCAACGTCCAGACAATTTGGCAATAACCTTATTTCCTTTTTGAATAGTGTGATTTAGATTGAGCAGTCAATTTTTTCAACTCTGCTGGTTTAAAAAAACTAGTTCGCGCCTTGACTATATAAATTACTCCCAAACGACGCTGTTACCTATTGGTTTCGACCTTCAGACTTAGCGACCAGACAGCTAAAAATGATCCCGAAATTGCAGATCTGGTTGCTAAATTCTTTCAGTTTAATATTCCACTACTGCTTCACCTCCCACATCCTATACCTTCTCAAGCCCATATTTAAATTGTTTGTTTTTTCTGTATGAAGACTATATTATCTCTAGCTTATCATCTGTAAAGTCTTCCTTTGTACTCCGGTCTGATTATATTTCTAGTTGCATCTTTAAATTGTGTTCGATTTCCTTATCTAATCCTTTGTCTCGGTTATTTTATATATCAAGTGATACTTGTAGTCTTATGATGTTTGGAAAGAGTCTTTTATTAATTCACTTCTAACTACCGTGGCGTTGCCAAAGTTTCCGAAAATCTATGCTATTCGAGAAAATTATTAACATTCATCTAGATTCACTATTTCTCTCTGTCAGCATGGCTTAATGAAAGGTCATTCGTCGCTTACCAACCAATTAGAATTGACTTTCCTTGTACACTATAGCTTCCGTAAAAAGTGTCAAAGTGATGTTACTTGTGACTTGGATACGGTTGATCATATTCTACTTCTTACGAAACTTAAATTTCGATAAACTTAATAATCTGCAACGAAACCGCTAATTATATTAATAAATAAATAATAAAATTTACCATCCAAAAGAGACGTTCCTATCTGAGGCAGTTCGAATATCGATAGTTTCCGAATGCAAGACAAATTTAGCAAGAAAAAATGAGCCATTTACAGCAAAAATGTAAACAATGAAGTGCAAAACACAAACAGAAAAATACCAAATTTTAATAAGTTTTGCAACTGTCCAAAAGCTCTTCCAATCTAACCAGTTGCAGAATTTTTAATTTATTAAAGAATGCATTTTTTAACATTTTCGACGCCATCGAGCAAGCAATCAAAAATGCGAACAAATGTACGTACACCAAAATTAAGTGAGTTCACAAAATTTTCGGTTAAATGCAGTTCTCTGATAAGTTATTTAATTATATAACTAAAATATACAGGTGTGCTACAGAAATCATTTCAGGGGCGACACTTGAAGCAATTTTCAATCTGCTTAACGAATCCGTAATACGATAGTCATTGGACAAGTTGTTCAGTTACTGATAATTTTGCGTTAAAGAAATAAATGCAATTATTTGTTAAATATTGCGTTGGAGGACATCGCTATATATTTTTATCAGGCATAAATCCAACAATATTGCAAGAAAAAACAAAAAAAATAATATAATAAATAAAATATATAAATAATAATAACAGAAAATTGTCGTATTTCCAACACCCTTCCTCAATATGATTCTGTGTGCCAATTACAAATTTATTCTTAGTTTAAGTTTTATAACTTGACACAATGATTATTCTTTAACTTGCACAAATTTTTCGTTTATATATCAGCTACCATGTCCTTAGTCGTAAGAACTACTTGAACGAAATGATGTCTGATGTCTATTTGTTTGAATCTAGCATTAAACACAGGATTCTTGGCTAGAGATCGAGCACTCAAATTGTCTCCAAAAAATTTCGAAGATGTCACCGCGTCTTCACCTATAATCTCGATCAACAAACGCCTCAAATGCAAAGCCTCTTTCGCCGCTGAAGACAAAGGCATGTACTCGGTCTCTGTGATGCTCAACTCTACACTGCCAGCCAAGAAAAACACGAACCCTGAGTACGATTTGCGGTTGCTCACATCAGTGCCCCAATCTGCGTCAGCGTATCCCGTAAGCGGATGTCCACATGATCGGTGGTAGTGCAACTTAAGATCCCATGTTGCCTCCAAATACCTCATAACTTCGCTAGTGCGACATGTTCACTGTGAGGTATATTATTCCTCTTCACCTTCGTATTCCACTCCCTTCCTTCTTGTTTTAATGCACATATCACTTTGTTTAGCCTCAACACCTGCTGTGATTTTGCTTTGTCCACATATCCGTGGGGCTGCTCCTCGCTCCACGCCTTCATCGCCATTCCTTTTGATGGTATACACCCACCTTGAACCAATTGATTTTTGTCCCTTGGGTAAATCTACCAGTGTCCATGGCTTATTTGCAGACAGAGCCTCGTATTCCTGCTTTTCAGCGCTTCTTCAAATGTCTGTGGCAAACCTAGTTCCTTTACATGTAAATTGATTACACGATTATACATTTTCTTAGGACGTCCTGGCTTGAATCGATCTGTTCTTCCTGCAGTATCTCTTGTTCCTCTTCTTGTTCATCATCGCTCTGCCCAAAACGCCCATTATCCGATTCGTCAGCGCTAACAAATTTCTCACACTCCATATCATCTTTACTTGATTCGTCCGAATATCTAAACCTGTGACTGTTTGTGCAGTACGTGGGGATTCAAAAATCGAGACCATATTGTTCGGACCCTTAAACATAACACCCCGTTTCTCAACGATCTCTCTCTTTTCTTTGTCATACAACCTGTATGCTTTTATTTATTTATTTATTTATTTATTTATTTACGTCAACTAACACAGCAGTCGACGAAAAAGCTTAAGCTAAAGACAGATAGTAATTAATTGAAAAAGATAGCTTAGCTATATACACAACTAAACATCCCCGACCCGGTGGAGGTGTTTTATTTGCATAATGTGCCAGCTATGCCCCGAGTCACAGCCAATGTGGTCAGGGATGAGTTGCAGCCAATCCAAGTCCAGAATATTGTTATTGGTTTCGCTGTAGATGATTAAAAAGTATAGCGCGAAGAGAAGTGACAGAAAGATGAGGAGAAATTAGGTGAGAAAGGTTGTTAAAAGATTGGCAAAGAACACGAAAAGGTTCGTGAAGAGAGTAGTTAGTCAGACATCTACTAAGGTGAATAGGAAAAAAGTTTCTGGTCCGACGTGAGGGAACATAAAAATATAGCGTATCTAGTAAATTAGTAGAAATGACTTCGCCGTTGACTAGTTTATGGAGAAAGAGAATGCCAAAAACGAGCCTACGGTTGTAAAGTGAAGGAAGATTAATAAGAAGAAGTCTGCTAGAATAAGAAGGTAGGCGAAGACTCGGGTCCCAATTAAGACCGCGTAACGCAAACTTAAGGAATTGCTTCTGTACCGATTCAATACTACGCTGGTGAACATCATATTGCGGATTCCACACTGGCGAGCAATATTCTAGAGTAGGGCGAGCTAACAAAGTGTATAAAACCTTTGTTACATAGGGATCATCAAATTCTTTGGCCCAGCGTTTAATGAAGCCAAGAAGGCTGCATGCTCTATTGACATTAGTAGAAATGTGAACATTAAATGAAAGTTTTGGGTCAAACATCACGCCTAAGTCTTTGAACGATGGTACACAATCTAACAGAACAGACTTAACAGAGTAATGAGCTAGGAACGGAGACAAACGACTGAAAGTCATAAAAGAACACTTAGAGGCATTAAGGTGTAATAAATTAACGTGGCACCAATCACAGAACGCATCGAGATCTGATTGCAAGTACTGTTGGAAAGAAGGATCATTATAGGAATGACAAATCTTGACGTCATCCGCAAACATGACCACGCGTGAATGAGCCAAGGCCAAAGGCAAATCATTAATAAACAGGGTAAATAACAGTTGGCCCAGATAACTGCTTTGGGGTACACCTGACGTAACTCGAACAGTTTTAGATATCGAGGAACGAAAAGACACCTTTTGGGTTCTGCCAATAAGATACGACTTTAACCAAGCCAATAGTTTTGGGGAAAAACCCATTATGTTAAGTTTCGCGAGAAGCATAGAATGATCAACCGTATCGAAAGCCTTACTAAAGTCTGTATAAATAACATCAGTTTGACACTTTTTACGGAAGCCATGGTGTACAAGGGTAGTCAATTCTAAAAGGTTAGTAAGCGGCGAACGACCTTTCATGAATCCATGCTGACAAGGAGAAATAGTGGATCTGGATAGGTGTTGAAGGGAAGACGTAATAATTTTCTCAAACAGCTTTGGTATTGCCGAAAGTTTGGCAATGCCACGGTAGTTAGAAACAACCGATTTGCTACCCTTTTTAAAAAGCGGAATAATAAAAGACTCCTTCCAAATATCGGGAAAGGTACAAGTCTCACTCGATATAAAGAATAACCGAGATAAAGGCTTAGATAGTGAATTCGAACACATTTTAAGGATGCAACTAGGTATATTATCAGGACCAGGAACGAAGGAAGACGTCATCGATGACAAGCTAGAGATAATACAGTCTCCAGTAATACTAGGAAAAAATATACAATTTAAATGTGGGATTGAAAAGGGATAGGATGTGGGTTCCGAAACAGTAGTAGAATAAGTCGACTGAAAGAATTTAGCAAACAGATCTGCAATATCTGAATCATTATTAGCGGTCTGGTCATTAAGTCTGAAGGTGAAGGGTAGTACATTAGAGCGTCTTTTGGAATTAACAAAGTTGTAAAATCTTTTGGGGTTCTTATAAAATTCAACCTTACAGCGAACGATATAATTATTGTAGCATTGAGTGTTTAAAAGACAAAATTGAGATTTGGCTATACAGTAATTTGCATAGTTAAGTCGCGAACCAGTTTTTTAAAATCTTTTAAAATATCTCGATTTAATGTTACGGAGATTAGAGAGCCTACGTGTGAACCAGACTGGCGCGCTGGAGACGGTAGAGACATTCACATAAGGAACGCATTTATCAATTAGAGAATTAAGAGCAGAGTAGAAAAACTTCACTGCACGATCTATATCGCAGCACTCAAATAGAAATGACCAATCAAAAGAGAAAATAAGGCTATTAAGAAGATTGAAATTTGTTTTACGAAAACATCTACGACGAGAATTTGCGATGTTATTAAATGAATTAGTAACGGAATTGTAAGAAATAGTAACTTCAATGGTAGGGTGATAGGGATCTTCAGGTTTCACTAGGGGCTGTGTTCGGGATACAGCACTAACAGTGGGATCAGAGACAAAAACAAGATCAAGGATTCTTTTAGAAGAGTTAAGGAAAGAATTCAACTGATATAGCGGACATTCATGTAGGCTATCAAGAAAAACATGTTGAGATGAAGGAATTAAGAAAGATAGATTACCATCAACAAGCCAAGAAATATTAGGCAAGTTGAAATCACCTAAAACTATAAGGAAATCACGATCTTTAAGACGATTAAAAATAGTTTGCAAAGCATCAGCATGGTGCATATAGGTCGTTATATCAGAAGCTGGAGGAATATATGAACAAGAAATATATAAGCTAAAGTTGGAACATGTAACTTCGACGCAAATACACTCAACACCTAAGGGCAGATCAATCGGCACAACACTTGAACACAGATTCGACTTAACAGCAATGAGTACTCCACCGCCACGACGACCAACACGATCAAGCCTATAAGAAATAAAGTTATTAGAAAGAATTTCATTATCCAAAACAGAGGAGTTAAGCCAAGTTTCAGAGAAAGCTAATATGTCAGCCGAAAAGGTTTGTCTATCACAGAACAGGTTCGAGAGCTTGGTAAAAAGTCCTCTTAAATTTTGATAATGAATGCAAAGACTAGACGTTATTAGTTTTTTGAAGCAGAAGATAAATTAGGAAGGTGGACAGTCAACGGACGGGAGCGCTTATTGGGCGCAAACTCGTGTACAACTAGGACCTCTGGCCAAAAATTAGTGTCAACCATAGCTGAGAAATACTCATTGGGTACTGTAATTTTAAAAGAGGAGATTTTGCGAGGCCTAGAAAACTTAAACTTTTGAATTAAAACTTTAGCAGGGCATATATTACTAATGTAAGCTGCCACAGACGACTCAGAAGTATCAGGAGCAAGCCTAGAGATAAATAATTGTTTGTGATGAGGCACTACAGTTAGTGGAGGCGGAGGAGCATTGGGATCCGCAAGTGATTAAGAGCTAGCATGATCCTGTGATTGATCAGAGATCAGAGGACCATTGGGATCCGCAAGTGATTGAGAGCTAGCATGATCCTGTGATTGATCAGAGTTCCCGTGAGGGATAGAATGAGGTACACCAGGGCTTGTAATGGGTACTTCAATCTGAAAAGAAGAGCATAAAGAGGGACAAGAAGATGGTGTAGGCGAAAGTAAAATGAGAGACGATGTAATAGAGAGTGCTGGCGACTGCTTGCGAGGCAACTCAAGGGTACATTTCTTGGGCGACTTATCAGAAGGTGGAACAAACTTGAATTGCGACAATAAATGTACGCTAGAGTCACACTCGTTAGACAGCTGTTTGGCCAGTTTGTTTAAAGAAAGAAACTTAAAAACGAAGATCCCTATACATTCGGCTAAAATCAAGCTGCCCACAAGATGGGCAAGTCCAGCGCATTAAGCCAAGCTCAGGCTTAGACACAGACAAACCAAAAAATTTGTCGTAGTCGCGGCCAGTGAGGCCAGCACATTTTAAGTGAATAAGATTATCGCAAAGCCAACAAGATATTGCTCTATACTGATCATCAAAACGATCGGAATGCTTGCAAGTAGGTAGACAACAAGCCATTATAAAGCCAAAAGAAACACAAGGCAAAAAAAAAAAAAAATAAATAATTTTACATATATAAGAATAAATAGAAAAATTTAAATACACAGCACAAAGATAATTATCGATAAGAAATCAATAATTACATAAAAAACAAAGAGGACAGCTAGAGTGCACAGCACAAGAGAGAGTGCAAGAACAGTTATAAGCCGAGCTTTGAGAGGCGGCCTTACAAAAGTGATTACGTGGGAGAGAAGCTGAGCACAAGCACAAAGCAGAGAGAACAACAAAGCCACTAGCACTGATGGTATAATGGGGGCGATGAGGGGAGCAACTGCAGAAGCAATGACGAGAGAGAAAAAAAATAAAAAGAAAAAAATTAAATGCACCAAACACTAACCACGAAACAGAAAAACTGTTTAAACTATTTAATTTGGCGAATTATGGAAATAAAACACAAGGTGTCAAGCAAACAACACCAGTGAAAGCGTAAACAAACTAAGCACAATTAAAAACTGAGAGAACACCATAAATATTAATAAAAACTCAGGAGCTATGCAAAAACACGACCGTCACGTCAGAGAGCAGAAGCTTTTTAGTTTTGATACCACTGAATACCCTACGAGCCGATATTCTCTTCCCTTGGCCTGAAACATGCTGCGTCGTCTCTTATCTAATGCGACTGCTATTAATCCAACAGTGCACATACCCTGCACATTAGGTTTCTTTCCAGTCCACGCCTCATAAGGCGTCATGCGAACGACGATCTGTTTTCAATGTTGTTTTCACGCTGTCATTATTGCCACTACCCACAGAAATTCTTTCATATCAGCATGTAAAAGCAAACATCTTGCCATCTCGACAAGCGTCCGGTTGTTCAGCCACTCCGTTCTGTTGAGGGCTATATGGAACCGTCAAGT